>NC_027750.1:29166876-29184824 GCF_000695525.1 Brassica oleracea var. oleracea
AGTTGCCAATAGGTATGACAATAGGTCGTTATATGTTGTGAAACCTTTAGCCTTATGTAATAGCAACTGATCCTTTGGATGGAATGTGGAATATGTTTTATACAGTAAATCATTATTTGAACCGCTTCATCACATAGTTCAAGACTATGTGCTATTTTTAATAGAGCAGAATTATATTCTTCCACGGATTTAAAATCCTGGAACCTGAGAATCTTCCAATCATTCATGGATTTTGGCCATAATTCCATTGAGTATATGGATTTTAGCTTTATCCAAAATCATAAGGATCCTCAATATTTTCATACTGATTTCTCAGTTCCTCAGTGAGATGATAGCGCATAATTGTTATGGCTCTATGCTTTTCACTTTCAATTGCATTATTGCCATCAATGATACATTTCCTGAATCCTCTAGACTTCAGGGCAATTGAAGTGTTCGTTTCCCATTCTGGATAATTATCTCCAGAGAGATTTAGGATGGCATAATCCAAAGGCTCAAATCTCGGCATCTGAAATCATATTATTAATCAATTCTTGATTTAGAGTGCAACTAATTCAGAATAATTAGTGCATATGATTTCATAAATCTCTCGACCAAAACAATTTACTACTCGACCATGGTGCGAGACAAGTCGAGAATGCAAAGTATATATATGATTATTGGACCACACGGTCACGTATTGTGATGCTTAGGCCTCATGGCCATTATAGTGTGATACAACAATCCTAGAGATTGGATCATAATGCAATCCGGGTCATATGACCATCCGGATACTAGGCCACACGGCCACTTAGATATGCACTAAGCCACACGGCTCTCAATCAAGCAAGGCAACACGGCCATATAATGCAAGCAATATAATCAATTTAAATGCATTCAATCATACTAAATGAGATTATCAATCTAGATGCATTTAGTTGCATATCTCTTAGGTTTTACCAATTTCTAGGTTGGTAATATTAGATTTTAGAATCAAGAAATCTAGCAACCTAACTCTCATTCAATATGTAAATATTCCTAAACTTTAAATCAATCTTTCAAGTAATGTGAGATTTAAGGTTTCAAGGCCTTTAGGAATATAAATCGAGATTAAGGGTTTCAAGGCCTTAAGATTTTAATTAGATCTATCAATCAATCTATCAATCCTAAAATCTCAGATTATCAATCAATATTCATTCAATTTCAAAATCAATTTTCAATTTAGGGTTTTAGGGTTTTGATTTTATTAATCAAACAATTTTGATTTCAAGGTGATCAATTTGAATCTCAATTAATCAATAAGTTTTTAATAGTTTTGGTTTTAGGGATTTCGAAAAACTTTGATCTTTAATCAAAGGGATTTGATTTGATATTCAAAAACCTTTAAGGTTTTGATTTTAATTGATCAATGGATCAATCTCGTTTTTAGGGTTTATATCGAACTTATACAGCTTCGATTTACTCATAGCGATTGATCTATTAACCTATGGCTTTTAGTTTTAGAGATTATATTTTAGGGTTACAATCTTTACAAAACAACCAGATTCAATTCTTGTTTTCAGATTTTGAATTACCTTTATTTTGTAGGGTTGAATAGGACCACCAAGTGAGCTGAACCTCTATCGGCAGGTGGACGGACGCTGGCTCCTTATCGGGTCGCGAGCTGGGAACGGTCGCGAGCTGTCTCGGACGGTTTGGCATCTGGTCGCAGATGTGTGCTGAGGTAGTCGGATTAGGGTTCCAAAAGTAAAACGGTGACGCGTATTGTAGCTGAGCATGAGGGCGCGTCTGAGATTGGATCGATGAACTGTTTGCGCTGATGGATTCGTCTCGTCAAGGGCTTCAAGATGATATGTGGATCGTCGTCTGGCTCCTCAGGGTTTGAGAGATCGATCGATTTTAAGTTGCGCCGGATTAAGGGTTTATGTGTGACGGATTTTAGGTTAGGGTTAGGGGTTGGCGATTTTCTTTCTCATGTTTTTTTGGGAGCCTATCGTGCTGATAACGTGTTGTAAAACAAAGGTTTTAATTCTGAATATTTATGTGTTATTATTAATGATCAATGGGGGTTCCTTTATATAAGGATTACAAGGTGAAGATAAATAGAAAGAGTACATATCCTAATCCATCTATATTTAGGAAAACTACTAAAACATAAACTTATAAGGAAAAGGAAATACGGTTTCCTTTTCTCCTAGTCTTGTGTGTGTGGCCGCCTCTCTCTCTTTCTCTCTCTCTCTCTCTCTCTCTCTCTCTAAAGTCGGTTCTCTCTTTCTCTCCTCTCTCTAGGGTTTCGGCCATCTCTCTATCTTCTATGTATTGGGACAAGCCTGGTTATGGACATTCACCATTGGATTTATAACAAAATACAGTTTTAGTATAAAGTTGGTGTTGCAGTTGGAGAATTTTTTTTTAAATGTTAAAATTACACTAAAATGGTGTGCTTTTCACACTAATTAGTGTTATGAGTGAATAAAATAGAGATGTCAGACGGGCCAATCCGCTTCTAAGTATTCTCACCCATAGCGGGTTCAATTTTTTTATGGGCTGTGCGGCCCACTGCGGGTTGCAGTTTATATATATATATATGTCCAAGCCCACTTCGCCGTGGGTTTGCGGGCCAACCGCCTGTTAAAGATATGTTATGTAATTTTCATGTATAAACATCATTTTAGAATATGTTATGTAGTTTTATGCCATGGATATCATTTTAGAATGTGTTACAAAAAAAAATGAATTTGACTTTAAAAAAATCAATTTTTTTTTGTAAGATATAAATTAGTGTATTAAATTGAAAACATTCGTAAGAAAATTGTAAAAATGAGAGAGTTAAACAAATATATTTTACATTACTCTTATCAGTTAAATTATTTACATATAATATGTTCGTTTTAATTATCATCTAACACTTGTGTCCAAAAATTAACAAAGTTGAGAATAACCAATTCATTAATATATAATGAATTGAGATACAAAAGCCAAAAACATCCATTTTCCTACTATATCAGATGATATTAAGCAAGTAAAAGTTAAAATGTTGAGATAGTTGATTTACAAGATTCATTTCTTTGTGTTTGTTGTAATAGATAGATTACAAAGTTTCCAAAAGAAACATAAAACCTAATGTATGTTATACAAATATGAAATGCGATTTTTCTAAATGTCTTATTCATGCTTGTCATTTCTATTTCTTCATTTGTATTTTAAATGACTTAAACCTTTTTTTTGTTATAGATTATATAATCTTTAGGAAAATATATGTATCTCAAGTTATTCATAATCTTTAAATTCTATCAAAATTCTTATTTGTAGAAATGTTAAGTGAGCTAACCCAAAAACTTCGTGTCGTGCCCTTTTATACCCAACCAAATCATAAGTGTCGTAGATGCAATTATAATTTGTAAGAAAACAATAGAAGTGTCGTAGCACACTGGTAAGTGAGACTATACTATGTTCGCGGTACCATGGTTTGATTCCCATCAAGCATTACTTTTTAAAATTTTCCTACATTTCAAAACGACGTAGTTTTATCTAACATAACAGTTGACTAACGCGATGTTAGTCAAGGTAGGTTTTCATGCTACGGATTAAAGTTTGGGTCAAAATTTTAAATAAATTCTTAGTTCATGTATGATTTTGCACTTATGATTTGTTTGGGTATAAAAAGGCACGACACAAAATGTTGGGGTCAAAAAAAGGCCATTTTCTCGCTAACCCGCGTCCAAGTAGCCTAACCCGTAGCAGATTCAATTTTTTTTGGTCCGTGCAGATCGGCCAGTAGCGAATTGCGGTTTGTAAATGTATCTCTAGGCCCGTCCAGCTAGTGGGTTACTTGGACGTAATATGCAGGTTGCGGTCATCTACCTTGACATCTCTAGCTGAAGAGGCCCAACAAAGAAAAAACACTAGGTCTAAGTCGTTACTTCTCATTCCACGGGAAAATGGTATTTTTCGACTTCAACTATTCGTATCGTGTCTTTTTATATCCAAACAAAAGATAAAGAATAAATACAACCTAAACTAAAAAAATAATTTTAATTGTAGACCTAAACTCGAATCGTGTGCATAAACCTACCTTGACTAATATCGCGTTAGTCAACCGTTATGTTGGACAAAACGACGTCATTTTGTAATGGAGAATTTTTTTAAAAAGTTATGTTTGCTGGGAACTGAACCTAGGTCTCGCAGACATAATACAGTCTTACTTACCATTGTGCTACAAAACTTCATGTGTCTCCTTATTAGATTTAAAACATCTATATTTTGATTTGTATATTCTAAGGGAAAAATTATTTTTGTTTAGAAATTTTACTAATTAAAAATTATAGTTGCATCAATAGTTTTCTAAATTTAGTTTTCTTTACAAATTTTATTTAGGACTATCTTAAAATGATATTTCTCAAATATTTATCTAATTTAAAACATTTAAATTTTAAAAATCTATATATAATAGTGATTATAATTGTTTCTTAAAAATCAAAACCTAACTTTTAAAATAAACAATGTACACAAATCTAAATTTTTAAAATTTATAATATTTTAAATTAGATAATTGTTTGAGAAATGTTGATTTTAAATTAGATTGAATAATTTATGAATTATAACTCTTAAAAAGTTAGATTTGTGTGCATTACTAGTGTGGTTTGCAGAGACTTAATTGAGTCTGTTTTGGTTGATGACA
The DNA here is from genome assembly GCF_000695525.1 of Brassica oleracea var. oleracea. Lineage (NCBI taxonomy): Eukaryota > Viridiplantae > Streptophyta > Magnoliopsida > Brassicales > Brassicaceae > Brassica > Brassica oleracea. The sequence continues at coordinate 29,171,537 of NC_027750.1, forward strand.
AAAAAAAAGATTTGTGTATATTGTTTATTTTAAAAGTTAGGTTTGATTTTTAAGAAAAAAATTATACTCATTATTATATATAGATTTTTAAAATTCAAATATTTTAAATTAGATAACTATTTGAAAAATGTCATTTTAAAATATTTCTAAATAAAATTTGTAAACAAAATTAAAATTAGATAACTATTGATGCAATTATAATTTGAAATTATTAAAATTTGTAAACAAAAATAATTTTCCCCTTAGAATATACAAATTAAAATATAGATTTTTTAAATCTAATAAGGTGACAATAGAAATGTCGTAGCACAGTTGTAAGAAAGACTGTATTATGTCCGCTAGACCAAGGTTTTATTCTCAACAAATACAACTTTTTAAAAGAGTTCTCCATTACAAAACGACGTTGTTTTTGTCTAAAATAACGGTTGACTAACGCGATGTTAGGCAAGATAGATTTATGCACACGATTCAGAATTTAGGTATACTATTCAAGTTATTTTTTTTTAGTTTAGGTCATATTTAACAATTATCTTTAGTTTGGATATAAAAATGGCATATAGAAAAAAAGCCATTTTTCCTAATTCCACTGTGCAAATAAATCTTGGCCCAATCTACACATTTGGCCTATTTATTTGCCCAGCCCAAAAAAAAATTTTCAGTAAAATGTTGGTTTATACAATTCGTTTGGACCAAATTTAATTTATTTTTTATTTTTATTTTTATTTATTTATTTATTTTATTTTTTTGTAAATTAATGGGAGAAAGAGATTGTCTGTAATTTAGTTTTTATTTACAGGTTTATGAATCTTAAAATTTTGTTTTTAACGTAAAATTTGTATATTATATAATATCATATTATGCATACGAATTCGGTTTTTCTTTTTTTACAACCATACGAATTGGGTATAGAACCGTATTATATTTACAAAAATACAAAAAATATTTTCCAAGAATTCCAAACAAGTAATTTATATGAGCCAAGTGTAATGTCCTCATGTTCAGCTTATACATAGATGCATTTTGTTCTTGGATATGAATATTATTTTTTGGTCAGTTATGAATTTCATTTAGATATTAAAATACAGATATACTATGTTATTAAATTAACTATTTTCCAAAGCATGTTTATATGTGAATATCTCCATTTTTTAGATTTAAAGATACTTTATTTGGTTTAAGAAAACATTATAATGAAAAGAACTAAAATTAAAAGTTTAACTAAAAATATTGTTAAATAAAAAAATTTAAATTCTTAAATCTTGATAATAATATTTTAGTTTATTGAATATATCATTGTAAAGATTAGTTCTGAAAGAATATCATAGATACTGTTCTGATGCAACGAATAGTAAGAGGAAAATATATGTCCTTGCAGAAATGAATATATCGCTATTGTTTACTCGCTAAAAGAAACTCATCTCACCGCAACTACCTCTAGGTCAACAAATTGCCATAATGAGAGGATGTATTTATTTCGGTATGTATCATGCATGTAGATAATTAAAGAGATTGACAATTACTATGTGAACTCAAAAGAGAGTTGCATCATCAGAAAGCAGCGATGGAAACCAAGTCATCGAAATCCAGCGTCCTCCTATATGTTCTTGTTCTTGCGCTGGTCCTGTCTCCAATACTCCCATGTCAAGCAGCTAGTGTGCATCTAGGAGGTAAGCTAGTTGATCTCTCAATTTTCCCATCTTCTATGTTACCCTATGTTTAGGCTTTCTTATGGAGAGAAAATTATTATTTTTTATTAATTTTTTAATGGAGAGAAAATTATGTTTTGATGGAAAGGTGGAAGCCCTGGAGGGCGTAAGCTGATGGCACCGTCACCACCAGTTCGCATGTGTCCACAGTGTGTGTGTTGTGCACCGGCGCCCCCTGGATATTGCTGCCCATGTCGCTGTCCTGGTGGTCCCTAAAGATTGTGAACTTTGCTATCAAAGATAATACTGTGAAGTGTTTGATATATGTGTAATATTTATATGTATGAATAAGTAAACAAGAAGTGTACTCTTTTTGTTTCTAATAAGAAATTTTTGAATATCCGCCGATGAGTTTGAAAATGTATATAAGTTGGTTTTGAAAGATAACAGTTTTTTTTTTTTTTGATAAGTAAAAAAAGAAAACTGTTGGTTTTGGTGTTCTTTTTCCTTGGATATGATGAAGGACTATAAAAGCATTGAAATGCTGATTTATTGAGTTCTAATACAGTGTTGAAAATCTATCGGGGTTTGAAAAAATGTTATAGGGAGAAATAGCTAATTGGTTTCTCCAATTTATTATGTTCTACATGAAGTACTCCAAAAAAAAAATTTGTTGAATCATTAATACTATAGTAATATGAACTGTCGACAACTTATTATTATAGTATTTGATATAAAAAATTATTAAAAGCTAATATTTGAAATGAATATAAAATTTGTCAATTTAGACTGGTTATATATAGAAAATATATGATGGCTTACTATGCAAAAAGATCATGAATGAACGGAACAAGCAAAGGCATGGTGAGATTCCGAACATGCCACTTTCACTGATCAAAATCATTTATAAGCTGGTTTCGGAATTGGATTTCTAGCTTGCGAGAAATGGGGGAAGTAGCATATATACGATGACCATAGAAACATGGTTTTCAATGTGATAATCTTTTATTTTTTGAAGGCTGCCTTGCCTTTCTATCAATGAAAAAACTTTTCTCTATTTCTTTTCAAATTCTGATTTAACATAACTCTCAACTAAATGTTGCAGTCACTGTAAAAATAAATTTTTGGTTTGAATAACATTCATTCAGAAAAAAAATGGATGAATTGGACAATATTTCTCCTACCGTTCTAATTCATAATGTACCTTGACGCTGTATACAAAGAAGATGGCCTATGAGCCCCATACCCAAACTATGTATAAAATTTGATTAAGAAATATGGGATCACCTAGTTTTGGTGCAGAAAAGTCAACTATTTTCTTGTGTAACAAAAGTCAACTATTCTACATGCATGCAAGTGCAACTTTGACAAAATTAGTTAAATATAATTTGATTCGAAATTCTAAGGATAACTAGTTGGATTTGTTATTACGTTATAATAAAATGTTTCACCTAGGTTTGGTGGAAAAAAGTCAATTACTTGTACAAAAAAAAAAAGTATACTAAGCTCGATTCCAAAGAATGCAACTTTGACTATCAAAATTCTACTGATAACTAGTTAGATGCAATATTATCTACCGTCCAGAAATCGATATTGTCTGATTTTCATCAACTCTTCTCTTATCTCCTTTATAACATTATATGAATGCACACTTATATCTATATATAAGCTTACCGGAGCCAAAGCCATAAAAACACATACTATAGTGTTTAATATCTACTTACGTCGCTGTATATAATCCATCCAATCTTATGGTGATGCGTTTGCAATATTGATTCGAATATATAGATTCTATATAAATACAAATTTAGTGGAGAAAACAACTATTAAAACCCTGAACTTTCGAATGAAAGAAAAAAAAGCTTTTTTTTTAACTTGTGTTTGAGCAAAAATATTCTTTAAATTTAAAATATTGGTCCGTTTAATTTTCATATTTTGTTGACTCGGTCATTTTAGAAACTCGAATAATCAACTATTAAACTCGAGTAACATCCATTATGCATAATACAACGCCGTTTTAAAAATAATTTTGTCTAAGAAAAATCCCAAATCGATTTCATTTCCTCACTCGAAAACCTAATCCCCAATTCGATTTTATCTTCCCCAAATCGATTTCAGAGGTAGTGGTTTCTCTGGCGACAGGTAATGTTTTTCATCGGAGATTACTTCTAAAATCGATTTTGAGAAGATGCAATCGATGAGAAGATGAAATCGATTTGAGATTTTTCTTAATCAAAATTATTTTTAAAACAGCATTGTATTGGATATAACGGCTGTAGATCCTAAAATCTGCACTAAATATTTAATAGTGATCAAGAGTTTAATCTGGAGAAGAAAAGATGATGTGGGCAACGATATCTTTAGAACACAACGATATAATCAGATTCCAGTAGGCAAAGATGAACTTTTATTGATGAATAAGATTGAATACAATAAGAGAAACGAGATCCAATGTTACAAATGAGACCGATAAGAGAAAAGACTTAAAATGAAGTGAAATAAGGTTGATGTGTGTGTTAAGCTCTCTCTAGGGTTTCCTCTTCCCTTTCTACTTGGTCTTCGATCTCCTTTTATAGTCGTTATGCTCCGCGATCTTCGTAACCGTTCTCTCGATCTCTGGGTCTTTGATCTATCCGTATGTTTGTCGTGGGCCTCTTATTCGTTCCGGATCGCGCGGCTCAGGCCAATATCGGCCCATTTGATATATGGACCAAAATTGGGTTCAACATTTGTCCCCCAACCCTTTTGGTTTATTGTGAAACTGAAAGGGCGAGAACCATTAATGGACTCTCCGACATCGTCGCAATTTTCAGGAAGTGGGATGTCACGCACATTGGCTGACGTATTGTCCCCTCTTGGTGTTTTTTTTTAGCTCGAATTTATCGAACTGCTGAGCGATTTCTCATAGAACTGCGAGGTATGCCTCCATTCTTTCATTCTTTTCTTCATATTCTTCGTGAAATTGGCTTGTGACTAATTTTGAGTCGCTGAAGGGGCTAATCTCCCATGCGCCGATGCTCCGTGCGAGTCATAAACCCGCGATCAGGGATTCGTATTCGGCTTCGTTGTTCGATGCGTTGAATTCTAGGTGAAATGATTGTTCGATCATTTCTCCTGATCATTTCTCCTGTCGGGGACTAGAGCTATATTCTGATTCCGGATCCTTGTTTTGACGAGGCTCCATCGACATGTAATTTCCATTTTTCGGTCTTTGACCTCGCATCAACCTCCTTCGGGACGAGCTCGATAACGAAGTCAGCTAGTACTTGCGCTTTTGAGCTCGTTCGTGGTTTGTACTCGATGCCGTATTCGCTAAGTTAGATTGCCCATTTTGCCAATCTTCCAGATTGGCTTGGACTGTGGAGTACTGTTCGCAGAGGTTGTGACGCCATGACCGTGGTCGAGTGTGATTAGAAGTAAGGTCTCAGTTTTCGAGCAGCGGTCACGACTGCTAATGCTAGCTTCTCCTTCACAGGGTATCTTGTATCGGCGTCCACCAATGATCTACTTACATAGTATATTGGTCTTTGCTCTCCACTTTCTTCGTGAATCAGCACTCCGATTATTGCGTGTTCGGAGGTTGCGACATATAGGAAAAGGGTTTCGCTCATGATTGGTTTCGAGAGTATAGGGGGATCGCTCATATATGCTTTAAGTTCTTTTAGGGCGGAGTCACATTCTTCATTCCAATCAAACTTTTTATTTCCTTTCAACAGGTTGTAGAACGGAAGGCATCTGTCGGTTGATCTAGAGATAAAACGGTTTAACGCGGCTATTTTGCCGGTGAGGCATTGTACTTGTCGGACCGATCTCGGGGGTAAGCTATTGACGAGCGTTGCGATCTGTTTTGGATTGGCTCCGATTCCTCTTTCAGTCATGAGGTATCCGAGGAATTCTCTGGAGGCTACTTCGAAGGTACATTTCGTAGGGTTCAGCTTCATTCTGAACTTATTGAGGATGTTAAAGCATTCTTGGAGCTGAAGAACGTGGTCGTTGGATCTTGATGATTTTACTAGCATGTCATCTATGTAAACTTCCATCGTTCTTCCGAGTTGTTTGGAAAACATCTTGTTTACTAGCCTTTGATAGGTAGCTCCAGCGTTCTTTAACCCGAAGGGCATTACTTTATAGCAGTATGTCCCGCATTCAGTGATGAAGCTTGTTTTTTCTTGATCGTCGGGGTTCATGAGGATCTTGTTATAGCCAGAAAATGCATCCATGAAGGAATGCAGTTCGTGTCCGGCTGTGGCTTCTACCAGTCGATCGATATGTGGTAACAGGAAACTATCTTTTGGACAAGTTTTATTGAGATCGGTGAAGTCGATGCACACTCTCCACTTTCTGTTTTTCTTTTTTACTACAACCAAGTTTACAAGCCAGTCGGGGTATTGGACTTCGCGAATGGAACTGCTTTTTAGGAGTTTGTCGACTTCGTCATTTACGGCCTTAGCTCGCTCGGGCCCCAATTTTCTCCGTTTTTGTTTGATAGGTTTAAACGTCGGATCGGCGTTTAGATCGTGGGAGGTAATATTGATGTCGATCCCGGGCATGTTCGCTGCATACGATGCGAATTTTTTGATGTTTTGCTTGAGGAAAGATAACAGATCGCGACTGATTTTGGGGGAGAGATCGTTTCCAATATTGACGCGTTTTTCAGGGAAACTTTCGTCCAGGGCGACAACGCTTGAGAGATCTTTATCGGGATCTCTCACAGTGAGATCGCGCGCGAGTGAAATATTCTCCTCTCGCCGGGGTATTTTATGAAATTCGGACATATAACAAGCTCGGGACTGTTTCTGGCTCCCGCGTATGGTTTTCTCACCGGCCGGTGATAAGAATTTCATGCACTGGTGATAAATCGAGGGGACCGACCGCATCTGGTGCAGCCAGGGGTGCCCTACGATGGCGTCGAAGGGCATGAAACGATCGACCACGGTGAACTTGGATTCTAGTTCGATGTCATGGGTTTTAGTGATTAGTGGTATGATTCCGAGTGATTGAACCGAGCCTCCTTCGAAACTGACAAGGGGGGGGGGTTGCTTCGTTATTGATTATCAGAGTCGTTCGATTCATTAATCACAGTGTCTTTCGTGAAATGATGCTGACAGCGCTTCCGGTATCGACGAGGATCTTTGAAATGATGGTGCCCGCAAGTTCTAGTGTGATAACTAAGGCAATCGTCGTGGGGCATATCGAGCTTGACGGTTTCGTGTTCGTGGAAAGTTAGTCTCGCCTTTCTGCGTTATTCCTTTCGGACGTGCAACGTCTGATTTGTACGTTGCTTGTCGCAAAGTATTGAGTCGTTTGTCGTTAGAGGAATCGACCTGTCTTCTGGAAAAGATGCTTTGACTCATCGCGGTTCGGACGGCGCCTCCTGACGACGTTGATTTCCCTGATCTGGAGAGATCGAGGCTGATTTTTTCGATGTTGTCAGATCGTGTTTGATTGGGATCCATATTCGCGCTTAGGAAACTTAGATCGGTTTCTTATCAAAGACGTTTTTCGTTTATCTTCCCCACAGTCGGCGCCTAAATGTAGATCTTAAAATCTACACTAAGTATTTAATAGTGATCAAGAGTTTAATCTGGGGAAGAAAATATGATGCCGGCAACGATATCTTTAGAACACAACAATGTAATCAGATTCCAGTAGGCAAAGATAGACTTTTATTGATGAATAAGATTGAATACAGTAAGAGAAACGAGATCCAATGGTACAAATGAGATCGATAAGAGAAAAGACTTAAAGCGAAGTGAAATGAGGTCGATGTGTGTGTTAAGCTCTCTCTAGGGTATCCTCTTCCCTTTCTACTTGATCTTTGATCTCCTTTTATAGTCGTTATGCTCCGCGATCTTCGTAACCGTTCTCTCCATCTCCGGATATTTGATCTCTCCGTATATTCGCCGTGGGCCTCCTATTCGTTCCGGATTGCGCGGTCCAGGCCAATATCGGCCCATTTGATATATTGACCAAAATTGGGTCCAACAACGACCGTTACTCGAGTTTAACAGTTGACTATTTAAATTTCTTAAATACCGAATAAGCAACATATAAGAGAAATGGTCGGTATTTAAAAATTGAAGATTTTTTTTTGGCTTATATAGAAGTTATAGGTTTTTTAGTTTACTTTGAAAGTTAAGAGTTTTAAGGGCTGTTTTCTCAAATTTAGAGCTATGTGTTACAGGAGTCTTACTTAAGTTGGAAAAAAATGATATGAATTTAATAGCAGGATTCGTAATCATCGCATAATAGTTTTACTTTCCATAAAAACCGTTAAAAGATAATAAAAAGGAAAATAACCATGGCATGATGTCCTTTACAAAAATAAAAATAAAATATAACCATGACATGAGTATCTATGTTGCATTGAAACTCGGTTGATTGTCCGTTTCACCTTTCGAAATCGAAATCTCTCGGAAACGCTTTGGAAACTCGTTTCTTAAAAATCTCAGTTTGGAAACTTAGTGGAAACTTTTGGAAACTCGCGTTTCTATTTCGGAAACGTTAGAACTTTGCATTTGTTATGACTTTCTGTTATGATTTTTATTTTAGTTAAGCTATTTAATATTTAATTACTGGTTTTTTATTATTTTGAAATTTTTATATAACTTTGATGCTTAATTATGATTTATTTTATTTTTGTATGATTAAACAAAATAGTATTTGTTTATTTGTAGTTTAAGATATGCTAAACATATAGTTTCAAAAAAGATATACTAAACCTAACAAAAATGAATGCAAATATTAATCAGTTATATATATTTATAAACTTTTAAAACAAAAAAAAAAATAAAAAATCACGTTTCTACGTTTTGAATGTTTCGTTTCTGCGTATCCGTTTCCGTTTCCAAGATGAGTACACATGGACATACTGAGTGACACGAGCAACATAATTTTGCAAGAACCTAAATATTTCTATATTCAGGCACAGAGACTCTATTCATTTTAACATAACTGAGCCATCTCGTGATGGAAGGGGATCATAGATTCTTGCAAAAATCTATTTATGTTTTGCCTATTGTATAGGTCTTCTTCTCTAATTTTATCTATTTATGTTTTGCCTATAGTATAGGTCTTCTTTTCTAATTTTAGTATTGTGTGCCCGTGTGCGCCTTTACTTTTGAGTTGTAGTCCGTTTCTATCATAATAAAAACAGTGTTAAAAGAAAAAAATTCTTGCAAAAATCTAAGTTATGTCTCGAGTTTGGACTTTGTAGATGTATGTTCTGTTGATGATGGTATTAGGTTCCTCAGTTTCCATCAAAGTTGTTCTTCTACTGTTTGATAGAGCCTAAGTCTGAAGGAGAGACACCGATTGTGCTGAGTCTCAGAGGAACATGAAGATGCAGAGCCTTTCACTTAACATTTTCATTTATATGTAACTGTTGTTTTCAAAGAATCATTGACTTAATTGAAAAACAAAGCTTTGTATTCTTACCTTACACAGTCTTACATTATTGCTCACAGAAAAAAACAAAAAAATCAAAGTCAAATGTCATCTCTGGTTCTGTGTTACACACAGACGCACAAAACTTTCTATAATGAACCAAAACAGAGCCTTTTTACCTTTATTCATATCGTTTCTTCTGCTTATCAGTAACCTCCGGAGGCAAAGACAGGAACTGTGTGATTTTCTTGACCTGAGAGACGTCAATCCTGTAGTTTTTAGCTATCTCATCCACACTCATCGGACCGCTATGATCCTGAGCTTTCCCCTGATAGAGAAGCATGATGTGTCTCACTTGCGCCACGTTCAACGTTCCTTGAGGCACCGGTTTTTCCTCATACCTTGTTGATTCAGGAGTTGTGTTCCGGAGCTTTGGAAGTGGCCGCTTGGAACTTTCCACTACTGATGCCTACATATAAGTGACAAAGTCTCAACTTTGTTTATATACCAGGGAATCTACAACTAACACACACCTACTCATAACTATACTATTGGTGTTGTTCAATACGTTGTTTCAATCCAATATACTATTCTAGAGCATAGGAGAGACCGTAGGGTTAACAAGCTTAACATATATCCCAAAAATTCTAAGCAGAACTAGGAAGCAACTCAGCATCGTTCATGAAAATTTTTGAACTCATTCACTTAAAAATCAATCAGCTACAAGACAATAAAAACTTCAGAATATTGAACTTCAAGACAACTCATAAGCCTTTCCAAGAACATTCTCAGTAAACAACTACACCTAATCCAAAAGAGTGAAACTAGAGCTACTACATTAACTATCAATGCACGTAATAAAATCAATATCAAAACTCAAAAAGCATAAACTTTTCTAGATAAGATAGACACTACTACTAACCTCTCCCATCTCAGCCTTGCCTCCTGGTTTAGACTTTATCCTCCCCACCATTTGACTTAACATTGTATCGTACTTTGGGTCTCGTTCTTCTAGAACATTATCATCACTCGTTGTTCTTTGAGCTTCTTCATCTAACAAATATACCCCAAGATTCACCATTGAATCATACCTCATAATAAAGGAGAAAACTTTCGATTACCCAAAAGCTGAGATAACAAAATTAAAGTTTTTTTTTTCCTTTTACCAGAAACACCGTCAACGGCGGCGGTAGACGGTGATTTCGCGGCGGTGAGCTCTTCCTTCGGAAACGATCTCCGATCGACGGCGACCCTAGATGTAGAAGATGGGAATCTCTCAACTTCTTTGACTTTCCCAACGGCTCGACGCAGTTGCTGACCCATGAAGCAAACTCTTGTTCAGAGGATAGTGGAAGCAGCTTCTGTTGCGTTCTTCATACAGTATCAGGTTTCAGGGAGGCACAGAGAGGAAGAACGTGTTCGCGTTCAAGGGTTTACACGCGCCTGCTCTGAGAGACGGAGACATAACATTGCTTTTTCTTGTTTTTATTTTGCGACTGGAGAAAATCGAACTCGCGCACTGGACATCAATAGTCTTTGTTTTGTTCTTTGGTCAACGGGTTTGATCGTTTTAAAGCCCGAAACGCTATTGATCAAAGCCCATAAATATTATCGTTGTACTCATCGAACAAATTTTAAACTAATCAGTATCCGTCTACCATAAGGTTAGGAACACAAGAGTTTCCCTCACCATAAATGGTCCAATATATTGAATTATGTTGTGAATATATTATTGTTGTATAATGATTTAAAAAGAACAAAAGAAAAGTGAGATAAGACAGTGAGAAAGAGATATGAGTGATTTGATTTGTATTTCTTCTTATTGTTTCACGTTACAAAATCAAAAGGAATGTGTGCTATTTATAGCAGACCAATAAAGAAAAGGACAAAAGTATAAAGATGACATCTGGAGGATGATGATGCACAAGTTACTTTGTGTAAGGACAAATGTCCAATACATGTAGAAAGATGGAGAATCATTATCTTTAACACTCCCCCTTGATTTTCCATCTTATATTACGTAGTGCCTCGTTAAAAACCTAGTCATGAAAAAATCCATTGGGATAAAAACCATGATAAGGGAAAAAGAGTACACTGCCGTAATCTCTCCCTGATAATAGTAGACATAGTTTTCTCATCACAAGTCACGTAGATGCCGCATTCCGATACCGTAGACGTGTTTTCGGAATATTGTAGTGGGAAGAACTTTTGTAAACAAATCAGCTGGATTGTCGCATGACCGTACATATTCGATGTCTACTTCTTTATTTTTCTCGAGCTCCTTTATATATGAGAAAAATCTCGGAGGGATATGTTTTGTTCTGTCGCTTTTGATGTAGCCTTCTTTGAGTTGAGCGACACAAGCCGAATTGTCTTCAAATATTTTTGTCGGCTCTCTCTCGTTGACTATTCCGCTTGATTCTTGTGTGGTGACTCATTGACCGAAGCCACACACATTCTCGACATGCTTCGTGAAGTGCAATAGTTTCTGCATGATTCAAAGATGTCGCAACCAGAGTTTGTTTCTGGGAACACCAAGAGATCGTGGTTCCACCAATTGTGAAAACATAGCCGGTTTGCGATCGAGCCTTATGAGGATCTGATAAGTATCCTGCACCTGCAAAACCAACCATACCAAACTCGAATTTTTTAAAATAAATTAACCCTAAATCAACTGTACCTTGGAGGTAACGGAATACATGTTTTATTCCGTCCCAGTGCCTGCGAATAGGAGCAGAACTATATCTTGCTAGGAGGTTAGTAGCCAAGGCAATATCAGGCCTGGTACAGTTTGCAAGATATAACAGCCCATCGATAGAACTCATATAAGGTACTTCAGGACCTAATATCTTCTCGCTATCTTCACATGGCCTAAAAAGATCTTTCTCAACATCGAGAATTCTACCAACCATTGGAGTACTCAAAGGAGTTGCTTTATCCATATAAAAGCGTTTCAATAATCTTTTCGTATAATTTGATTGATGCACAAATATTCCTTCTCGGAGATGCTCAATCTGGAGCCCAAGACAAAACTTTGTCTTGCCGAGATCTTTCATTTCGAACTCTTCTTTCATATGAGTTCGAGCATCATCAACCTCCTTTTGAGTTCCAATTATATTCAGGTCATCTACATATACAACAATGATCACAAAGCCAGATGACGGTTTCTTTATAAAAACGCATGGACATATCACATTATTCACATATCCTTTACTCAAAAGATATTCACTTAAGCGATTGTACCACATACGTCCGGATTGCTTTAATCTGTAAAGTGATCGCTATAACTTGACCGAACAAATCTCCCTGGATTTTTCTTTCAATGATTCAGGCATTTTCAATCCCTCAGGGAGCTTCATATATATATCGTTATCCAACGATCCATATAAATATGCAGTCACAACGTCCATGAGATGCATCTCAAGATTTTTAGACGCCGTTAGGCTCATAAAAAATCTAAACGTAATTGCATCCATTACCGGGGAATACGTTTCCTCAAAATCAATTCCTGGTCTCTGATAAAAACCTTGGGCAACTAATCGGGCTTTATATCGTGTTACTTCATTTTTCTCATTTACTTTTCTCACGAATACCCACTTATACCCAACATGATTTATATTCTCAGGCGTTATGAGTATAGGTCCAAAGACATTTCTTTTATTCAGGGAGAGTAATTCAATTTGAATAGCCTTCTTCCACTCCTCCCAATCATGTCTTTTTTGACATTCCAAAATGGACCTAGGATCGGGATCATCATTTTCATGATCGATCTCTTTGGACACAGAAAAGGAGAACATTCCATCAACATCTTTTATCTTATTTCTGATCCGTATTTTTTCATCTCTGCGAACTCATCTGGTAACTGGTTTGCCAAATTATGCAAATGCACAATTTTCTGAACTTCTAACTCTCTTTGATTCGTAGGAGGATCAAGGTGTAACAACGACGGTGTACACCAAGTAATCTCTTTAGGAATTCTACTAATTCCTCCCCCTAACGCTGGAAATTCATCCTCATTAAAACGGCAATCGGCAAATCGTGCCATAAACATATCACCAGTTACTGATTCCAGATATCTTATTATACTTGGTGACGTATAACCCACATATATTCCCAATCTCCTTTGTGGGCCCATTTTTGTTCTTTGTGGCGGTGCTATCGGAACATATACCGCACACCCAAAGACACGGAGATGGGATACATTTGGCCCTTGCCCAGATGCCAATTGTAATGGGGAGTACTTATGATATGCACTT
>NC_027750.1:29184898-29185716 GCF_000695525.1 Brassica oleracea var. oleracea
GTCTTGCAATCAACTGCAACCGTTTTATCAATGACTCGGCCATGCCATTTTGTGTATGCACATGGGGAACTGGATGCTCCACATCAATCCTCATTGACATACAATAATCATCAAAGGCTTGCGAAGTAAATTCACCAGCATTATCAAGCCATACTTTCTTAATGGCATACTCTGAGAACGTTTATTATCTGGGCAATGAACTTTGCGAAAGTCGTATTTCATGTCGTCAAAAGAGACACACTTGACCATCTACTAGATGCGTCAATCAATACCATGAAATACTTAAACGGCCTACACGGTGGGTGGATCGGCCCACATATATCACCATGTATTCTTTCTAAAAACATTGGTGATTCATTGTCTACTTTTGCTGGTGATGGCCGAGTTATAAGTTTTCCTTGAGAACATGCATTACATGTAAACTCCCCCGTTTGCAAAATTTTTGCAAATTTTTTTCGTTTTTCAGCGGATGGCCATTCGAATTTTGCACTATCTTTCTCATCATGACTGAACCAGGATGTCCTAGCCTCTCATGCCATATTTTAAAAGTATCAGTAAACTTCAGGTTTACTACGGCATAGGACTCAGTCATGGTTATTTTCGTACAATATAGTCCAGAGGATAACATTCTTAACTCTTCCAATATATGTTTCCTCTCGGACTTAATGCAAAGAAATTCAATGCCATCTTTACTCATAGTCTCAATATGATTTCCATTTCTTCGGATATCCTTAAAAATTAACAAGTTTCTATGAGACTCGGGGGAATACAATGCATCACTTATTTCAAATATTGTTCCCCCTGGCATTGAAAATTTC
>NC_027750.1:29185917-29186430 GCF_000695525.1 Brassica oleracea var. oleracea
TTATATTATTAAATATGAAACATAACAAACATAACATATATCTTACAACAAAAGATATAGATACTATAATACCGTAAACTTATATCACATCGATCTATATCACTCATCGATACTCTCTGGCTCAACCAGAAAGTCTGATACGTCAAGATGAGTATCATCGTTTAAACCATGAAAGGATGGTCCGGGTTCACCAGAGATGAAGTTTGTTTCACCTCTTCCTTTTTCTTTTCCCTTTTGGGATTCTCTATATAGATCGGCTAAGTGTTTTGGAGTACGACAATTACGTACCCAATGACCTTTCATGCCGAATCTGTAGCAAACCTTTCCCGTTTGCCTTTTATCATCCCGGTCTTTTTCATTCCTTTCATTTTCGTGGAAGTCTTTATTATTTCTTTCATCATAGGGACGAAATCTTATTCCTCGTCCTCTTCCATGACCATGATAACGGTTTCCACCACGTCCACGACCTCGTCCTCTCCTATTATCATAACTGGATGATGCAACATTCGCTTC
>NC_027750.1:29186465-29196609 GCF_000695525.1 Brassica oleracea var. oleracea
CTACAAGGAGGACTTGCATCAACTCCGAGTAACGGGTATATCCATTCACCCGGTACTGTTGCTGCAGGCCCGGTTTTTCAGGATGGAACGTGGAGAGAGTTTTCTCGATCATATCATAATCACTTATTCTCTCTCCACATAACATCATCCTCGAAGTAATTCCAAACATCGCGGAATTAAACTCACTTACACTTTTATAATCCTGGAACCGGAGGTGGATCCACTCGTGTTTAGCTTTGGGTAAGATCACATATTTCTAGTGATCGAACCTCTCTTTTAAAGATTTCCAGAGGTCACAAGGATCCTCTTTCGTAATATATTCATCCTTTAAACCATCATGGATGTGGTGTCATAAAAATATCATGGCTTTTGCCTTTTTCTCATCCGACACCGTTTTCGAACTATCGATAGTTTCCAAAAGCCCGTTCCCTCTCAGGTGCATCTTTGCACCCACTGCCCAGGTCATATAATTATTTCCCGTAATATCCAGGACATTAATTTCGAGCTTTGTCAAATTCGAGATGATAACTGTATTCATAGAATAATAATATAAATATAGTAAAGACTAAAATTTAAATGAATAATTTAAATGCATAATTTAAATGTAGAAATTAAAGGCATAAAAGAAAAGCATAAACTTAAATTGCAGAAATTTAAATGGCATAAATAAAATCGGGAGGCTCAGCCTACCACATGATCCGAGGAGTCATAGACTACCATATTGATCATTTTTCAAAGTCCGAGGAGACATGGTCTACCATTTTGTCTTTTACTTATTTCAAGGCCCGAGGAGACTTAGTCTACCATTTTTGACCTTTTCTTTTTATTCACGGAGGCAAAGCCTACCACGTGTTTCTCTGATCGTGAAGGCATAGCCTACCATAACGATCAGCCGGGAAAGGCAATCATCCCGAAAAATAAACGGGGGAGGCCTAGCCTCTCACTCCGGAACAATAATAAAATTTAAATAAATTAAGTATATTGAAATACATAAATTTAAACATTACCTCGGCTGGTTTAAGAACTTTCAGATTGATAAACTTCAGTTGGTCAGAGCTTCATGCTGATAACGTGTTGTGAATAATATAACTAAGGGAGATTTTCTGTATATATTATTGTTGTATAATGATTTAAAATGAACAAAAGAAAAGTGAGATAGGACGTGAGAGAGAGAGAGATATGAGTGATTTGATTTGTATTTCTTCTTATTGTTTCACGTTACAAAATCAAAAAGAAGGAGTGCTATTTATAGCAAACCAATAAAAAAAAGGACAAAAGTATAAAGATGACATCTGAAAGATGATGATGCACAAGTTACTTTGTGTAAGGACAAATGTCCAATGCGTGTAGAAAGATGGAGAATCTATTATCTTTAACAAATATGACTTAAGCAAAAAAAATATTCAAAATATAGTTGAGTTTTTATAAATTTATGATAAAAACATACATCACGAAACAATTTTCAAAGCTTCAATCGTTTTGTGCTCCTATAGTCCTATGTTAGAACCGGAACAAGACTTGGAAGATATGCATAGCCGGAGACAAAAGGGCCAGCTAAAACCTCGTTTATGTAGTTCTATCTCTTGTTTTTCTATCTCACCCTCTCCAATAAGATAGATATTAACACTGACGCACCTTTCATCTACTGCTACTTCCTCACAACATACAACAACCCTATTCTTCTTGTCAATAAAATGCACCTTAGTAGCAATAGCTTCACAAGCACGAAACACCTTGCGTTCAGGTCTCGTCACACTAAAGAACTTGGTCCACGATATTATCACACCCTTCTTGGCCATGTTTGTGACCCATACGTCCATCTTCTCAGTTTCTTTGTTTTGTACTAACAAAGAAAGATTATTTCCTCTGAAAGCTGCCAAGTTGTGAACATCATATGCACCATAGGCAAAGGGAAGAGAGGCCAAGGGCTCGAATGTCTCGGTAGAGAAATTAAAACTTTGGATGAAGTAGCCAGCTTGATTCCATTTAGCAATCCAATACATGTTTCCCATGAGTGACACTTCTCTACAAGTTTTAACCACGTGCCAATCCAAAGAAACTTTGTATTTTTTCCAGGAATTGGATTTGAGTTCGTATTTATCAACAACCACTGTGTTATTGTGTACTGATTTCTAATGATATCTCTGTCCCCAAACCTCAAGATTTTGTAGCCACCATCTTGAGATAGACCATCGTATCCAATACCATCGTAGAAACAGTTAATGGAATAATGGCGCAGCATATCATCGGTAACTCAGCTCAAATCTAAAGATTTAGGTTAAATCTTAGAGACCTGACTTCTGGGATCGAATAATTGAATCAAATTCGATGCAAGGCTCTCGTATTGATGACATAATCAAATCAATGCAAGGCTTTAGAGAAACTCTAGATTATTATCTTTCAAAAACTAATTATCAAAGCCAACTTACAATGCCTTTATATAGGATTTTAGAGACGGTTTATAATAACCTAAGTCTCTTAAAAATAGAAAATCTAATAAAAGGAAATCATAGATAGAAATTGAAATCTTTTAAAAGGTGAAATAGAAAACAGTTGCTTGGCGGTGAAGGTATTATAATGCTGCATCAGGTCCCGTCAGGTTAGAAGGATTCGACCGCGAATCTGGATCTGCGTCCGGTGGAACAAAGCGTGATAGATAACGAACATTGAAGACGTCCGAAGTGTTGATGTTTGCTGGAAGTTGCAGACGATATGCATTGTCATTAATTCGCTCCAAGACCGTGAGAGGACCTATCTTTTTCGCCTTGAGTTTGTTGTAAACATGAGCCGGCATCCGGTCTTTAGTGGGAAATGCCCAAACTTGATCACCTACTTCGAAGATAACACGACGGCGACGAGAATCAGACGCGGCTTTGTACTTTGATGATGATGACTCGAGATTGGTGACGACCTGCACATGGATGTTATGAATGTTGTCGACAAAATCATCAGCTACACCATGAAGACGTGTACGGTCTGGAAGTGTAGTGAAATCCAAAGGAACACGAGGAAGAAGACCATAAACGACCTGAAACGGACTGAACCCCGAGCTTTGATTGAGGGCATGGTTATGAGCAAACTCTGCTTGAGGAAGTTTCGAATCCCAAGTTTTAATAGAATCACCCACAAGACAGCGAAGTAAGTTTCCCAATGATCTATTAATCACCTCCGTTTGACCGTCCGTTTGAGGATGATAAGCAGAACTCATGTCAAGGCTGGTACCGAGAAGCTTCCATAAAGAACGCTAAAAGTGGCCTAAGAACCGAGAATCACGGTCTGAAACGATAGAAGTTGGCAACCCGTGGAGTCTGTAAACCTCTCAAAAAAATAGTGTTGCGACTTGAACTGCATCTGTTGTCTACTTACAAGGAGCGAAGTGCACCATTTTTGAGAAATGATCCACAATAACAAAGATTGAATCGAAACCTTTTTGTGTGTGAGGAAGACCCATCACGAAATCCATACTGACATCAGGCCATGGTTGAGTTGGTATAGGAAGAGGAAGGTAGAGGCCCGCGTTCGTGGCATGCCCTTTCGATGTTTGACAAGTCGTACAGCGTTCAACAAAACGCTCTACATCACGCCGCAAGGCAGGCCAGAAATATGATTGGGAGAGCAAATGCAGTGTCCGATAGCGACCGATATGACCTTCATTGTGTGTCTCAGCGATCAATTGAAGTCGAAGGCTGCAGTACGGAATGCAGAGTCGATCACCACGAAAAAGAAACCCATCATGAAGAGTGAAATAACGAGAAAGACCATTCTGAACGTCAAGAAGAATTCTACCAAAGAAATCATCAGACTCGTATAACTCGGCAAAGGCTGCAAATCCCGGGACAGAGACATGAAGTATACCCAGTAAGGAATGGCGACGGCCCAGCGTGCAACTCTGTTGGAAGCACCCGACGTGTGCTTGATAACAAAAGTAAATTGTTGCAAATAAGACACCCATGAAGCATGACGAGCTGAGACTTTGTCTTGACTACTAAAGTGTTTTAAAGCATCGTGATCTGTATGGAGAACAAATTCTCTATGGAAAAGATAATGTCTCCAGTGCTTGATTGCTTGAACCACTGCATAAAACTCCACATCGTAAGTACTATATCACAGACGAGCTCCTGCGAGCTTTTCACTGAAGAAGGCGATAGGCCGGTTACGTCGACTTAAGACAGCACCAATCACAAGCTTAGAAGCATCACAATGAAGCTCACATACTTGAGTAAAATCGGGGAGAGCCAGTATGGGGGCCGAAATCAACTTTGCCTTGATGATCTCGAAAGCTTCAGATGCTGCCGGAGTCCAAGTAAATAGACCATCTCATCGAATGAAATCAGTTAGAGGCACCATCAGACTGCCAAACTGCGGCACAAACCTTCGGTAAAATGATGCGAGACCATGAAAACTCCTAGTGGCCGATAGTGTAGTTGAAGTAGGCCACGACTTGATGGCTTCCACCTTTTTCGGGTCGACGGCAAGGCCGTTTGCAGAGACGATGTAGCCAAGGAAGTGAACCTGCGGAGACCCGAGCTCGCACTTCTCTAGTGGGGAAAAAAGCTGATCGCGACGAAGAACGAGAAGCACTTCTTTCAGGTGGGTAATATGCTCCGTCAAGGATATAGTGAAGATGAGAATATCGTCAAAATAAACCACGACGAATTTGCCAATAAAAGGCCGTAGAGATTGATTCATAACCCTCATGAAGGTGCTCGGTGCATTGGACAAACCGAAAGGCATGACAAGCCATTCAAAAAGTCCTTCACGCGTTTTAAAAGCTGTTTTCCATTCGTCCCCAGGGCGGATACGTATCTGATGATATCCACTGCGAAGATCCAGTTTAGAAAAAATTGTTGTAGTGCCAATTTGATCCAAAAGATCGTCCAGACGCGGTATGGGAAATCTATAGCGCACTATAATTTTATTTATAGTGCGGCTATCGACACACATTCTCCAAGACCCATCCTTCTTTGGTATAAGCAATGCTGGAGCGGCACACAGACTAAGGCTCTCGCGTAAATAACCTTTTACCACAAGATCCTCCACTTGACGTCTCAGCTCTTCATGTTCGCGGGGACTCATACGGTAATGAGCTCGATTGGGTAGAACAGCGTCGGGAACCACGTCAATGCGGTGTTGGATGTCTCTCAGCGTAGGGAGTCCGGACGGAAAATCACTTGGGAAGACGTCTTGAAACTCTTCCAACAAGCTTCTAAACTCATCAGGAATCGCTGGCAAAGATGGTTCTGTTGCCGAGTTTATGAGTACGAGAACATAGCCTTCGTCACACAGATCTTTCTCAAAAGGTTTACGTTGGAGAATGAGAATGGGTGTTGATGGTGTGCTCTGTTTCTCGGGTAAAGAGGGTTGAAGAGTGAAGTTGCGATTGTTGTGACGGAAACTGTAGGTATTAAGATATCCATCGTGTTGGACACGATGATCAAATATCCATGGCCGTCCTAAGAGCATATGACAAGCATCCATTGGTGCAACATCACAATGAACTTGGTCTTTGAATGTACCACCAACCGAGAAAGATATTAGAGCACGACGAGTAATGAGAAGGTCTATCTTTTGATCCAACCATGCTAGCTTATAAGGACACGGGTGAAGTTATGTGGCTAGCTTGAGCTTGTTGACGACATCTTCTGCAATCATGTTTTCGCTACTACTGGAGTCAATAATGAATTTGCACACCTTGCCTGCAATAGTACACTTTGAATGGAACTGGTTGTGTCGTGGGGGGGTTTCATCGGTGTGACGAGGAGCGAGACAAACACGCCGAACCATTAAGCACAGGCCATGGTCTGCGACAAGATCCTCAGTTTCCTCAATAGTTTCTGTTACTTCTTCATCATAGACGACCTCTATATCATTGCCAGTTGCATCAATGAGAAGACCTCTGTGATTTCTTTTAGGACAATTGGATTGACGATGACCGATCTCTCCGCAAGTGAAACATCGAAGGGAAGACGGCCGTGGTACTATCTTGTCCGTAAAAGGCACAATGGCAGTATCTTGTTGCTGTGGAAGCATATCATCAGTCGGGTTAGCAGTTTGTTGTTGCTGAGTAGGGCGCGTAGAACGTGAAGTAGTCAACGAGAAATTGCCTCTAGTTTGCGACTCAAGGGTGAGAGCTTGCTGATGAGCCTCTGCCAACGTTAGTGGATTAAATAAGGTGATGGTGTGTTGGATTTGTTGACGAAGACCAGCAGTGAATCGAGCAACTACCTGACGTTCTAAATCTTGACTGTCAACACGGGTAAGCAAAAAGAAAAATTCAGTCGAGTACTCAGCCACAGAACGTGTACCCTGGCGTATAGTATGAAGACGCTGGAACATGATCTGATCGTAATTATACGGTAAGAATGTTTTTTTAAGCTTCGATTTCAACTTATCCCACGACATCACTTTAGGTTTCCCGAGACGAGCTCGAGTTGATTTCAATTGTGTCCACCATGCCGCTGCTCTGTTTCGGAATCGCATAGTGATAAGAGGAACACAACAATCCATCGGTGCTCTTATGAATTCTAAAATTTCTTCAACCGTGACAATCCAATCAAGAAGTTCTTCAGCGGAGGAGTTGCCAAAGAATTCCGGAATCTCTGTTTTAAATCCTTTTTCCCAAGCAAAGCCTTCATCAGCGCCTAGAACAGCCTCTCGAGCAATGGCGCGGTTATTCTGGAGAGGAGCAAAAGGATTATCAGTAAACAGGTTCGCATCGTCATCTTCTTCTCCATCTGTTCCGTCAGCTTGATCATTGGCGGGGTCGCCAACAGGGGGTGGAGGGGCGTTGCGTTGAACGTTGAGGTTCTGAAGGGCGGCGGTGATATTTTGCATCTGAGCTTGAAGCTCGGCGATTGCATCACGGGTGATTTCTGCTTCGGTTCGAACAGGTACTCTTCGAGGTCTTGCCATTGTTAATGGACGTCTTCGAGGAGCGTAGCAAAGCTCTGATACCAACCTGGCGCAGCGTATCAACGGTAACTCAGCTCAAATCTAAAGATTTAGGTTAAATCTTTAGAGACCTGACTTCTTGGATCGAAGAATTGAATCAAATTCGATGCAAGGCTCTCGTATTTGATGACATAATCAAATCAATGCAAGGCTTCAGAGAAACTCTAGATTATTATCTTTCAAAAACTAATTATCAAAGCCAACTTACAATGCCTCTATATAGGATTTTAGAGCCGGTTTATAATAACCTAAGTCTTTTAAAAATAGAAAATTTAATAAAAGGAAATCATAGATAGAAATTGAAATCTTTTAAAAGGTGAAATAGAAAACAGTTGCTTGGAGGTGAAGGTATTATGATGCTGCATCAAATAAGAACTCTCGGGCTTGATCCATCGAACTTGATTCAAACATGGGTTCCAAACTGCCATCGCAGAGGACTCTAAGATGCATAGCAACAAGCCATCATAGTGAATCATAGTATAGATATCAGGTGTAGCTTGAAATTCGTATGGGAGTGAAAAAGATGAGCAAGCGATCTGGTCATGGGACTGATTATTGTAACCTTGCGATCACTATTGATCCGTATGAAGTGCTCCTCGACGAGAGCCAAGTGCTTGTTGACGAATCTCTTGTCATTGAAAAGACCGAGCCATCGTTTGCATGTTAACTTGAATCGTATAAGAGATTTAGTTGGAACTCTACAAAGTATTTCCTCACATAGTTCGAGAGGTAAGGATGGACACTCATTCGAATCCAAGACCAGAGAGACTTATGGCTTCTTGATATTTTTGAATATGTATGAACTAATGATCTCGTATTAAAAAAAAATGCTGCCATCTTATTTATAAAGATTTCTTTTTTCAAAAGTGATCTAATAATGTTTTGAAATAAGCTGGCGTGGAACCATTTTCAACGTATCTAATTTCTCAAAACTAAAATAGATGAAATAAATCAAAGAAAGTAATTAGTAAGGTAAAGACAAAAATTGAAATATATTTTCCCTCAAAAGTTCCATTCAATTCCAATAGTTGTGATATTTGTTGGACCCAATTTCGGTCAACTAGGTAATTGGGACTTGGGCCACGCGACCAACAAAGAAGCCCGATTCCGACGAGCAGGAAGAGATAGATTCAAGGAGCCGGAGATCGCGGAGCGGTTGCGAAGATTGCAGAGTCTACCCACTATAAGAAGAGATCGATGGACACAAAGAAAACCCTAGAGAGAGCTACACTCATACATCGATCTTATTTTCACCTAGTTTTAAGTATTTTCTCTTGTCGATCTCATTTGTAACATTCGATCTCATTTCGTTCGTTGTATTCAATCCTATTCATCAATAAAATTCATCTTTGCCTACAGGAATCTGATTACATCGTTGTGTTCTAAAGATATCATTGACTACATCATCTTTTCTTCACTAGATTAAACTCTCGATCACTATCAAATACTGTAGATGATCTTCAATATTCATTTCCTTTAAAGTAATACTAAGGTGCATTATAACTATTTTAGAGATCAGTTTCTTAATATTTATTAAAGTAAAAATACTTCTTATTTAAAAAAATAACACTAGATTTTATACTATCTCAAGAGTTGATTTTTAAGGAAGGTGTGACCCAACAACTAATAAAATATATGAGATAAATTTTTCCATAAATTTTACTATATTTCCTAGAATTGTGGGTTTATTAACTTTTACTAGTAATAAAAGATCAATTTAATATTGCTCAAAAATCAAAGGTAAATTATGATTATGTTATGGGAACCAATTTTTAATGAATCTAAGGAGGAGGAGGGGGATTATTGGGATATTGATTTGTGTAGAATTAAGAACTTTAGAAGTTAATATAAATTTAAAGTTATGTGAATTCTGCAAATATGTATATTTAGATTAGTAAATGTTATCATATATTTTTCATAAATTACTACAGATTTTCATGGGTTTGTTTTAACTCCTTTATATCATTCCCTTTGCAAAGTAAATATATGATTTATGTTTTACTAAGAATTTCCAAAATTTAATTTCTTCCAATATACTGTGCTTATTATTTTTTTGTAAAAATATTTATTTGTTTATAAGAAGATGATCATATTAATATGATAAGTAATATATTAATTGTTTTTATGCTTGTATATATTTGTGTTATTTTACTTCTTACTAATCATGAAAATACCATTACTGAAAACTATAATTAGTATATATGTAAACATAACAATTTTTTTTTTGTACATGTAATTTAGATTGAAATTGTAGTATATCTTTATTAACAATAGTCATACTGCTTCTTAGATTTTTTTTTATCACAACGGTTTCAAAATTATCATAGATATAAGGTCTTTGTTTCGTCATCCATACGCGCAGCATCTAAATGCAGTTCTAGTTTGTTGTCCATTTTTTTCAAATTAAGAAATAGATTTATACGCAAAAGCTAGATGAAAAATGAAACTCATATTATAAGTTTAAACAAGAGTCTAAACTATTTTTGGTGAAATATTATAATAAATTTAAATTAATTTTGGTTTTTATAATTTACAATATGTTGCAAAATGACAATATTATAATAAACCAAATATTATAATTGTATAAATTTAAATTAATTTATAATGACAACATATTGAAAATATAGTTTGAAACTGTGTTTCTGCGAAAAACCGTAATAATAACGTGTTTTCTGTCAAAATCGTGTAAATTTCAATGGATTGTTGTTAATTTTTTTAAAGTAAAATTGCACTTCCTTCACGTAAAGTAAAGAGAACGTATCAGAGGTTGAGAAAGAAGTCCAGAAATTTCAATGGATTGTTGTTAATCCCTGTGTCCGGGCGAACACCAGCCGCTTGAGAAATGGAGCTCAACCAACGCAAGTGACTCAAAACCACCACCGCCACGGCTGATAACGGTTAAATCAAAACATTTTGTTTTTTACTTTAAAAAAATTAATATCAAATTTGTTCCACCTTCAAGGAAAACAATTATGACAAACAACTTGGTACAGATTGCAAATCTCTTCCAACAGTAAAGACTGTTGTTGATTTTGTATTATCAGTTTAGTTACCCAAATCGTTTTTAGTAATTTTACTTTTTTTCCTTCATTTATCTGTTGACAAAAAAAAAGACTAGTGGCAGAACATACATCATTTGCCATTTCTTCACTCAATATTCTTCTCCAAATACGCCATATTCCCCCCCTCCTCC
>NC_027750.1:29197332-29210995 GCF_000695525.1 Brassica oleracea var. oleracea
TTTTTTCCCTCACGGAAACTCTCAAGGACTTTGTATAATCTTGCGTTGATACACTAATTTTTTTTGCTTATAAATATATTCCACCAATTTAAGCAGAGAAACAAAAATAGTACAAAATAGTAATTACTAAATAATCCTAACTAACGTTTTTGCGTTTTATAGATACCATTTAACTTGTACGGAGCGGGAAATAAAATAGAGTTTCTATCCACAAATTGGTCGTAGTTAATAATACAACCAACCCATCAAGATATACATAAGTACATAACACCCAAAATAAAAAAAGTACTTCTTCATATATGCTTTTAATTAAACGTGCATATATAATATTAAGAACTTTCAAAAGCCAAAGCAAATATATATGTTTAAACTCTCAAGAAAACATTATACGAACTATATGTACTAAAGCCATAAAGCACCAGCTTCCTTTAGCAGCCTTTTCAATGACCCGTCAAGATGAAGAGTCATAACGGTAGTGGCAGTTCCTATTAATTTCCCTCCGATGAAAACCACGGGAACCTGAGGGCTGCATCCTAACCGGGCCAAAGCCCGCTCAATATCTTTACCGTACATGTATTGATCGATCTCGACAATCGCAGGGCTCACTCCTTGCTCATAAAACAGACATTTAATTGCATGAGACATGCAGCATGTACTCTTGCTGAATATTATTACTGCACGCTAACCTTGCTACCACATCCATTTTTATAGTAATAGTAGATGTTTTTTTCTTTGTATTGCTTGGATTTTTTGTGTTGATAGTCTGTTTTGGAGAGGTGAGTCTCTGAACTCTATATATACACGTACCGACATGTAATCTAAATGAACATGTCGAGGCATCTTGGATTAATGATGGGGCAACGCTTAAATATGGAGAATCTTATTATCGGGAACTTGGATTGTGGATAAGAGAAGGTGATGATGATATGATGCTCAAGAGTTGACAAATCTGTGTAAGATACTAGTGTAGACCAGTACGGAGACCGATATGCATATGGTAACTTGGGATGATGCATGAAGAGAAAAATACAGCGTTACGTGTTAAGGGAATGTCAACTTTGCGTTGATTCTCATTTGACCATTACTTTCATGCCGCATAGCGATTCACGTCGCCACTCTTATAGTCTATAAAATTAATGACGAGCTACAGTCTACAGATCAGCTTTCATAGGACCATATAATACTACTCCAAACCATGCGTGTGTTTCTATAAAACTAAACCCTCACGAGCAAACGTTAATCATTAGTAGTAGCCCGAAATGTCGCCGGATCTAACCTCTTTAATCCAAAATATCATTAACTTTTGAAAAAAACATAACTAGCTTTACCTTGTGTTCTTTATTTTGTACCAGTTCACATAATATAAAGATTGAAGTGGGCGTGGAAGAACTCTCAAAACAAATTTCATTAGTTTTTCAGGCTGTTATGTATTTATTTCTTACGATACTTTCCGTTAAATCTAAGAATACCAAAGTAGGGAACACTTTGTAACTATCAATACATGCATTGGATAGCTTGAAAAAAAAACATCTTTAACATGCCAGTTCAAAAAAAATATCTATAATATATTTCACTAAATTGGAAAATATATATGAGCTTGGGATAGTTTTATTACTTAATTATATATGTGTAAACTGTAAAATAGCAAAATCTAGTTTTAGAAATGGTAAATAGAAAAGGAAAAACACATCATTGTCCCTCCATTTATATATTCTTCTACAAATATGTCATTTATGCCTTTTCCCAGTTTTTTTTTTAATTATCATCACCAAAAATCCTACAATTCTTAAATTAATAGTAGAATACTTATGTATTATAGGCTAAAACTTTCAAACATCAAAATAATTCTATATTTTGAAATTATTCTTTTATTTTTAACATGTTAAGATTTTATGATTATGGGTATATAGCTTTTACATGTATGTTTAGGTTTTGTAATTTAGACTATTTTGGTTTATTAAATAATATACAGATAAACTTTAATGTAATGTCTAATATTTCCATAATTACACGTTTTATTTTAAATAAAATTTTAGAATCTCACTCTCATCCATTAATTATTTGAGTACAGTTTTCTTTCTTAATTTGACTCTTACAGGTCCATTTATAACCTTTACATAGGTGAGCTTATTGAATCAATGATTTAAGAAAATTCAAGATATGAGTAAATCCAAGAAAATCCAAGATTTGAATAAATCTTAAAAAGATTTCTTACAATTTTAAGGTTTTTGAAGGAAAAAAATCTGAATTTTTGAAAAAAAATAAAGTTAAATATTTATTTAAAACAATATTTTATTTTTTTATAATACTATAATTCAGTATTTTATCATTTTATGAAATATACAGAAAATATATGAAAGTTTTTTAAAAATTGAATTTTAAATATTTTTCATTTCAAACAATTTGATTTTATTTTAAAAATGTGAAGTACATTTTTTTTTTAAGTTTCACATACCATAATAGGAGGTGGTATTTCGTCTCATTTCTTTTTCACTATAAAATATCATCCAAACCCAACCAAATCTCATTTGATAGATTTTATTGACAAAATCTACATTTTTCAAAAAATTAGAATTTGAGAGAACTTATACAAATGACTAATCTAATAAGTTTAGATTTCATATTGAATTTATAAATGCTAGCTACAATAAAAGAGGGATTTGAAAAAAAAAACTCTCAAATCATTGATCTAATAAAAACTAAGAGTAGAAGATTAATAACCATTCAAACCTAATAAAAAGAGATTAAATTCTTAGAAGTTTAAGTAGATATTACTGTCCAAAAGGGTAATAGTAAATCATTAAATCAACTTCCACACAGAGAAATATAATTCTCAATACAAAGTAGTTCTTCACATATGTTTTAATAAGACGTACATAAAGTGAAGACATTTTCAAAGATCAAAGAAAAAGATCACAATGTAAATCACTCAAGAATACATCCATTAAGTACTATAGCCACAAAGCACCAGCTTCTTTGAGCAACCTTTTCAATGACCCATTGAGATGAAGAGTCATGACGGTATTGGCCGTTCCTACAAATTTCCCTCCGACAAAAACTGCCGGAACAGTAGGGCTGCAACCTAAACGAGCCAAGGCCCACTCGATATCTTTACCGTACATGTTCTGATCGATCTCTACAATTGCTGGGCTCACTCCTTGCTCGTAAAACAGACGTTTGATTGCATGAGACATACAACAAGTACTCTTGCTGAATATCACCACTGCTCTTTGTGACGCCAATGTTGCTACCACATCCATATGTATAGTAATACTCTTTTACTATGTATATGTCTTTTTCTTATATTGCTTGGAGATTAGTGTTGATGTGTTTGTTTTTGAGAAGTGAGTCTTGGAATTCTATATATACACATACATGTAATCTTTTGTGAACATATAGAGGTACCTTTGATTAATGATGGGGCAAAACTAAAAAGGAGAATAATAATTCTGGGAAGTTGGATTGTGGATAAGAGAACCAGACGATTTGATGCTCTAGATCGTTGACATATGTGAGGTATAGAACTTGATATGCATATAGTGTGAGTTGTGACCATGATGATGTATGAAGAGAAAAAATCCAGTCTTTGGGGATCAATATTACGTGTTAAGAGAATGTCAACTTTGTATTTATTCCCATCGGTCATCACTTTCTTGCCGCAGGGGGATTTACGTCTATACTATGTCTATGAACTTTCTGCAAACCCACATGTAATACATAAAAACCCCAAATTCAAAGTAGATTAATATAATAGAGTTTGCGTTCACCCTCCATGCACGATATCAGTTATGTCAAGCTTTTGTAGTTGCATGCTGGCTTTACATATCCACGAAGATTTTATGCTCGAAAAGATTAATTAATAATTAACTCAACTTTAATAAAGCAGTTCATACTCTTAACAATAATATGATGGGTCACAAATATTCGTTGTGGCTCTTGAGATTTCAATGGAGCCAAATCAATAAGAAGGATCCGTACGGCAATGTAAGTGGCGACATGACATGACTGTTGTACTTAAGGCATAACCACGTCTTCTACAAATTCCTCAAGTAGGTAGGAACTATTGGTTTGGTATGCCACAACCACTCTCGGTAAATAATTAGATTGGAATTCATCATCTCCATTTGATTTTGACCGCAACCATTGATAAATTAACTTTTCAATCGAAATTCCGTTTTATTGCAATAAAACAAGTAATGCTGACAATAGATTAGCATCAATCAAAAGATTTATCTGAAAATTTGGCAAAGTAATTAACACGTGTGGTCAATAGCACCATTCTATTTTAGCGATGGAAAAATAATGTTACAAGTGATATATCATCATGCTTAGCAATTAATTACAAATTTATTTAGCTCCATATGCATGCAGATTTAAGTTTTATTTTAGTTATTATCTGAAACGGATGTTTTACGTTTCTGTCTAGTAAAGATCATTTAAAAAAAATATTAGTCCTAGCTTTTTTGTCAAAACATTAACGTAGCGATTTTCTTTAGACAAACACACTTAAATAACTATAAATTTTACGGTGAACAATTTAAATATGTTTTGATGATGGTTACTTTTTACTTGTTGTACATGTACTACTATATTATTTCTTAGGATTCGAAGTACTACACGTTCTCACTTTTATTCGAGCGGAACTCGTAAGCTGGATCGGATACTGATTTGGATGCATGTAATCTATTGATGATTAATAAGCGCAAAAGACTATAATTCATTTTCTCATCTTTACTTTGAATCGAAACTAAAGCTAATGCAATCACTAAATCGAATGTAACCGAAACCGTTGTTGATTAGTAATATTCTAATAGGATCACTTTAGTTTTTTTTTTTTGAGAACTAAATAAAACTAGTGGACGATTTTTGGGACCTCCTCAAGCATATATCTCGTCATACACATGCATAATGCATCTATATAATATATTCTTCTTGTCTTTGCATGCCATTTTTCTTTTCCTAAAATTTTACATATGCTCACCCAGTTTCCGAAAGTAAGATTTTCTAAGGTGTTCATGCTTATTAAGAATTTAATAAATGTTTATAATTTAATTTTTTTTTACTTTATTATACGCTTTTCACCAATAAAATTTGATCAATTCAAATATTTTCATTTAATGTTTCTTAGAAGTATAAAAAAGTATATTAAACATATAAAAAATCTATCTTTGTGGAACAAGTAAAAAATCTAAAACATCTTATTTTGGGAAACAGATGGAGTATTATTTTTAGCAAAAAAAGAAGAAGATTTTATATATGTTCCTTCAAATATAGGAAGGAGCTTACTTCAGTGTTCACGTACTCGAAAATTCTATAATTCTCTTCTATCTTATAATTTTGAATAAAATTATAACTTTAGAGTTGACATTTTCCTATCTGAAATTCACTTGTGTGGATTTTCTGGGACCAATATTTTAGACTTAATTAAAAGTTAACCACAAAACAGTATTCCTCTTGTTCTAATTTATCATTTTAAGTCTTGAAACCATTTTTCCTTTATCCAAATTTTTTCTTTGTCCTCTTTTCTTTTGATTATATAATTTAGTTTCTATCACTCTATTCCAATATTGGTCGCCATAGCTGAAAGAATGTTTTTTTAAAATTGAAGCTGATAAAGAATTATTTGCGGTCTACCATATTACAAAAAGGTTAAATAAGCTGGCTATAATGTTAATAGAGATAAAAGACTTAACTATATGAGTTTAACAAATAATTTGCAGGAAAAAAATGCAATGAGATCTATATTACAAAAATAATTTTCCTAAATAACTAGTTTTTATAAACAGTTTATGGAATTTGATTTTTATGAAAGTTTAAGTTTAACTAGTTTTTATAAACAGTTTATGCACAAAACCATGTAACGTCAAATTGTTCCACATAGTTGAACAGTTATGCATATTAATTTGCATGTCCAGAAAGTATTTCATTTATCTTGTTTGTCTAAAAGAAATACAATAAGGGGTATATATATATTCATGGATTCTGTATGTTGGAATAGGATGAAAGGAATATGATGACAGAATGAGAGTTGCGTGACCATATTCATGAATGGGCCATTTTGGATAAAGCGATCGATTCTCTAAGAGATAACAACAGATCACCACTTGTTACAGTCATCATTTTGCCGTCCCCAAATCCAAAAATTATTCTTTTTTTGCTAAAATTTGCTGCATTTATTTTTTATTTTTTGGATTTTTGTTTAATCCTGTAGAAAACTGGGCTTAACCAACAATCTCAGAGCACCATTATCAAAAGAAACTCATTTGTGTTTCTTAATAAATATTTAAGAATATAATTGTACTTAATTGGACTTAAGAACCCTAGTTAAGAAATTGTTCAATTTTGTGCTTCCAATAGTAGTTTCTTAAACTGCTCGATTTTTAAGCCTGGCCCAACCCGCGCATGTCGTCCGCATCTCATGTCATCGCCATTTACCGTGGACTGGATCAAGCCGCGCTTCATGGCCGCGCTTCGTCCCGTCTGGTTGGGTCTCTCAGATCAAAATCTGCGGCTCGCCTTTTTCCTCGATATATGCCCGCGGTCGACCAGCTCCACTCTACCTCATCTACTCAACTCCATCAAGCCCACTTATCTTGCCCAAACCTTCATAACTTCAACTTGAGCTTCACCAAACCTGAAATACTACATATGCATATGCTATGCACCTAATTGGATTCTAAATGCATTCTAAGTGATTCAAATGAGTATGAAAATGACAAGTAAATCATCTAAAATCTCAAGACATCATGAAGCAATGAGAGAGTGCTTGCTCGTGTTTATATAGAAATCATAACTAGAATACTTCAATGGTCCGTGATTGAATAATACACAAGCATACAAAAGTGATTGAATTATGAGAGAGTGCTTGCTCGTGACTTGAATAAAAACTTTATATACAATAATAGACAAGGAAAGAAGAGTCCGTGATTGAATAATCCACAAGCATACAAAAGTTTGTGACTGATAATACACTAGCATACAAAGAGGTCTATTCATGACACTTGAATAATACACACATATACAAAAGGACAAGTCCGTGATTCATTTGAAACACACAAGCATACAAAGAGGTCTATTCATGACACTTGAATAATACACAAACATACAAAAAGACAAGTCTGTGATTCATTTGAAACACACAAGCATACAAAGAGGTCGTGACCGATGACAATGACACTTCTTCACTAGGTTATCTTCAGGGGACAAGAACGGTATCACACCAGGGGACAAGAACTGCATTAACTCCATAGCGGACAACCTGTATCACACCAGAAGGAACAAAACTCTCATCAGTTAAAACAATTTTAACTCCATTATATATATGAACATTTTTAACAGGATAAGAACTGCATTAACTCCATCACATAACATTTTCAACATAAAACAAGAGTGAATTCAACATAACAACAACTACATAAACTCCATTAATTCCATTATAAAACATGCTTCTTAAACAACTAAAACATCACAAGAAAAAAAACAAGCCAAAAGCAAACAGAACAAGATCCTTCTTCTTAAACAACTAAAACAGAACAAGAAAAACATCAAGCCACACGTAAACAGAACAAGAACATTCTTCTTAAACTACTAAAACAGAACAGGAAACATAAATATGAAACATAGACACTCAAGCAAACCCATCTTAATTATCCAACATTTATGTAATTAGCTTGTCCTTTAAGGCTTCTTCTACTTCCGAAAGTGCCTCTTTTTTTTGCAAGGAGTCTGTCAAACAGATTCATCTTGGTCAGTCTCTCTTTCACTGCCAAGTCCTTCTCTTTAATTGGCCACATGCTCTGAAACTCATCGACACCCTTCCCATCCACTATAGGTCTCCTACCACTTGCTTTTTTCGTTGCCTTAACACCAAGTGGCCGTTTGGTTGGTTCATCATCTACACTGATAGTTGCTTGAGAGCTTGCTGATTGTGCACCATCATCACACCTTCTCTTCTTAAAGCTTCTATCTTTCTTACTGGTAGCCAGTTCACACTATATCTGGTCGTGGCACAGCTCCTCCCATGCATGGTGAAGGTTGAATTTCATCATGTGATCATTGTAGAAGATCTTGTGTGGCAGTTTAACAACATCACTGTCATTCTAGCCACTTGTTTTTTTGTCTTGTTGCAGCCTCAAAGCATCTGCAAAAGTTGGAGACAAGATCATTAATCTTCTGCCACCTTTGCTTACACTGAATTGCCTCACGCTTTTCACTGCTTTCAACCGATGGACTAGCTGCATAGTAAGCTGCTATTCGCTTCCAGAAAGCACCAGCTTTTTGCTCATTACCTACCACAGGATCCTTGCTCGTGTTTAACCATGAGCTAATGAGCATTTTATCCTCTGTGGGAGTCCACTTCTTTCTTTCTTTGCGCTCTATAGTTGTGTCTTCACCAAGGCTCGAAGTTGCAGTACATTGAGTACTAAACCCATTAGGGAGTTGTGAAAAACTCTCATATAGAAAGGGCTCAGGAAGGACATTTTCTTGTTGGCTGCTCAAAAGGTCAACAATACTGGAGTTCTGATGACAATATGGATTCGTAGAATCCATATTCTAAAATGTGAAAGAAGCGAGAAAGAAGAAGTAATGTCCAAGACGATTAAAAGAAAAGAGTTAGAAGATGAAAAGAAATCATAACAAGAACCCGGTTTAATAGAGGAGAAGAGAAAGGCTTTAGACGAATACAAAGATGAGATGAGTTAAGATGAGTTGACATGAATCTAACACATTTATTATCCAACAAACACAGTCCTAATGTTAAACTAAAAGCATTCATCACACGCGTATTCACTAACCATAACTCTAAAAGCATTTATTAACTACCTCTATCAACTACTATCCACACTAAAGCAATAAAGAAAAAGCAAGACTTGAAGAAGATTAAAGTTTTGCAAACTTACCTCACTGAGAGACGAAGGTAGTGGTTGCTTGTCGAAGAACTTGATGTGTTATACTCTCTGCCACAGCGACCTCAACCATGAATAAAAGAGTTGCAAAAGAATCAAGACATTAAAAGGAATTAATTAACAGAATGGAGATTATATGTACAAGATTAAATAACAGAATTAATAAACAGAATGAAGATTATAAGTGACAAACTCAGCTAGATGATCACTAAATTCTACGACTTCACAAACTCTTAAACTCAAACAGCAATTGAACTTCAAGTATCACAAGGAGCAAAGCATAATCAATCAACAACTATGACTTCAAACTCTACCGCAACTTTCCAATCAAATTCAGACCACTCTCTAATCAACCAATCTTTAAGATAGCAACACTACTTTTCTTCCGACCAATCACACAACAATTCGGAAACTAATCAAATGAAGAGAGAGAGCAAAAAAAGAAAGCCGTGAGGCAGTTAAAGAAGACGCACCCGAGTTTCAAAAGAAGGATGTTCGGAGGGGAAGTACCCTGACGGTACAAGAGCGACTAGAAGTCGAAACAGTTGGGGAGAGAGGAGGGAATAATCCGAAAGAGAGGCTTCTCTTGGGGGAAGAGTGGTCTCGCGAAAGAGAGGAAATATCTGATTAACTCGCCGGAGATATCTGATTAACTCGCCGCCGGAAGAGAGGTCTCGCGATCGTAGAAGACGAGAGGAGCCGAGACGCCGACAGACGGAGAAAACAAGAAGAAAAGAAGAAAAGAAAGAGAGAAAAAGAAAAATAAGAAAGAAAAAAAAAATAGATAAATTCTGATGTGCTGACACGTGCCCTAGTAACTCCTCCTTAAATCGATCACCAAAATATCAGATTAAGGATCGGTTATCTCTTTTTAATTAGTTTCTATTTAATTAAATCAGTCATTTTCTCTAAAAACCCACTTAAGGACCTAGGATAATCCTGCTCTCAGAACTGAATCTGGTTAAGTTCCCTACCAAACAAAAATTGAGACAAAACTGGATGGAACCAAAAGAAACCAGATTAGACACAGGAGGGCCGCATGTGGTTACCACCATAAGAAGCTTGGAAGCACATGACCGCTTCTAGAGGAGAGACAGAACATAAAACATCTGTCTCCAGCATCTTATAATAGAACACCCGATGCGAAGGAGAAGAACCTTTGCTACAACTAAACAAAACACCTTCGTCAAAAGCTTCTGCGAAACCGAATCGAACGAGATCAAATAGTGTTGGACGACCAAAACAGGGCTACTTACTCCATGAAAGCAAATAAAGAGAAAGGTAGAAGAGAACCCTCAAATAGACGAACCGCCGGGAGAGAGCCAACAGAGCCAGATCCACAGTCCTCGAATTGATCCAGATCCGATAGATGCCCAGAGAGAAGCACACTGTGAGCTTGCACTTCACTCCGCCACACCCACGCCTTCAGCACCAACGAAGCTTTGCCTCCGACCAGATCACATATCTCAGAGTAGATCAAAAGACAAAAGGGAGAAGGGAGAGATCGTCACCAGCACTAGTCTTCCGAGCACCACAACTAGTCACCTAGACCCCAAGCCTCGTGCATGCAGCACCGCCAGCTAATCGAGAAACCATCACAACGCGTATTTGATCAAAAGACCTCGTCCGAAGATAAAAAATCGCTAAGAGAATAGATAGAGGTGAAGTGCTTTTCACGTTGCCGCAGCCGCCAGAAAGGTGATAGAGTGTTTTTCTCTCTCCACTCTTATTTTATTTTTGATTTTGTAAAGATTTAAAATTTAAGAAGAACAATTATACGGATGGATGTTAAACAGAAATATAGATATTATAGTTTAGATAATATTGTTCTCGACAAACATTGGTTGAATAATGATA
Source organism: Brassica oleracea var. oleracea (assembly GCF_000695525.1). NCBI lineage: Eukaryota > Viridiplantae > Streptophyta > Magnoliopsida > Brassicales > Brassicaceae > Brassica > Brassica oleracea. The sequence goes on from NC_027750.1 coordinate 29,208,096, forward strand.
CTTTAATTAGGTACTTCTGATGGAAATATATTTAAAAGTTTGGGCATTCGCTTGATATAAAACTTGCACCTGATCTGAGATAACATATTGAAACTGTGCAGCCGGTTTGTCAAGGTTTTCTTGCTTGATACCCATAACCATTTTCCCTCTTTATTCCATGCACCCTTCGTTTACGTAGTCACTTGTCACTAAACTTTGACGTTTCTTATCCTATGAATAGTCTTTTGTACGTGCCATTATCCTAGTATCACATTTTTAGTCTTCATAATACAAAAATCGAAGTGTCTGTAGATTTTGAGTAGAGACTATGTCAATTAATTACCCTAAATTTGCGGAGTTTGTGGACATTGTTTAACACCAAAATAAACTACTCTCCACTAACATGATTGATTATTCGTTACATGCATGTCTTATAATTATCATTGTCTTTGAATTGATTTATCCACCTACCAGACTACCATGCATTCTCATGATCCTATTCCCTGATAAATAAATGTTCACAAAACAAAGTGAAAAACTTTTGTCATAAAGTGCGGAATTTGTCTTTACAAAAATGATAAACTAGAATTTCGTCGCTTGGTGATAATCAGAAGCCTTACGTACAAAATAGGAAGGAACACGTTCTTAGTTAAAAAAAGTCATCCAAATGTAGAAATAAATAATTTTATATAGAAATTTATTCTAGTTTATAAGAGGATTCTCTGCCCTGTTTTATTTTCACACGTGTATACAAAAGTATAACCTTTATCTTTCTTTCCATTCATTTATACAATAATTCATAATTATAGATATAAAATATGTACAATTTGTATTTATAGGGACCTTAAATCCGATATTTTAAACTCAGTGTTCTAAAAACCGTTTATGCAGAAAATTGGTATAAACATTCAAAAATCGGTCTATGTGTCTTTCTAATCAATAATCTCCTATAAAGTGCTTAATTATTGCAACGTGTCCAGTGAGAAGTTCATAGAGAGTATTTTGAGATTAGAAAAATAAAATAAAATAGAAAGATACGAAGGAGAGAAGAGATAAGGTTCTAAAAACAAAACTTTAAAAACCCACTGAACCCCCACCCCCGAAATAAGGCAAAGAGAAATTAGGTGAGATGACGCTAAAAAAAAGCATAATTGATTGAGTATTCAATTACTCTAACTTTTCACTGTTTCACTTATTTTTTATATAATATTATTGCATTGCTTCTGCTTGAAACTGGAGAAACCTGTAGAAAAAAAAATGAAATTAATAATTGTTATAAGATAAACTTTGAAATGATCCTCCACTCCTTTACCAACTCAAGCAATATGATCATCTACTCATCAAGCACTATGATCATCTATTCATCAAGCACTATAATCACCCACTCATTTACCAAATCAAGCACCATCTTTGATATTTTATGTATTGTTGCTCACTATAAATACCATCACTCATCTCACTCTTTTGTACACAATTACATCTTCTTCTTCTTCCTTATAATAAACTTTTTTTCTCATATTAAGTGTTATTTGCTTCCTACGGGTATTGAATTCTACTCTTATTTAAATTTCCCGATACTATAAATTATAAGTTATTTCATAACACGTTATCAGCACGATCACTCTGCGATTTGGTAAAATTTATTTGTATCATTTATACCCTGTTATAATGGTCGGTATACCGCCTCTACTATTATTTATATCATGTTATAATGGCCGGAATACCGCCTATATTATTTACTAGTAATTTAATTTATTTATTGGTCGGCCGAGCCGCCTTATATCCTGTTTATTATTTATTGGTCGGCCGAGCCGCCTTATATCCTGTTTATTATTTATTGGTCGGCCGAGCCGCCTTATATCCTGTTTATTATTTATTGGTCGGCCGAGCCGCCTTATATCCTGTTTATTATTTATTGGTCGGCCGAGCCGCCTTATATCCTGTTTATTATTTATTGGTCGGCCGAGCCGCCTTATATCCTGTTTATTATTTATTGGTCGGCCGAGCCGCCTTATATCCTGTTTATTATTTATTGGTCGGCCGAGCCGCCTTATATCCTGTTTATTATTTATTGGTCGGCCGAGCCGCCTTATATCCTGTTTATTATTTATTGGTCGGCCGAGCCGCCTTATATCCTGTTTATTATTTATTGGTCGGCCGAGCCGCCTTATATCCTGTTTATTATTTATTGGTCGGCCGAGCCGCCTTATATCCTGTTTATTATTTATTGGTCGGCCGAGCCGCCTTATATCCTGTTTATTATTTATTGGTCGGCCGAGCCGCCTTATATCCTGTTTATTATTTATTGGTCGGCTGAGCCGCCTTATATTCTGTTTATTATTAATTGGTCGGCCGAGCCGCCGTATAATTTATTTATTATTCTGCATTGATCGGCTGAGCCGTCGCATGATTTGTTGTCATATAACATAAATATTTCATTGTCATTATTTTTCACTTTTATGAAATTTTATAGATTTGATTGACCGTTTAATACGATATTTTCAGACTAATTTTTGGTGCACTCGATTTAACCCAACGGTCACAAAGAAAATTTTTCAAAAATTTCCCCTTTCTCCAACGGTCATGAACAGTAATTTTCATCTATAAATACAACTCATTTTCACTCCATTTCATCATCCAAAACATTTCATCTTCTCTCAAAAATTTCAAAATCGCTCTCCTCCGATTTTTCAAGAAAGATGATTCGCGCACTTTTGTTTTTATGTGCCATTTTTATTTGTGTTTCTATTTATGGTTTATTCGATGGAGAATTTACTCCGAGTGAATTTAAGATGAATATCGGTTTAATTTTATTTACATCGCTTCTCCTTGTAATTTCTTGTATGATTAATGTAAACGGTTTTTAAATTATGAAGTTCATAATAAATGATTCATTTTAAAATTGCGAAATTCTAAAAAAA
>NC_027750.1:29213370-29228070 GCF_000695525.1 Brassica oleracea var. oleracea
ACTGTTATAAGATAAACTTTGAAATGATCCTCCACTCCTTTACCAACTCAAGCACTATGATCATCTACTCATCAAGCACTATGATCACCCACTCATTTACCAAATCAAGCACCATCTTTGATATTTTATGTATTGTTGCTCACTATAAATACCATCACTCATCTCACTCTTTTGTACACAATTACATCTTCTTCTTCTTCCTTATAATAAACTCTTTCTCTCATATTAAGTGTTATTTGCTTCCTACGGGTATTGAATTCTACTCTTATTTAAATTTCCCGATACTATAAATTATAAGTTATTTCATAACAATAATTACTATTTTGCAAAAATATGTCGTGTCCCTTCCAGATTCACACCTCTTTGAATAGTTTCACTCCATATTGTCTCCACTGCGTTTTCTCTGATTACAATCCTTCGCCGATTCACATTCACATCCCAATTTGCGCTGACCCTTGCCGAAAAGACTTATGTAGTGGCGATCACCTCCATCTATACAAACGGCACCATCATCGCGTCACCACCGTATGTTCTTCTCTTCTATTTATTGTATCAACAACAAAATCCGTCGCTCTGATGCGGTTATATGTATTATATTTACTGATGTCGCGAGATACACCTATATTTTGTCGCCGTGGATGACCTAAGTTGATCGGAGAAGATGAACAGTTTCTGTTTATTTTGTTCTATTCTATTCGCATATGGAATAGAAATGTAAAACAATATGTATTATGTTTGTTCTATTCCTGTTATGAAATGCGATATATTCTGCTACTCTTCTATTTTATCATGTTCCATTCCATTTGATAATTACTAAAGAGTGTTTTATAATGTTTAGAAATATAGTTTTTGAGCAAGTAAATATTGTACTATGATCTGTGTAATTTAATATTACATAATTTAATTTAATTTTACATAATATATGTAATTTTTTAGACTTTGGTATTTGGGTTTATGGTTTATATTTGGGTTTAGGGTTTAGTGAATATAGTTTAGGGTTTATTATTTAGAAGGTGAGGGGATATGGTTGGGGTCAGCTTTAACTTCTTCCATGAAATCATAGACATTTCATTATTTCACCGATATATACCATGCTATTTATTTTGTTCCATTCTATTTGGGTTTAGAGTTTATATTTGGGTTTAGAGTTTAGTGAATATGGTTTAGGGTTTAGTATTTAGAAGGTGAGGGGGTATGGTTGGGGTCAGCATTAACTTTAATTTCTTCCATGAAATCATAGATATTTCAAAATTTCACCAATATATACCATGATATTTATTTTGTTCCATTCTATTTAGGTTTATGGTTTATATTTGGGTTTAGAGTTTAGTGAATAGGGTGTAGGATTTAGTGAATAGGGTGTAGGGTTTAATGAATATGGTTTAGGGTTTAGTATTTAGAAGATGAAGGGGTATGGTTGGGGTCAGCATCAACTTCTTCCATGAAATCATAGACATTTCATAGTTTCACCAATATATACCATTATATTTATTTTGTTCCATTCTATTTGGGTTTATAACTTATATTTGCATTTAGGGTTTGTATTTGAGTTTAGGTTTTATTAATTAGGATTTAGGGTTTAGCATTACGGATTTGTGGGGATGGGATAATGTTTAGTATATAGGGGTTGGAGTTAGGGTAATGTTTCGTATTAGAGTATATGGGTGAGTTTAGAGATATGTATTATTTCGGCGAAGTGGAATAGAACACTCGTGGTTTCTTATATTCTCTCAGATGTAAACTAAATATTAGTCATACCTCTATTTGTCTACGTCATCTAACCTCGTATCCTTCACCTGCTACTTGTACAAGCGAAGGTCAAAACTGGCTCATTTGATGCATAATTGTTAGTTACTTAATGATGTCAAAATCAATGACATGCATCTAATTTCTTCTCCAATCATAGCTATTTTGCAAATTCTCCCTAAAGCAAATGTCTTCTCCTTGTTGATTTTTTTAATTAAAATTATTAAGACAAAAATATTTAGGATTGGAGGTATACGTGATGAAAGAAATAACTGGAGAATGAATGATAGGTGTTTATTTGGGGGATGAAAAGCTAGATTGTCTTCTTACAAAAACTCTTAAGGATTACAAAAAAAAAACTCCTAAGGAATACAAAACAAACAAAAAAAAATTCTGGAAAACTCTGTGACGCTTAAATTAAGATCGTTGTAATGAGAGTTAAATATTCAAAAAATGAGTAGAATTGAATGTGGAAATTCGTCTGTGGATAAGAACTACTAACTCCGCTAGTTAGTGCTTTAACCATTATGAAGGTTTGTTGAAAGATGAAAAGAGCGGAGTTGGAACTCTATTTTCCCTCTCATTTCTTTTTATTTATAGGGAAGAGCTGTGGTTCACACTCCAAGAGTTGATTTTACCCTCATGGCTTTCCTTTTAGTCGTGCAACATAGGCTGCATGAGCCTGTCTTTTTGTGTCAATCTTTCCTTACAGGTTAAACCAGTGCCGGTTCTAACCCATGGCAATATAGACAATTACCATGGATCCATAGGTTCAAAAAAAATAGTGTTATTTTACTAATTAAAAAAATCTATTTTTGTTTGTTAAATATCAATTAGTTGGTGAAATTATAATAGAAGGTCAATGGTTAACTAAATCTAATTTAAATACATAAGAACAAAAAAATTATCTTGCACAATTTTCAATTTTTCATTAACAAAATCTAATTTACACGCAAAACTCTATTTTTTTCTTTGAATACCACAACTTTTTGCTTTAATTTAAGAAAATTTAATAAATAAAGATTAAGAAAAAATTTATAAAATGATTTTTATTTTATATTTCGCCTAAGGTCATTAAATTTTTTAAGACGTCCTGGGTAAAACAATCTATGAATGAGACCTAGTTTGGCCACACATCAAATCCACACAAAATATGGTTCTGCAAGATAAAGTGTAGTTTGCTGTCCGTTCCTCTATAAAAGCTCCTGACGCGTAAGTGTTAGGCCACCGTTAGACCATGATTAACCCCAGTCTTTTAACTGGGGTTCTTAGCTTCGGCTAAAAGACGGTTCTTAGCTTTTCTTAGATTTTAACTAAGAAAAGCTAAGAACCGTTTCTTAAATAAGAGATATAAGAGCCGTTTCTTAGATGAAAAGTGTAAAAAAAACAAAAAAATGTCAAATCATGAGTTAAGAACCTCAGCTAAGAGACCGGAGTTAATCATGCCCTAAGTTAGTGATATCTTGCATATTTACATTGTTTTATCAATTTATTCATGTGCATTTTCATCATATAGATTAGGATTTAGCCATGTCTAGGTTGCTTTTTGCATACATATGTCTCTATTAGGTATTGGAGTTCCACATGGAGTTCCTGGAGACATTTGGGTGCTTTTGGAGCACAAAGGAGGTGATTAGAGTGATCTTTGGACGAGCACTGCCTGGAGCGACTTCCCGGAGCGACTACATGAAGTCGCTGTGCACCACATCCCGGAGCGACTTTCCCAGAGCGACTGCACGAAGTCGCTCGTGTTTTCACGTCCGGAGACACACAGATTTGACCCTGGAGCGACCTCCCAGAGCGACGTGCCGAAGTCGCTCCCGATGTTCAGAGCGACCTGTTGGAGCGACACACCAAGGTCGCTCGCGTCCTCTCGTCCGGAGACACCAAAATCGAGCATCCTGGAGCGACCTACCAAGGTCGCTCCCAGCCAGAGCGACCAGCCAGAGCGACCAGCTTAAGTCGCTCGCGTTTTGACGAGGCGAGACACGAAGTAACGCGTCGGGAGCGACCTCCTGGGAACGACTATGCTAGGTTGCTCCGCGTGTTTTGCTTGGACGATTTTTATGTTATTTCAGGGGCCTTTTGGTCATTTGTTTTGTTGTTTTACATTGCCTAAACCTAAGTTAAGTATTTTTTGTAAGCCACAGGAGGCAAAAGGATCTCTTTTCTAGAGAACAACTAGTAAAACTTTTTTTGATTCAGATTTGATTGCTTTTCATCTTGTGTTCTTGTTGATTTCTTATCTATTTTCTCTACATGATTAATCTTAAATCCACCATGGGTTTAAGCGGAATCATGGAGATTAGTGAGTAATCACTTTTTGAATTCATGGGTTAAGGAGATTAAGGGTGATTAGGTTAGTTCTAGGATGTTTTAGTGTAGATCATTCTTGTTCCTTGCTAGTAGAGTATTCATAATGCATCTTCTGAGTTGGCCACTCAAAAGTTGATCGATAGGCATTTCCCACCCGAAAGGTGTTCGATGAAATGCCTGAGACAACTCTCCTAGACTTTTAGTATACTTTGCCAAAGACATTTGTTGTTAAATACGCTAAGATAGCTAATAGACTTGTTAGTAATGATTGCTTTCACATTATTCAACCAAAGACATTTGACATTTGAGATATGTTAGCAAATGAGCATTCATCTAGACATAGAGCTTGCTTAGAATTGTGTCTAGGTTTAAGGTCGATAGTTTGATTGATCATATGCCATCCTTAGTTAGATACTTGATCACCCAAGGTCTAATCCCTATGCCCAAGAGTTCTCTTTTCCCTTGGTAAAGAAAGTATCATTCTGTAATTGCTTTCTAGTATTAGTAGTAGTTTAAAATCCATCTAAATCATTGGTTGCACTTAGATTAAGTAATTGCATTCTCGGTGCTTTAATATCCCTCAGAACTGGTTCGACAATCATTTATACTACAACATTTGTCTTATGAGCCTTGAAAACTTCTAACATCAGTTAGAAACAAAAATATGGACCACAATTTTGAAAATTATATGTAATTACGATGGTTAAGTTAGAAAAGAAAACAATTTTCGTATCCCTACTTAAATATATTGTTTGTGCATTTTGTTTTAATGAAGAATTTTCCTTCTGATTTAAAAGTTTAAAATTTTCTTCTTTTAGTTTTGATATAGTACTACAATTGTAATGGCACATTTATTTTTAAAAGCTTTAGATCATGTAGTCAGTATGGTGGCCCTAGGCTTGGTTACCAGCCACTTGTTCATTGACGATGATAATTTAGTTTATGCGAGAGCTTTCTTAAGATTCAACTTCACGTTCAGGAATCATATACGGATCCGACATGTGAACATATATATCTGTGTATTTTCAGTCTGGATTTTCCCTTCTATAAATAGAAAAACTTAGATGTTTGGTGTCTGCTTGAAGAAGCATTATCGGCGTCGTGAGCGATAATGCAAACCATATTTGAAATAGTGGGTAATTAAAAATTAGGGGTATTCCGAAAATTGAACTTGGGACCTCTTGCACCCTAAGCGAGAATCATACCACTAGACCAAATGCCCTTTTTGATAGGTGGCTCATCTAATTTATATCATGCCGTATTTATGTTATGTTTGACTATGTGACCTCCTAAAGTAAACACAATAACTAGTTTGGTAAAGACAGTTCATGGACTGGTACAGATTCTTAGCCTTTTCATACACTACCGAATGGGATAGTTAGTCTAAAGCTGGAGTATGAGAGGTTGGTACTGTTATCCAATAAGAGATTGCTATTTTTTTTTTTTCAAACATAGCTTTTTGTCTTGTCTCAGACTCTAATGCATGTCTCCTTCTGAATTGTGTACCTTGTCTCGGACGCGGTTAACTATTCCATTCGGTTAAGTAATTATTTCATTCGCCAACTCCAAAGAAATAATAATACCAAACCAGATGAACCGGCAATAACTACTTTCCCAAATCTTAACCGCCGCTGCATCAAAATTCAAAAGTACATACAGTGTTGACGCACGGACATATCGTGTCTCTCCGACATAAATTATTGTCTGAACTTCTTCCATTCACCAATGACGAAAGAGAAGAAAAAGGATAATGTCAGAGTAAGTTCATAAACTTTATCACACCATCGTTTTTTTCATTCCTCTGCTTTCAATTGAATTCTCTCACGAGATACTTCATTCTGTTTTTTTTTTTCAATTTTCATGCAGTTTATGGATGTCGAGTTCAACGTATCGATGCATTGCAACGAATGCGAGAGAAAAATCGCCAGAGTTATCTCTAAATTCAAAGGTAATCTCTTTCACAGTTTAAAAAAAATATTTCACAATATATCCATACATTTCCAACTTTTGGATGATCTATTAGTAAAAGAAAAAAGAAAAACTTTTGGATGATCTATGATTAGGAGTTGAAACATTTACGACGGATATGAATGGTCACAAGGTTGTGGTCACGGGAAGGCTTGATCCAAAAAAGTTGTTGAAGAAACTCAGGAAGAAGACAGGCAAGAGAGTGAAGATTGTAGCGAAGGATGATAAAGATGACGAATCTAGTAAGTACGCCGAGGACGAAAACGTTCTCGTGATTGATATGGAACTGATCGGTTTAGGAGATGAGCAGGTCCTTGGGTATAATGATAGGGAGTTAGAGAAGTTTATGTGGTTTAGCGATGAGAATCCAAAATCCATATGTTGTATCTCTTAACGAAGTTGAAACTATAAATAATCACACACAAAAACATTCTTAGAATATGGAACGAATTGGTTTGGAGAAAGTGTATTCTTTTACTTTAACTTCTTTGTTGGATGTCAAAAGCCGGTCCAATTCATGGCTTCAAGAAGACTATTACGTTAAAGTCTGGCCAGGGGCATTCAATATCCTAGGTCTCATTCAGGTTTATATATGTTTGGGTTGGGTTTCGTTGGTAATACTCCGGGTTCAGGTACGTTTTATAACTCTGCTTAAAGACTCATTTTAGATTTAAACTCGTTTCGGATTTGGTTAATAATACTTTGGACTAAAATAAACATGAATTGAGTTACTTCCCATTTCAAGTACTATTTCAGATCAAGATTTCGAATTTTTATGGATACTCATTCACTTTAGACCAGATTGGGATAATACCTGAAATACTGTCCTACATGACTTTTTGATACTATTCAGATCAGGTAAAGACTAGGGTTTTTTGGTTCAGGTTTGGTTCAGACCACTGATTCAGTTACAAATGCCCCTACCTATTACGTTTTGTTCAAACCCTAAAGGTAACTACTACCATCGTTGCTCTTACGTGGGTATCAACAAGGAAAAAAAAAACTATGAAAATTAGAAAACCTACTGAGAAATTTTTAAGAACAAGAACTTTATACAATATGTTAGATAATTGGTGGGGAACTTTTCCCTTCTGTTGGATACCAGATTACTTCCAATACAAGGTTTCTCTGGGTGTCCCAATTAAGTTAAGTACGGTGGCTGCAATGTGAGAAGCCGTGAGGCCAGCTTCAGCCAGTTGGTCTAGTGGTGATCCATGCTCAGTATACCGGTCAGGTAGTACCATTGGTCTCCACTATTGTCACAAAGAAATAATTTGAACTAGAAATTACACTAGAGACTACAGAGATATAAATGAAATAAAATGTGAAAAATGTAATGTACCTTGAGCTTTCCGTCAAGAAGACCATCTAGTGCTAGAAACTGTACCACATGTGATCCAAACCCTCCAATTGAACCTTCTTCAACCGTGATCAGAACCTCATGAGATTTAGCTAAGTTTCGAATAAGAGCAATATCTAATGGCTTGCAAAATCTTGCATCTGCTACAGTCATCTTTAATCCTCGTTTATCGAGTATAGAAGAAGCCTCTAAACAGTTTTGAACAGCTGATCCGTAGCCTAATAGAGCTACCCTCTCACCTTCCCTGAGTATCCTACCATTTCCAACCTGAAACCATTTAAAAAGAATAATGATTATGAATGTTTTAAACTCGTAATAATTTTTTCTGTAGAACATACCTCAAGAGGGACACCTTTGTTTCCAGGAGGAAGTGAAACACCAACACCGTTTCCTCTAGGATATCGAAAGCAAGAAGGACGGTCATCTATAGCTGCAGCGGTTGCAACCATGTTAAAAAGTTCTGCTTCATCAGATGGAGCCATCACTATCATGTTTGGAAGACATGCCATAAACGTCACATCAAATGCTCCACAATGCGTTGGACCATCTGCTCCCACAAGTCCTGCTCTATCCATTGCAAATCTCACAGGTAGTTTTTGTAGATCAACATCATGTACAACCTACACAAACCCAGCATAGAGAACAATACCATTTTAAGTTCTAAGAAAATATATTTCTTAAAATGAAAAAATACCAAGAAAAGATGAGAAAGTGTACTTGGTCATAAGCTCGTTGCATGAAAGACGAGTAGATTGCACAAAATGGCTTAAGACCTTCACATGCAAGACCAGCAGCGAAAGTAACTGCATGTTGTTCTGCTATACCGACATCGAAACAACGTGTAGGGAAGCGGCGTTGGAAGAGATTCAACCCAGTCCCACCTCCCATGGCTGCATGAATGGCAACAACATCTTTATGTGCCTCTGCTTCTGCAATCAAGGCCTCCGCAAAATAGGTCGTGTAAGACTTAGTTTCAGAAATGTTTTTGAACTGTTTACCAGTTTCTGGATCAAATTTCACAACTCCTGAAACAAGATGACAAAAGATAGATCAGTCTAATAATTTTTTTCAAGAAGAAAAATATGTTATTTATTAAATTATTTTTACCGTGATACTTGTCATGTGCTCTCTCTGCATAATGATATCCATGACCTTTCTCAGTCACGACATGAATAAGAACTGGTCCTGAGGTTCGAGTGCTCTTTACTTCTTTAAGAATTGAAACCAAATCATCTATGTTGTGTCCATCAACTGGACCAATATAGTAGAAACCAAGTTCTTCAAATAGTGTTGAACCAGCCCCACTAATCATTCCACGAGCATACTGAGAAAGCCGGTGCATTGATCCTCCAATTTTCTTTGTCATCCCCTGTAAACAACATATCAAACTTTTCATTTCAACAAAATTTAATAAGTTTATCAAACAATTTTCTTGTAAGACAACAATACTTACCTTTGCAGCTTCTCTTAGTTCCCTAAGAGGACGTTTAGACTGCAACTTACTAAGAGCCCTGCTAAAAGCTCCAACAGGTGGTGTTGGTCCATCCAAGTTAGCAGTTGGCAAAGAAACTTGCTTGTTGTCATTGAGAATCACAATCATGTCAGAGTCCAAATAGCCAGCATTGTTCATGGCTTCATAAGCTTGTCCAGCTGTCATTGCACCATCGCCTATAACTGCAACCACGTTGTTGTCCCTACCCTTCAAGTCCCTTCCCACAGCCATCCCTAATACACAGTCATGCCATAGTCTAAGTAGCCAGAAAGTGATCACATTCCCTCGTATTGAATCCCAAAACCAAAAAACCTTACCCAATCCTGCAGATATTGTGGTTGAACTATGTCCAGTGCCAAAAGAATCATGTTCACTCTCTCCTCGCTTGGTGAAACCAGATAGGCCATTGGTTTGTCTCAGTGTCTTCATCTTTCCTCTTCTCCCCGTTAGAATCTTGTGAGGATAAGACTGTCAAAAAGGAAAAAAAAGTGAGAACTTGTGTAGCTTAAAATGGAATATAACATCACAAACAAAATAAACCAACCTGATGACCAACATCCCAGAGAATCTTATCTTGAGGAGTATTGAAGATGTAATGCAGAGCCACTGTGAGCTCAACAACACCAAGATTGGAACCTAAATGTCCTCCAGTTTTTGAAACATTGAAGACAACATCTGACCTCAGCTCGTCTGAAAGAGCTTTGAGTTCCTACATCATATCCAGTTCCCAAAACAATAAGCATAACCATGACACCATTATTCCATATTTATCTTGAAACAGAAGTCTAGAGAGAGAGTAATCTGATGGATCAAAGCTTAGGGTTACGAGTTATACCTTGATGGACAAATTTTTCATGTGGATTGGATGGTTGATTGTGTCCAACAAAGGAGTTGGTGGTCTTGTAGAATAATAGTCACCCTTCTTTACAAGTGAGCCATTTACTGTTGTTCTTATTTTTGACTGAACAAAACACAAAAATGGTTTTTGTCATTTATAACAAATTTCAATATACATATATATATAGGATCCCAAACAAACAAGATGCATAGTCCATAAGTCCATTTAAACATTTCATCTTAAATTTATCCACTGAAAACGAACATTCTTAAAAAATTCTCAAACTAAACTAAATATTTCTGTTCACAGATTAACAAAATGGATACTCGAGATTTCCCACAAAGCTTATGACCCAAAATTCAAACAATCTGTTTATTTAAACATTTTTAGACTGTTGAAATGAACAAACGAAAAATAAATATAGAAACCAGTGTGGTTTCTCGCTGATAATTTGAAGGATTTTCGTTAAATGCAAGCACATAGTATATAATCAGTAAGTGAAAAGGAGGAAAAAGACAAACTTTTTTTTTTGGTGAAAAGACAAACTTACAGGAAAAACGGTACTGCTGCGGCATATTGATGGAAAATATGTAGCCAAAGATCGAGAAGAAGATAAAGAAGTAGTATTGCAATGATCTGTTGAAGTTTCTCTACTCAAGTAAGAAGGAAATCGAAATACAGAGAGAGCCATGAGAAGCTATGCTCAAAGCTATGCTCAAAGACACACGAGAAGAGCAAAAGGTGAAGCCTATAAGTTTCAATTATTAGAGTTATCACCAATTTATAGGAATAGATATTACTTCTCATGATGGCAGTAAGATATTAATTAATTCTAATTATTGACTAGCAGATGTCACATGTCACGATGGTGATTAATGGTGGTGGGTGTGGCAACAACTGTGGAGAGGAAATGACTTGAATAGAGAGAAGGAAGAGAGAGGAACAAAATACTAGAAAAGCTAACTTCGTATTTATATTTTTTAAGTATATATTTTGATTAATGTCTAAAACAGAAAAATGATGGTATTCAACATTACAATTGAGATTGTGATTGGTTCACCTTGTCTGTAATCCATTACTATTGATGTACACTTGGTTATATTTTAAAGTTATCATTTCATTTTATTTCAACAAAATTTGTCCCTCTCACAAAAGCAAGATTTTTTTTTAAAAAAATCTGTTTATAAAAATGAATTTTGGCTAAAATGACAAATTAACTAACCTATTACTCTAATACATTTTCCTTGCATTGTCCCACAAAAAAATTAAAGTAAGGAAATCTGGCTTTATTCTTAAATAATAATAACTAAACCTGATTTTATCTATTACTAAAATAATTTATCATTCAAAAATAAAAAGGATTAATAAATGTGATATTCACTGTATGCGTATAGAAACAATAGAAAATTTCTTTATTAAGATTACAGATTTCATATAAACGAAAATATAAAAATAAATTTGATTATTATTATATATATATATTAAATTTATATATTTTTATTATAGTAGTATATTTTTGATATTTTTTTAAATATATACTATGTTAATATTATTAATTTATTATTATTATTTTTGCATATACTAGTTAATTAGTCATTAACATCTCAAAAACACACTAATTTCTAATCATTGCATATGTCGTATGAATCACTTAATCACAATCATTGTTTCCATAAATTTAGATGCGTTCACAACCACTACATTTAAATTAAACCAGCCAGATTCTTAGTCAAAATGTAAAATGAAAGAAATGCTTATTGGAATTATACATGAGTTCTTTTGTTAGTTTTTACCAGATTTCCTTAAAAAATTATAGTTTGGTTTTACTTCATGTTTAAAATATATGTTCCAACTTTAAAATAAACAAAAATAAACTTCAGTTCTAGATATTTATATGAAGCTGCATATATAGCATCTTATATTTAATCTATGCCGGCCCTGAACCGAAATGGAGGAAGCATGTGCTTCCTACTGCCATATTATTAACTATTTTATCGGCCACATTTTTACGTATATGTGGCTTTGGTCCAGCGGTATTGCTGTCACATAAGTACTCTTTGCAACGGCGGACCCGGCATTTATTTTTAGTGGGTTCAATATGTTGTTTAAGTAAAATAATAAATGTTAAATGGGGTCCAGAAGGAATAAAATCTAGATTTTTGGGGGTTCATTAGGTGGATTCTACCAACTAAGCTGCTGATTTAATATATGATATCAGCATAAACCAATTTTTTATAAGATTTTTGTGGTGTCACTTGCCACCACTCCTTTTTTGGTGGATCCGCCCCCTGACTCCTTGCCTGCATGGAGGCTGGGTATCATAGCCTCCTTGATGAATTTTTTTGGCCTTTTATTTATTTTTTGCTTGTAGTTTCCAAACGAGTAGGACCGGCTCTGTATGTAATTTTATGCATTCTTTTTGTTGTAAAAATGCCCTTTATATAGACAAGATAAATAAAAGTAAACCATATGTTTTGTAAGAATTTACAACTCATGCTGTAATAATATCTTCTTTACGATGCACATTCACAGATTCACTACAAGGCTACATGTTAGAAAGTTATCTAAATAACAGAACGTCGTTTCCATTAGATGTGGATCAAGGTCTTGTGGAAAAAAACCCTGTCAGCCTAATCCAATAACAAAAAGTCATTCCAACAATCGTGGCTAATAGTATATTCGTAATTATTCCTTAATTTGTCCTAACTATATAAGTTAATTAGTACAATAATTTAGATGAAAATATTGTATTACATATAACTATTCAAATGAGTATTATAAAAAGTTCAAGTTAGGCATTATAAAAATCTAAAAAACGTCGAGTTACAAAAAAAACATCTAAAAACGTATGATATTTTTTGTTCAAAAAAAAAAAAAAAAAACGTATGATATTTTTCTTTACATTAAAATAACACTAAGCTATACCGACTGCATGTTTTTTTTTCTTTTTGTAGACCGACTGTTCTGCATGTTTCACATTCTTTCTCCAAGTGTAGAAAGGTCAACAAGAAAAAACTAGCTAGAAAGGTCAACCACAAGAGTTTAAAGCAAAGTTTAAGATAGATGTATGAAAAAGACATTCTACTTTCACACCTACACAAACATGTACATACGTAACGTAAGTTCGTGACTATAAACTTTTTTTTATTAATCCGAATGTATTCCGGATCCGTGAAAAGGTCTAACCTAATTCTTAAGGGTAGGCATAGATCACAGATGCATTCTCTTTTTTGGATATTCAAATACGTCGTAAGCAACGGATTATAAATATAATGAATGTATTTTATGTGTGTTAGCTAGTCATGTTTTACAAATATAGTTTTTCAAATGGTTAGTGTGGATTTGATAATATAAGCAGTAAAAAAATAAAGTGTGATACTATACAATTGTGGTTCATGTGTTAAGCATGATAAATATGGTTTTTATATAATAAGTTGTAGAATAATGTTTGTGTAACGCTCCAATTGCCCATAACTAATGGGCTATCCTCGCTCCATCGATCCCAGGTTGGTACTGCAGGGAACTGACCCTAACTCTTCGCATGTGAGCCTTCACTGACTCCTTCATATATGACTCCCTCATATAAATTATTGATGCGTTTGGCGTTATTCGAACCCAAAATCTTACCTTTTAACAACAATTCCGACATGACGAGTTGTCACCAATTGATCTGCATGTTAATTGGTGACACCCACATGGAAAAGTCAGTGAGGGCTCAAATGTGAAGAGCTAGGATCGGTGCCCTGCAGAACCAGCCTGAGGTCCATGGCGTGTGAGTGGCCCATTAGTTGTGGGTGGTCCGGACGTTACAAGTGGTATCAGAACCATATTAGCTATATCGGTTCTGACCCGAGAGGCGTCTTGAGACCTGTCGTGAGACGCAACGAAGACGTTTCGTTCTTTGAGAGAAGGTGAATTGTAACATCTCGAGTTGTGATATATGAAAATTCTTAAGATGATTGATTTGGCTATATATGTCACGGAAGTTGACCTACCTTTTCTGTCACACATCCGTTTAGAACTCCTGAGTTAAGCGTGCTTGAGCTGGAGTAGTGGAAGGATGGGTGACCTATCGGGAAGTGATTCGCGATACTGTGCAGGTGAGACCAAAATACAGGGAAAGGTCATGTGGTGATTGTAAAGTCAGTAAATATAACTAATGTTTTAAGTATACATTAATATATATGATTTTTTAAAAAAATATATAAGGAATAATATTTGATTGGTGAAACTATTCACATTTGATTAATTTTAATATTTTCATTGATAAAAATTTGTGAAAAAGATGAAGTGTGTTAATTTTATAAATATATGTTTGAAATCAAATTATTGATGAAACTAATAGAAATCATTAGTGTACTATAGAGTTATTTACTAAAAAGGTGATGTTATTTATATGTTTTTTAAGTACTAGGACGTTCAAGCCTAAGTCCTAATCCCTCCAGACCCGAAACCACAACACAAATATTAGTTTCGTTCTAGCGGTAATTCGAACTGGGGACCTCTGACACAATGGTCATGGTGCTTTCCAATTGAGCAAATGACCTCTGATTATTTATTTTTATTAATTATAAATTGAAAACATTAATACTTATGCGGAATTTGAACATCATTGTATTATGGGTGCATGGGTAAATATGTGATGTTCATGACCAATTGTACAGTTTAGAAAAACACAAATACTATTGTTTATTGCTTTAAGAAAATAATTTTGATTGCTAAATCACTACAAGAAAACACATGGTTAACGACGAAAATTAACGAGGAAAAACAATCCTCGTAAATTTGCGTCGAGTTTACGACGAATTTACGTGAAAAACTAAAGTCATCGTTATTTCCTCGTAACGTAACGACAAAAATATTTCGTCGTAAAGTGGATGTAACTTTACGAGTATTTTACGAGGAAAAACTATTTCCTCGTAAATACGACGTAAACTTTGCGTGGTATTTACGAGGGAATAGTTTACGTGTATTTAGCGA
>NC_027750.1:29233196-29234313 GCF_000695525.1 Brassica oleracea var. oleracea
TCATTTCGTGGTTGTTACGTGTATTTTGCGAGGAAAATCTTTCAAGGTATTTACGTGTATATTACGAGGAACTGTTTTCGAGTTATTTACGAGGAATAGTAGCGACGTCCTTACGAGGAATTGTAGCGACGTCTTTACGACGAATCGTTCTACTTCGTCTTTACGACGAAATATATTCCTCGCTAAGTTACGACGAATTAGCGAGGAAATATGTGTTACGACGGACGTGTAACGAGCAAACGCGTTTCCTCGCTAATTCGTCGTAAAGCCTCTTTTACGACGAAATAACGAGGAAAACCGCCCTCGTTAAGATTATGTTTTCTTGTAGTGAATAATAATTTTCAGTTCTGGTAAAAAAAATATTAAAGTAATGTGAAATATTTTTTCATTTTTTAAATTTAAAATTGAAAAATAAGTTTTGATATAAAATCTGGTTGAAACCTATCTGAAACCACACCACAATATTACGAGTACCTATTTAGGTCAAAATACCTAAGACTTAAAGAATTTTGACCTGACTAAAACCGTTTTGAATCTGACCCGACGACCCGAAAATCTAGACTTATACTTAATCTAAATACGGTTTTAACATAAACTGTAACCATATAACCAATCTGGACGGATTAAAAAGGAAACTGACATGAAAAGGTAATAGTTAAGTTTAGGGCTTTTCAATATGGCAAAACCGAACCGTACCGAACCGAACTAAACCGAAATAGATAATATGGTTTGGATTTGGTATATACCATACAAACCGAATGGATATGATTTTTAAAAAACCGTAGGATTTGGATATGGTTCTGTGTATAACCGATAAAACCGAATAAAACCGATCAAAAAATAGAAACATGTGAATATGTATATATTTTATAACAACTTATGAAAATCATAAGTTAATTTTTTTGCTAATAACTATTACCATATTTTCTACAGTAATAAAATAGTCCTGATTTGTAAAACACTTGAACTATAATTAAATAACAATTCATCGCAAACATGCTTCTTATTTTCTTAGTCTTCTTTTGATCTTTTTGCTTTAATTTAGCATTGACTAAATTGAAATAAAGATTATAAAGTTGATGATAACAATTAGTGGAAATTCTTCACAATTTTTTTT
>NC_027750.1:29234478-29248464 GCF_000695525.1 Brassica oleracea var. oleracea
TTTTTATTTTTATTATCAAAATTTTGAGCTTTGATTTTAATTATAGATTTGATTATTTTATTAGATGATAGAAACATTTTTTATTTTTGTTCTTTTATTTAAACTTATAATATTTTTTAATAAATGAATGTGTTGACAACAAGACTCTAAAATTCATATAATATGATCCCAAAATAAAGAATTATGTTTTTTGGTATAAAACCGAATAAACCGAAAACCGACGGTATATAAGCCGAACCGAACCGAAGTAAATATGGATTTAGAATGGTAGTTATATTTTACTAACCGAAATACCGAAAAACCGAAAAAACTTAACCGAAACCGAACCGATATCCGGATTGAACACCCCTATTATGTTACTTAATTAAGTACAAAGGACGAAGAAAAGAAACACATTAATAGTTTGAATACGAAAGTTGAAGGAAACAGAAAGAAAAGTCTAACAACACAATAAACAAATGTCAAAACGAAAAGTCCAACATGAGGTTCTTGGAGCATGCATGGATTTGTTTTTGTCATTTTTAACGTGCATTCACATATAATCAAAACCCTCTCCTTTTTTTTTTTGTCACTAAAATCAAACCCTCTCCAATCTTAGACCATGTTTAACGCTGAACTTTAACAGGGTTTTTAAAGATAAAAACTGATTTATTTAAATGAAAACTAAAATAAAAGGCAATTACCGATCCTTAGAAAGGAATTTTGGTAACCGTTTTTAAAAGAGTTTTTCAAACACATGTAAACACATAAATTTTTCTATTTTTTTTTCTCTATTTTTTTTTCTCTATTTTTTTTTTCTCTTTTCTTTTCTCTCTGTTCTTTCATTCTCAACTTCTCTATCATCCGGCGATTGATTCTTCGTCTTCTCTCGTTCTCACGGCGTCTCTCTTCTACCGCGAGAGTTGCTGCAACTGTAATGGCGACGGAGTCAATTTCTCTTAACCCTCTATCTTTCACGAGGTTAACAATAAACTTCTCAAATCAATTTCGTAAAAGGAGAAACCTTTCCTGTCGAATTCGTCGATCTCAATTCGGTGCAATCTGCTCGAAAACATCTGATTATCAAGGTAACATCATCTCTCCTATTCTAATTGTCTATTATCTCAGTTAGGAGTGATAGGGTCTGGCTTATGTTCAAGATGTCACTTGTGGTTCTGTTTCCACTCTTTAATCAACTGAGACTAATGAAGGTTTTGGGCTTTTGGATTACCAGAGCTATGCAAGACCTTTTCGTCTCTTACCAGCAGAAGAAGTGAAAGTTTCTATTGCGAACCCATCATTCACTGTAAGAGAATCTCGCTCTCTGTATAAGGTTAAGCTCTAGACAAGTAACTTGTACAGTTCAGGGATTAGCGATGTGAATGCTAGAGTTCTTATATGCTTGGCAGATTGAAGCAGCTTTTGATGTGTTTTACAGTCAGGCACAGCCTAAAAGCAATGGTGATATGAGACGCTTGGAAGAGCTCTTCAGTAGATATAAAGGCAATATGCTATTTTTGATGTGTTTTACAGTCAGCCACAGCCCAAGATATTGTCACGGTATTGTTTATTCTTAAACCTTTTGCTACAACTCACTGGTAGCTCTGGTTGTTCATCTTCTGAACTTATAGTTAAATGTGTACTTACTCTTTAACATTTGTTGATTTAGTTGGACAGGAATTGGGTCTGTACAAGGCTCAGGTGATGCTTCCATTCAACGCATTTGGGACAATGGCAATGGCTAGAGAAGTGAGAGTTCTTTCTCTTCTTTCCTTTCTTCACAATTGAATATATATATATATATATATATGTATATATGTCATTGTTTGGTTGTCGACATAGATGATCCTTGTTTGCATTACCTTTTAGTAGTCAATTAGGTAGTTTTGGACTAGCTTTTTGTTTGGTTTGTTGGTTCAAGTATTAGAGATCCTATCTATTGATGACTTTTATGTGTGCAGTACTTCTCATTTGGATTGAAGAAAGTTTCATTTTTTTGAAAAACCCTTAGTTAAGAAACTCCCATTGGACCACTCAAAATGGGAGTTTCTTAACTTAAGTTTTTAGGTTACTTTTATTAATTAAAAAGTCATTTAGAAACCCATTAGAGGTGATAGGGATAAACATGCTCTTAATGATTTTTGCCTGAAAGTTTTATTTATTTATTTTTGTTATAAAACGTTTCTATTTCGAGGACAGTCAACTGAATCAAACATAGGACCCACCCACTCATTCATAGGACAGACCTAAAGCTTCCAATCGGGATAGCCTTGAATTTTGTAGACAATTTAATAAAACTTTATATAATTTTTTATAAATTTAAAGGCTTATATATATATAACTTAAAAAAAAATTGGAGTTATAAATCAATGTCTTTCAGGTCTATCCTCGTAACCAAAATCCTAGTTTGAATAGTAAAAACAGTTTTTTTTGTCAACTGAATTTCCGTTAAAAGAATTAAGGAAATATGAGTTCAACGGGCTTACAAGAGGTAAATGGCTATTACAACAATCGAAGTCTAAACGGAGATACAGATAATTAAAATTTTACAGCCCATATGGAAGCCGACTCAGATATACAAGACACATGTTTTTCATCAATTTATTGAAGAGACACATATGTAGGACACGTGTGTATCATGCGGAGCACACCGGAGACGCCTCTCTACAAGACACATGTTTTTCATCAATTTATTGAAGAGACACATATACGCCTTCAAGGTATCAGAGCTCAGTAAGTAGATCATGGAACCAAATTCAGATCCTACCTCTGCGACAAACCTCACTATCACTCAGTGTGTTACACTTAAGCTCAAGGATGACAACTAACTCATTTGGAAGCTACAGTTCAAGCAGTTCCTCTCATCTCAGATGCTTCTGGGTTACGTCAACGAAGCTACACCACGTCCTCCGCAAACCATCACTGTTCGACAAGGAGGTCAGACCACTGAGACAGCAAATCCCGATTTTCTTCAATGGTTTCAAAAAAATCAGCTTATCATGGCTTGGATCTATGGAACCTTGTCGGAGAACGCTCTCCGTATAGTCTACGGTCTCACCACGTCTCAGGAGGTCTGGCACTGTCTAGGTCAGAAGTATAACCGTGTTTCCGCTACAAGAAAGCTAGCTCTCCAACGAAAGGTCCAAACTTTATCAAAAGGAACTCGCACCATGTCTGTTTACCTTACTGAAATCAAGACACTTTGCGACCAACTTGACTCTATTGACACTGCTATCTCAGAGAGCGAGAAGATATTTGGTATGTTGAATGGTTTGGGAAACGAATATGAGTCCATCACTGCTGTGATTGAAAACTCCATGGACTCGTTACCTGCTCCATCTCTCGATGACGTCATGGCCAAGCTTATTTCGTTCGATGACAAGCTTCAGAACTACGCTACCTCCTCTGATGTCACTCCTCATCAGGCGTTCTATACCAACCGTGGTGGCTACTCTGGTCGTGGCCGCGGTCAGTCTCAAGGAGGATACAGAGGACGTGGACGTGGATACTCTACGCAAGGAAAGGGTTTCTATCAACAGTTCGGTCCCAACAATGGTCGTGATTAACAACAGAACACTACAGGTCCTACGTGTCAGATATGTGGCAAGTTTGGTCATGCAGCTTACAAGTGTTACAGAAGGTTTGATCAAGACTTTCAACCAAGCCAACACCCTCAAGCAAACATAGTTATGCGATCAATGGAAGAATCAGACTACGCTGGAAACGACTGGTACCCTGATACTGCTGCTACTCATCACATCACCAGCTCCACTCAGCATCTTCAGTCTGCTCAGCCGTACTCTGGTCCAGATTCAGTGATAGTTGGTAATGGGGACTTCCTTCCTATTACCCACATCGGCTCCATTGCTCTCCCATCACTCTCAGGTACTTTACCTCTTAATGATGTCTTAGTTTGCCCTCAGATAACCAAATCACTCTTGACTGTGTCCAAGTTGACTGATGATTATCCATGCGAATTCACATTTGACTCACAAAATGTACTTGTTAAGGACAAACAGACACAACAGCTTCTCAGTCAAGGAAGCAAGCGTAAAGGTCTGTATCGGCTTGAGAATCCACAGTTTCTTGCGTTCTACTCATCAAGACAGCAGAGTACAAGTGATGGGATTTGGCACAAGAGACTAGGGCATCCTCACCATCAGATACTGCAGCATCTATCTTCAATCAAAGCTATTTCAGTTAATAAAGTCTCTAAGACTATGTGTGAGTCTTGTCAGCTAGGAAAAGTCTCCAAACTTCCTTTTTCCAGTTCTGTTTTTCAGTCATTGAAACCTTTAGAAAGGATTCATTGTGATGTATGGGGTCTTGCTCCTGTAACTTCAGTTCAAGACTTCAGATATTACATCATTTTTATTGACAATTACTCAAGGTTCAGCTGGCTTTATCCGCTTAAACTCAAGTCTGAGGTGTTTGGTACTTTCAAATCGTTTCAATGTTTAGTGGAAAATCAGTTTGAAAGAAAGATACAAATTCTACAAACTGATGGAGGGGGTGAGTTTGTCAACAATCAATTTACGTCTCACCTCACAAACTGTGGAATCAAGCACTATCTCTCCTGTCCTCACACGCCAGAACAGAACGGATTAGCGGAAAGGAAGAATCACCACCTAGTGGAACTAGGACTGTCAATGATGTTTGAAGCAAAAGTGTCTCAGACATTATGGGTTGAAGCGTTGTTTACTGCTAATTTCCTGTCGAATCTGCTACCTAACACGGCTCTTGGACAAATCAAGCAGTCCATACGAGAAGCTAAATGGAGTAGCACCTATATACTCAGCACTGCGTGTATTTGGATGCGCGTGTTACCCCTATATGCACCCATACTCGCACAACAAGTTCGATCCCAAGAGTCTGTTGTGTGTTTTCTTGGGTTACACGGAAAAACAGAAAGGATATCGCTGTCTTCATCCTCCGACAGGAAGGGTCTAAATCAGTCGTCATGTCCTCTTTGATGAAACAAGATTCCCGTTTGTTGATGTCTATCAGTCAATTCTTCCTTAAGCCACAACTCCACTACTATCTGCATGGTTAAAAGGTCTGAGTCTCAGTCAAGAAGAAGAAAAGGAACCAGTACCTGACAAAGTTGATGATCAAGTCATCACTGGCAGTAGGAGACAAGTGACTATACCACAGGAAGAAGGCCAGGCAGCGGCGGGTTTTCAGTTGGTTGAAGATGATTTCCCTCCACTCCCACCACCATCTCCTATTCAAAATTCAGTTCAACCTCAAGAAGAAAATATTCACACTATGGTAACAAGGGCAAAGGCTGGAGTAAGAAAGACAAACCCACGTTATGTCCATACTGTGAAGAGTGAAGTAGCCAAACCAAAGAATCTAGCTGAAGCTTTGAGTCATCCAGGTTGGACCGCAGCTATGGTAGATGACCACGACACATGTCAAGAAACAAGAACTTGGAGCATTGTTCCTCCTCCCTCGAATGCTAATGTTCTTGGCTGTGGTTGGGTTCATAATATCAAGCTAAACACAGATCGAACAGTTGAGAAGCTTCGTTCCAGACTAGTGGCAAGAGGTAATGAACAGGAGGAAGATGTTGATTATCTTGAAACTTATAGTCCTGTTGTAAGGACAGCAACGATTAGAATGGTTCTACACACGGCAACTGTAAATCGTTGGGACATCAAACAGCTAGACGTGAAGAATGCGTTTCTTCACGGTGATCTCACTGAGACAGTCTACATGAGACAGCCACCAGGGTTTGAAGATGCTGCTCGTCCAGATCATGTGTGACTTCTCCACAAAGCTATCTACGGACTGAAACAGGCTCCAAGAGCGTGGTTTGATAAATTCAGTGCATTCCTTCTCAACTTTGGATTCAAATGCAGTGTTAAAGACCCTTCACTCTTCATCTATCACCAAGGCGGTACCACTATCTTCCTATTACTATATGTTGATGATATGGTACTAACTGGTAATGACACATCTGTCATGAAGAAGCTACTTCAATATCTCAGCTCAGAGTTTAGAATGAAAGATATGGGTCCCTTGAGTTACTTTCTTGGCATTCAGGTGCGGTATACACCAACTGGCCTGTTCCTCAACCAAGAAAAATATGCATCTGAGCTTCTACAAACCGCAGGGATGCTTGATTGTGCTCCTATGCCATCTCCCTTACCACTCCAGCTTGACAGAGTTCCGCATCAAGATGAACTCTTTACTGATCCAACATACTTCAGAAGTCTAGTGGGCAAGCTTCAGTATCTGACACTCACTAGACCGGACCTTCAATTTGCAGTCAATCTAGTCTGTCAAAGGATGCATAAACCAACTTTAGCTGACTTCAACATGCTCAAGCGTGTGCTAAGATACATCAAAGGAACACACACGATGGGTTTACATTTTTATTCAGACTCAGACACAAGCTTAAAAGCTTTCTGTGATAGTGACTGGGCTGGGTGTCCTGAAACAAGAAGATCAACTGGAGGTTTCTGCACCATACTTGGCTCTAACCTTATCTCATGGTCCGCCACAAAACAGGACTCAGTATCTCGCTCATCAACTGAAGCGGAATACCGATGCTTATCTGATACTGCAGCCGAGCTATCTTGGATAACAGACGTCCTAAAGGAGCTTGGCTTCCCGGTTACAAAGCCTGCAGAAGCCAACTGCGACAACCTATCAGCTGTTCACCTCACAGCACATCCAGTCTTGCACAAGAAGTCCAAACATTTTGCTACTCACTATCATTACGCTCATGAACAATTAGCTAAAGGCACTCTGGTAGTTCGTCACGTTCCTGCATCTTCTCAGCTGGCTGATATCTTTACAAAGTCACTGCCTCAGGCAGCCTTCTACTCCTTGAGGTCCAAACCCGGTGTTGTGCTGTCACCCACCACGAGTTTGCGAGGGGATATTAGTGCGGCCCATATGAAGTATAAGAAGGCCGACACAAAGCCTGCTAGTGATCAGCAACGTGACAAACAAGAGATATAGACAATGAAAACAAAAGCTCAAGGTTGTTGTGTACAACGTACGGAAAAGCATCCTATACAGCTGGGCAATCGATACTTGCTCCTATCCGTTGCCACATGATGAGGTCACAGCTGTATAGGATCCAGATCCTTCTGCTTTCTCTATATATATCAAAAATTGTAACAAAGAACGTTTTTCACTCAAGCAATAAAGTTATAATCAAAAGATAAACATTTGCTCTGTTTTCTCTGTTAACCTTCATCACGTTCGTCGGACTTCGTCTCTTATCCTTCAGTCTAACCTCCTTCTGATTTGTACCCTTCACCAAGACCTCTTCCGCCCTTCGCCGTCGCATGTAGATTGGAATATCCTCCATCTCCAGATGTTAATCCGGGAATTGCTCGTTCAGACCAAAAGTAGATCCTTTGTTGTACCGTTCAGTGATGCCACCCTTTCCTGAATCACCTTTGAAGTGATCGAGATTAATCCATCGTTCTTCTCATCCTTTCCTTAAAGAAAGCTTCACCTATTTCCGATTTCCGGCGAGCTTGAAGACGATGAAGACTGATTTCTGCGGGAAACAAATCAAAGCATAACCTTCGAGAGAGAAATTTCATCACAAACAAACGAGATTTTGGTAACAAAAATTAGGAATACTCTGAATCAAAGGAATTAAAGAAAATGGAATGACAGCAAAAGGAATGAAGGAGGTTATGGAACAAAACAAAATGGAATGAGTAATCGCAGGATAACATTTTGGTGAAGTAAATGGTAACCTTTTAGAGGAATAGCTTGGAATGAAAGTAACTATAATTTAAATCAAATTAGTAAGAATATTTTCAATATACTAATAAAATGTATCGAACATACAAATGCACTACTTAACTTAATTACCATAATTTTCTGGACTAGAGTGAATCAAAACGAATGCTAAAATAATCTCAAAATTAACCAACAATAGAAGAACAAGATAATTCTGTGGGTATAAATCATAATTCATCAAGAAAGAATAGATAAATAAGTTTGGAGGAAGTGTTTCATTCATTTATCAAAAATACAAAATTAATATATAATATAACAATGATGAAGGAGATAGAATGCTAGGAGAGAAGCAACTTTTCATTTGTTGGTTTGATAATCAAACGTGTGTTTCAAAAAAAAAAGATAATCAAACGTAAAAATGCTTGAATAGGGAAGAAGATGTTGCTATAACTTTGTTGAATTAGCGACAAATAATAAAAATCTACCATAATTTTAAATTTTAAAATATTAACAATTCTACTATTTCACTGCTTAAATAAGTTAGCTATTTTCTAAATCAATTAAAGTAATTTTTTAAAATTTAATTGTGCTCCATTCCAATGATTCCATCTTATTCACGTACAATATATATCATGAATGTATTATAACTAGATTTCATATGTTTCCACTTATTCCAAAATAATTTATAGAATGCAATTTATTTTCTATTCTATATAACTGGTACATAAAATTTGGAATCTAGAGGAATAGGCTATTCCAAAAAAATTTATTCCAAAAAATGCTAATCCAGTTACACCCTAAGAAACCGGATTAGATCCGAAATTTAATTTTCAATCTCAATCAAAACAAGATATGAAAATCCAAAACCCGTTAACTGAAATTGAAAATCCACACCAAAAAATCGCCAAGCGAAACAAAGATTCCTCTAAAGGAAAACATAAATCGCCAAAGCGAAGAACAAAATCCGATAATCGGAACTAAAGATTCGATCAAGATGATCGAAATATTTTACAAACCAAAAAATCCTTCATCCCTTCATCTCTCCGTGAAAGATTCAGAGAGTGAGAACAGAAACAAGAGAGAGAAAGTTTTTGAAATCACTATATAGTAAAAGCAATTTAATTTGTGCACGTCAATTTGATCATGTGAAAACAATACATATCAAAAATATTAAATAATTATTACAGTTTTGAATAAAAAAACAGGTTAAATAGAATATATTAGATTATATCTTTCTTTTCGGTCAAAGAATAGATTATATCTATATAATAAAATTACAACTAAAAATTAAAACACATAGTATGCAAAAATACATAAATATCAATAAATATTGCACTAAAAAAACCATGTACCACCATCTTTTTCCTTTATTATACATATTTAAACTATAATACTATATTTCATCGAAAAACTATAATACTATATATTTACGTAATATATATTATAATTAAAAACACACAGAATATAAATATAATAATAAATATAAAAAATATATGTCAAAAATAAAAAAATATATAACTAATATTATTTTGTGAGTAAAATAAAATGAAAATATGGTATTTATAGGAGAAAACTAAATATATTTTAGAATTAATTTAAGGGAAAAAAACTAGTTTGACTCTTATTTATCAATTAATTACTAGTTTAACTCTAATTTTATTTTAATTATTAGTTTGTTTTTCATACCTAAATTACCCTTATTTCTTTTGTTAACAAAAATAATAATTACGAAAATGTCGTTACTGAATTTTCAGAATATTTACGATTTTACCATCCACAGACTTATTTTGTCCACATTCTATATAGTCATAGACTTAAATATATTCTTTTTTAGCCACGGATTTATTTAAAAATCTATAGACTTAATAAAATTTCTTCAGATTTGTCGTTTGGCCATAGATTTATTAAATATTGACAGATTTAATTTATTTGGCCACAGATTTACTTAATTTGAACATATTTACGTAGGATTTGATAGATTTATTTTTTTTATAGCCAAAAATTTACTTGTTTTTTACAGATTTAATTTCAATTTGATTGATTTATTATTCTTTAGCCACAAATTTACTTAATTTTGACAGACTTAATTAGGATTTGATAGATTTATTTATTCTTTGACCACAAGTTTATTAGAATTTGACAGATTTAGTTAGAATTTGATAGATTTATTTATTATTTGACCACAGATTTGTTATAGTTTGACAGATTTGTTTAAACTTAAGCCACAGATTTATTTATGATTTGGCCACAGATTTTTTTTAATTCCCCTTAACTGAGTTATTCCAAACCAGATTAAACCCTTTAATTCTGAAATTATTTCATATACCAGTAATTTAACTTGATTTAAACCAAAACGTTTCAAACCAACCATAATTTGAACCAAAAGCATGTAAACCAAATTTATTTAATTAAACCAAACCCAACTTAGTAAAAACTACGTTTGCTTCAGTTAAAGTGAGGTACGTTTGTTTTTTGTTGAGCTTGATGTGTGCATGTTCTTATGGTTATTAAGAAGTCTCTATTCAAATTTGCAGGTGATGTGTTGTTCTTACTGTTGTTCCTAGTGACTTTTGATTACGTGTCTATCATAGGTGAATTCTTACAAAATTGTTATAATTTGATTGGTCGATGATTTTTAATTTTTATTTATTTTATTTAGATCTAAAAAATGTAAGTCTATAACCAATTAATATCACTTGTCAAATATTTACATAATATTACAAATAATGATTTATGGTAACTAATTGTTTAAGTTATAGAAATATAAATAAATTGATCATTTTCTACATTTATAAAATATATAAATAATAAGCGAAAAACTGTTTATACATATTAATATAATGATTTTATATTTTTATTTAGAAGCATTATATTTTGTGTAAATTATCATAATAACTATCAACATCTTCTAAAGTTCATATTACATGCTTTATAAATCATCTATTAATTTTTTTATCAAATTATTTATCTTGGTAATTGTATATTTTAAATTATTATGAGAGTTTGTATGTCATCTATGAGAGCTTATAAATTAATTTATAAAATTTATTTTAAAATTTTATTTTACTATCCTACTATATATTAACTGAGAAGTGACTTAAGAGACTTTTTCTTATGTGTCGATCATATATGAAATCCTAAAAAATTGTTATAAATTGATTGGTCGATATTATTTAATATAGATCAATTTTTTATATTTTAAAATAATAAAATATTAAACGACAAACAGTTTACATAAATCAATATAATGATTTTATATTCTTATTTAAAAACATTATATGTTATATAAATTATCATAATAACTATGAACATCTTCTAAAGTTCATATTACATGCTTTATAAATCATCTATTAATTTTTTTATCAAATTATTTATCTTGGTAATTGTATATTTTAAATTATTATGAGAGTTTGTATGTCATCTATGAGAGCTTATAAATTAATTTATAAAATTTATTTTAAACTCTCATCCTACTATTCTACTATATATTAATTGAGAAGTCACTTAAGAGATTTTTTTTTTTGTGTAGATCATTTATGAAATCTTAAAAAATTGTTATAAATTGATTGGTCGATAAATTTTAATTTTAATTTATTTTTATTTAAATTTAATAGAAAACAAATAAGTCTATAAACAGTTAATATCACTTGCCAAAAATCTATCTAATATTACAAATAATTATTTATGGTAACTATTTGTTGAAAATATAAAAAGAATAATAATGTTTGATCAATTTTTATATATTTGTAAACTACATAAAATAATAAACAATTTTTTTTAATAAAATTGATATATTAATTTTATATTCTTATATAAAGCCTTATATTTGTATATAAAGTATTATAATAACTATTAATGTCTAATAAAATTCATACAAGCTTTATAAATCATTTATAAAAATTATAAATACATTTATAAAATTATTTATCTTAGCTCATCATATGTTTTAAATTATGATAAGATGTTTTAAGTCATTTATACAAGCTTATAAATTAATTTATTAAATCTATTTCGAAATTTCATTTTATATTAAATGAGAAATCACTTAATTATTATTTTTTGTTAGGTATCGATCATATAGAGAGTTTGAAAAATAATATTATAATTTGATCTGTCAATGACTTTCAATTATTTTTATTTTATGAGTAAGAAAATAAGTTCTAGAATCAGTTTTATCATTATCCAAACGATCTAAATATATTGCACAAAATAATTTATGGTAATTAAATATGTGATTTATATAATATATATAATGCTTCATAAAATAATTTTTAGGAATCAAGTATTTCTAAACTATATAAAATATTTCAAAAGTTTCAGTATTATATACTTTCAAAATTTAAGTAATTTTATTAAAAACTGAATCATGAATATTATATATAACTAATTTTAGTACAACTATCAATAAAAATATCAAAAAGTATTTAAAATAGGCATATTTATCCTTTTTAGAAAACAATCATTCTTAGAAAAATATTTAACAAAAAACACATAATGATAAAAACATATTTTAATTTGAAAAATTATAATAAATATATTGTTACAAAACATTCAAACCCGCGAAATCGCAGACATCCACCTAGTATTGTAATAAAGAAGAACAATTAAGGTTATTTGGTCTTTAGCCACCTATATTAACCTGTGTCAATGATGTAGAGTTAGATTAGTAATTAACAAAAAAAATAGAGTTATTCTGAGTAATTTTCACTTAAAAATTTGTAACAAAATTATTTAGTGGCTAAGAAAATAAAAAAATGGACGAATAACACTAAATATATAGTTGGTGAGATCTACGTCAAATTTATTTACTTTTTAGAAAATGATAAAAATATTAAACTGCATATAAAATTCCTGCTAAACGCAGTTTAAAAAACAGGGAAAACCAAATGTGTGTTTAAATGTAATTCTTCTGCATGTGTCTTTCTCGTGTCGTCCCATTCAAATCATAAAGCTAACTTTCCTCTCCTGTCATTATTTGATTATTTATTAATAGTACATTATTTGGGGATGATATAATTTATTGCAATAGCCCAAAGATGGGTTAAGCATGAGACATGGTTTTTGTATATAATCTTTTATACTATAGAATATAAGCCAATTGACAATTTTATGAATGTGTCATTTATTTTTTCTCCCAAAATTTTATGTATCTCTTATATACTAAAGCGTAAGTCGCCTAGCCAAACAGATTTTGACATCATTTCATTAAAAACAAAAAAAAATCAAAATTATACTGTCGACAAAAAACAACGATCTTCTATTTCAAATATTTTTATAGCTGCAAAAATTCAGATTTCTATATTTTTTCAAACTACAACCATCACGTTCTAAAATTAATTTATTAACTCCCATTGTCAATTTTTTTCTATTATATAACATTCAAACAACAATTGTTTTCTATATTTGCTTCTTCTCTTTCTTCTTCTTCTTCTTCTTTGATTCTCATTATTTGTAAACAGTTTCGGTGATTCTATCTGTATGATTCAAGTAGACGGTTTATCATAATATAAATGGTAGAAAATCAAAGCTTTGTTCAATATCAGAAGCTTGAAGTTATTTTCAACATAAAAAGCTATTCTCAAATTTTCTTGGAAAAAAATTAAACACATTTATATTTAAAATTCTAATATCTAAAATATGTTTAAATAGATAAAACTCAGCAATAGAAAGGAAACAAATATAGAAAATAATTGTTGTTTGAATGTTAAAACTCAACAATTTAAAGGGAATTATAAAAGGAGAGGGTGAGTAGTTTCTGTTAATACATATGTGAAGCTCCATCGGAAGAGCAAATTCCAATTTATATACTTAGTATTTACGTAATATTATTGTACAATATGTTAACTTTACTAATCTACCAATGAAGTTTTTTTCCGGATACATATTTCAAATATGAAAGTGTCTTTCAAACACGTATGATGTATACATTTCTCAAAAATCACAAAAAAGATTTTAGTGTTTCCAACTGCTATTCGAATGGAGCTACGTCTAAGTTTATGTGTCAATGTATTTTAGATTTATAAAGCATGTGTCTAAAGCAATAATTTATTAAATTTCTGAAAAAGTACTAATTTATTAAAAATATTTTGGTAGTCATTACAATTTTAAGATCATATATTTAGAAGACCATGAAACTGACCAGCAGCGGAAGGAAAGAAGGACGGACCTACGGGGGCACGTGCTCCATCTACTTTTTATATTTTCTTAACAATTAGTTTAATGTTTGTACAAGTGCCCCCAACTCAAAAAATATGCAGTGGAAAAATGTGTGTGCCCCCTCTCCCCCTCCCCCCC
>NC_027750.1:29248491-29253073 GCF_000695525.1 Brassica oleracea var. oleracea
CTGATCCGTTCGCCGTAGGCCTGGGACGGATCGGATATCCGAGAAATTTTAAGATATCCGGATCCGGATCCTTATACGGAGGATCCGGAATTTTATTATTCTTATCCGGATCAGGGGTTCGCGGATATCCGGATGTCGTATATCCTTCTAAAAATTATAATATCCGGTGGATATCCGGATCCGAATTTGGATCCTTAAAATAAATAAAAAATAACATTAATATATATAAAATATTAACAATAATTTAAAAATAAAAAAGATATATAATGTTTTTAATTATTTCTATGTATAATATTACAAAATTTACATAAAATTTATATATAGTATTATAAAAATGAAAATTTATTAAATAAAATTAGTTTTTATATATAGATATTACTATTTTTGAAATAATTATTAATAAAATTTACGGATCCGGATATCTAGACTAAAAAATCAAGATATCCGGATCCAGATTCGGTTTTGACGGATCTAACATTTTACTCTACGGATCCGGATTTGGCCTCTCCGGATATTCGGATCGGATCCGGATCGGATCTCGGATAAAAGTTCCAGGCCTACGTGCAGTAATACTAGTTATTTTCTAAAAGGCAAGTGTTTTAAAAGAGGTTATCATGACTAAATCTTATTCCACGACTTCTATTACAGGTTCTATTTCCTACTTTCCTACTATCTAAAGTCTAAACAATCGTTTTATTTATCACTTTTTTACATTTTGAAAATATATATTTTTGATTAAATACTTTTGAAAATCTTCAACAAAAATCAAGTTACTTTTATACTGTCTAAGCAAACCACTAAAGATGTCCATAATGTTTTTCTGGGATTGTTCGATAGATGATAGTGTTTATTTCATAGTGATACCAAGATTAATTGGAAAAGATGTTTGTCTTCGGAGAAATTTCATATTTATCACTTTTATGGTAACACTTTTCATTTTTACCACCACCAGAAAAATATTTTCAAAAATACATTTTTTTATTAAGTAGCAAATTACTTTTATACCTTTGTTCTCTATATATATAATAAATTATTATTTAAATAAATAAAAAAATAAAATTTATGTTTTCGAATTTTTTTTTTTTGAAATTTTCTTTTCAAACTTTCTTTTTGAAACTCGAAAATTATGTTTGAAACTATTTTTTTTTTAAAAAATATATTTTTTAAGTATTTATTTATATATTTATTAGAATCCTAAATTTCATATTCTAAAAATTTTACCCCACCTCTCAACTCTAAACCCTAAGTCCAGATTAGTTAACTCTAGGGGTATAAATGTCTTTTAATTTTCATTAAAACTGAAAATAAAAATGATTAGTGTAAACATGAAAAACGTACTATAGTAATTGTGACAATTTCTCTTGTGTTTTTGCTCTAAGATAAGAATTGTTTATTATACTACTCTATTGAATTGTGATTGCATATTTATATTAATTGTTTTTTTCCGTAATTTGTAGACAGAACACAAGTTTTTTTTCTTTTTGCTAAAAAAACAGAGAACTATTAGGCTGATATCAAAACATTAAATCTCAAACCAAGTTTCTCACGGTTCTTTCTCTCTTATTTTAATCTACTTCAAGCACTTTTTGATATATGGATTTTTTATATTTACTTCATTTCACTCTTTGTTTTTTCTTTTGTTGGAGAGGGTCGAAAAGAAATCAAAATTTGATTCAGTCATCCAAATATTTTTGTCTAACTCACATCAATATTATTAATTTATGACCATTCCTATTATTTATCCTCAATTTTTCATGTAATATTACTTCTTTGTGCCATTAGACCTACTTTTTTAAAAATCTGATTTTTTAATGACTGTATCTACTTTAATATTGATACCACCTCCTCTTTATATATACAAAAGTCGTTGCCACATTCTATCTGTATATACAAAGGTCAAATGAGTTTTTTTTTTCTGTAACACTTTAAAAGAGGTGCAATACGAGGAATTCCCGAGAAGTCAAGTTTTTTTTGGTCCAAATATGATTAGAAACTGGGCCTTGGGCCTCGAATTTTTATAACATCTAATAATTTGTAATATTTGGTTTGATTATTAGGGTTTTATAAATTCGTATTGTTTTTAAATATATATTTTCATTAAGATTGATTGGCTAATTGACCTTCAATTATATATGATCAATCTATATTTTCGGAATAATGAAAATTGGAACTATAATTTGATATTTTTGTTTTAATACAATGTGAGCAATAATAATAGTTTTTATTAGCAAATATTAAGAAAAATAATATATTATGAAATTTAGGAATAAAAATTAAAATTAATGCTATGGCACAAATGTATAATTATACAAACTTTTCAAAAATATAAAAATTAAGTCTTTGCAATGAAAAATGTCAAACAAAAAATATAAAACACAAGTCAGAATTTAGTTAAAAAAAAAATTTGGCATCGAGTTTAAATTAAAATATCATTAAATATTACTTTGTCTATGCAAAGCATGGGCCACAAACTAGTTAGGGATCATCCGAAAGTATATGATATGATTCCAACTTAACATGGATTGAGTAACATACAAGGAACTTGGTTCAATTAAGTTGAATTTTTAATATGAAAAACTGAAAATATTTGAAAGCCAGCTAAAAAAAGACTGAAAAGATTTTCATTTTTAGTACTTTCTAAATCTTCCAAGATATTTAGTTTTAAATATGACTCGTAATGGCCAAATTAGTGAAAAAATCAAATATGAAATATGAAAATTTTAGTTGTTATAGTATATTTAGATTTTTTTGCATGTTATAATCTTTCTAATATTTTTTTTTTAAATCAGTACATATGGAATTTCTTAAAAATTCATATAGTATTTCAACACTTTTGTAACTACAGAAAAATACCAAGATAAACAGTACCACGAAGTCTGCTCAGTCTCCCATCAACAACAATTCATATAGATCTTATTCTAGCAATATAACTAACATCATTTAACAAATCTCAATTATTTTTCTCTTTCAGTTATATGTTGTCAAAAAAAGATAGACACCCTACAAATAACTGAAATATCTTTCAAAAAATTTGTATATGGCCATAAACCAACACTGGCTCTTTTTATTTCAAAAAAGTTATGTTGTTTCTAAATGGGTGTGGTCTTTGTAAAGATTTGTTGTAGAAAATACAGCAGACGGTTTTATTTCTTTCTAACCACAGAATGTAGTATAGCATATTAGCATCTTAGAATAAAACATTACCATATAAACAAGAGTTCCTTCATTGATTTATCTCTATATTAGTTCATTAGCCAAACTTTATGAAGACATAATATTTCCTTATTTACATAAGTACATGTATCTTACGACATCAAATTAGCTTTCATCCGGATGATCTTCTGCTTTGCTTTCTTGCGAGAATGCTTGAAGCTACCACTAGGCCGGAATTTGGTTATAACTAAGTCGACTTTGACTATATGGTGATCAGAAGTACCTTTGGAAGAAACCACTGAATACGAGCCTGGAACAAACTCGTAAGGTGACTCTGGAGACGCCAGAATGTAGTCGACTCGTGTCCCATACTTGCATGTTCCTTGTACATCTGCATCATTTCAAGAGTTTAAGTACAATAAATAAAACCATAAAACTTTAAAATTTAAGAGAAACAGGACAAGAATTAACTTTGGCCTTTCGCAATAATGACTACAGGCTCGCATTCTCCAGCCGATTCTTTTGAATCCGAGTATCCTTTTCCCTTAAGATATCTCATCACTTCAACTCTAGGCGTTGGCTTTCCAGTATCCTCATAATACTGTTTTGGTTATTTATAAAAAAAATAACTTATAACTAATCTAAGACCATATATATATGATATCTGACAAATTAATTTTACCTTTACAATGTGGTTCCATCTTTCTGTGGAATAATCAGAGCCATCAAGAGAATTCAAGCCTCCCAACAAGATGTGTGGAGATTCGTCTCCTCGAGTAATTGCATCGATCTGCTTCATCCTCCAGTTCTCATCTAGATGGTCAAGTTGAGTACAATACACGTTTACTTCTCCAGCCCATGGGACCTCTATAGTCACCTTCAACACATTCCTGCACACACACAAAAAAACTATTGACCACAAGAAACAAAACAATGTGTTTTGAGAACAAGAAACAAAAATATTTGCATATTCTATGTCTCCTATAAGGCTATAACCATGGTTAAAATATATTTTCTAGTGGTTAAAACTCTTGGATTACCTAGTAATAATCTAATGGGTCATGGGTTCAATTTCCGTTATGAGTTTGCTCTCTTAAGCAGAACTAGATCCTGCGCAGGTATGAATTTTTGGTTTATGGTTATTTATTTAACTAAATGATGTATTTGTAATATTTGACGTATTATATTCACCAAGTAAATAACTTTTTTGGCATCTTAAACCATCTATTTATGATGAATATTCGATATCATATACAAAATTGAATAAATAGACGTAATTAGAGAATTGTAGACGATATATAAAAACAATGGTTATTAATGTAAAATATGAAGAAATATTATATCATGACTTAGTATGACATAAAAGATTATAAATTAGTTATACATGTTTAAAGAAAATAAAATGATTTTTAAACTTCTATGAAAAATT
>NC_027750.1:29253573-29281691 GCF_000695525.1 Brassica oleracea var. oleracea
TCTTCCTATAAAAAAAATGAAAACTATAGGTGGTTTGACTATTGTACATCGATCGATGCATGATGTAAGTTGACTATATAAAACTTGAGCATGATCATTTCAAACTAAAGAATATGTAGGTTATATGCATTTGTTATATTGTAGTTAATATATTTTAAATATTACATAAGTCAAGTGATTCACGTTTTCGTAAAAATAAAATTCAAGTTCATTATTGGGCCGTACTCGTCCGTAATAAGCTACGTTAAATATGATGTATTTTTAGGTTCATTTAATGACATTAAGTTTAAATTTCATTAAGGAAAACTCATTAATTTAACTTGAAAAGACAAGCATGAAAATAGGTAAGTTCATTTAATGACATTAAATTTAAATTTGATTAAGGAAAACTCATTAATTTAACTGGAAAACACAAGCATTAAAATTGGTAGTTTAATTTAATTCTCAGTGACATGAAAGTGTAAATAAGTTAGAAAACTTAGGGGTATTTTTTAATG
This sequence comes from Brassica oleracea var. oleracea, assembly GCF_000695525.1. Classification (NCBI taxonomy): domain Eukaryota; kingdom Viridiplantae; phylum Streptophyta; class Magnoliopsida; order Brassicales; family Brassicaceae; genus Brassica; species Brassica oleracea. The sequence continues at coordinate 29,254,071 of NC_027750.1, forward strand.
GATACTTTTCTTTTAATAATATAGATTAATTTAAAATGGTTTGGATCTCGCCTTAGTTATTCTTGGGTTCACCCCCTAGGGTGAACCTAAAGGTTTACCCAGTTCACCAACCAATAAGATTTCATTATTTCAAATTCGATATCTTTTAAAAAAGGAAACAAAATATTGGCAAGTTATATTATGTTTTTAAAATAAAAAAGTAAAAAAAAAATAGTAGTTACAGAAAAAAGAATTAAATTTTGTTTTTTTTAACGTCGTCAGCAAAACACTAAACCCTAAATCGTAATCCCTAAACCCTTGGGTAAACCCTAAACCCTTGGGTAAACTCTAAACTCTTGGGTAAACCCTAAACCCTTGGATAAATCCTAAACTCTAAATAAAAACACTAAACCCTAAAACTCTAAACCCTAAATCCTAAACCCTAAACCCTTGAGTGTTTTAGTGTTTAGTGATTTTGATTTAGAGTTTAAGATTTATCCTAGAGTTTAGGGTTGATCCAATAGTTTAGGGTTTAGGATTTAGGGATTAGAATTTAGTATTTAATGTTTTGCTGACTACGTTAATTTTTTTTTTTTTATAACTAGTACTATTTTTTATTTATTTCTTCTTACCTTTTAATTTTAAAAAGATAGTATTAATTTGACAATATTTTGTTTCATTCGAACCCAAAAATAAGTCATATATATATAAGTTAAAGACTTCAAAGTTTGCTATCACCTGAAATCATCTGCATCAGCTATTCTTTGGACTCTCCATTTCTTGATGGGCCATTTGGACAGTATAGCATTGCCATACTCAGGCGCCCAGCTTTCAGCAAACACATACTTCATACCTATAGCAGAAGCCAAATCCGATAATGGCTCCATACGCTTCTCTTCCTCTGCTTTTACATCTTGCAAAGCCAATATGTCTGCATCCAAATCTCCTAGCAACTCAGCTATGCTTCTTCTACTGTTGTATCCGTTAAAGCTTTCTTGATCCCACCAACAAGAAGGAAGACACACAGGTGATCTCATCGAGTTACTTCCTCTGTTTTCCTTCCCCTCGTTATCATCTTCCTCTCCCTCCCCCACGCTTAGAAAGCTGTAGCTCTGTGCTAAGGATATCTCGTTGTCTGGGAGGTTAATACAAACCCTTGGTTTCTTGATTGCAGAAGAATGTAACGGAGACTGCTTCAGAATCCCTTTTGGAGATGGGCTTATAATGTTGTTGTCATCTACATGATCAAGCAAAGTTGTTTCCTCCATGTTTTGCACGACGGGTGCAAGTGAGAACATTGCCACGTTGAACGTTGCAACACGGATATGTCTTCTGGAGTTTGATCTCAGATGGATCGAAGACACTTCTGTTTCAAGGCTCTCTGTTCTTCGAGCTCTCCTTAACCTCCTGACAATAACTCTAGCCCTCACCCGTTTCTTGATGACCCATCTAAGTCTTGAGAAAAGGAAACTAAGCTTTCTTCTAAACACACACAACATGTAGTCTCTTAAACCTTTTTTAGAAATTTCTTAACAAAAGACAGTCACACAAACTTTTCATTAACAGTAAGACTATATCATATATGATCAATGAAGAGATGAGATTGTAAAGTGTTTATGAGGAGAAGGGATGAGCTCAACTGCTACAGGTTTGGTGGAGAATAGATAATTCACTCAATTCTGTTGAGCGTCTGACATCTAAAAAATGTCAAAACCTGCTACAAGAAAAGAGCAGCAAGAAACCAAAACCTCACCAGTTCATCAACCTTCTCCACAAAATTCTCTCAAGTAGGTTAAACAGAAAACTGCCAAAAATATATTATATTTTATACAACCAGGTGACTTTCATGGAACTGTGGGTTTACTTTAAACTGTGTATTAATGTATATGTTTTATACGTATCATCAGATTTTGTGATTAAAAATTATGTTCAAACAAGATATTAGTTGACTTTTTTCAAACAAGTTACCAACCCTGGGACCAACACATTTTCCAATTTGTTTCGCATTTATTGATTGATTTTTCCACGTAAAACCTTAATCACGATTGATAAATTTTCTATAAACAATAAGTTTTTTTACTTTGTTTTTCTGGAGCTACTCGTAATAACAATATTACACAACCAGAAAAGCATATTACAATTCAAAACTTGTAAGAAGCAAGGGAGAAGGAGACGATGAGAATGAATTATCTTAAAACATGACGAGACCATTGAAACATGAACTTATATAGAGGTTCCTTATTAAGCTGATCTGTAATCAATATTTTTTTTTTGGTAAAATGTAATAATATTTTGAAAATTTTAATATTTATTTTTTATTTTTAAAAATCTGAACTCATTCTCAAAACCCAACTCCTTAATTCTAAACCCTAAGTCTTAGATTAGTAAACCGCTCTGTTCTAAAAATCGGCCGCCTGGGTGCTACGCGTCACTCTTCCACCCCGATCTATGTCAAATCGGTTTAAAAAATCGGATATCCGATTTTCTCTGCCTAGACCGCCTAAATGACCACCTAGCCGCCTAATCTATTTTTTTAATTATTTTATTATTTTTATTTTATTTTTAATAATATTTTTATTTATTTATTTGATCTAAAATTTTATAAATATTATTTATATTCATAATTTTGGTGAAAATTACACTATATTAAGTTTATATATTCTATTTGTGTGTTTTATACAATCTTAAACATGAAAATGAATTAATGTTATACACAATTAAAGATTAACATGTTTTATAACATAGTAAACAATCTAAAAATTCCGCCCCACATAATTTCCGATTAGTTTCCGATTTTTTTTAGGCGCTAGGCCCAGCCCGACCGCCCGACTAGCGCGTTCCCGAACAGGGGTTAACCCTAAGGGTATAAACGCATATGTACCGATCAATAAAATCTCTTTCGGTCATTTTCCTCATCGGAAGTCTATTTTTTGTGAAAATAAACTAAAAAAAAGGCTATTTAAGGGAATTTTTATTTTTAATCATAAGTACAACAAAAGACCTAAGATATCCCTAATTTTGAAACCAGAGGTCTCTTCTCTTCCAAGGTAAAAGAAACACTAACTTTCTACATTGGCTTAAGATGAGCAATTCATGTCGCATGAACGAGTCTTGATCTTTCCCTGTAATTGTTGATTTATCTCAAGATATGAAGAAAGTCTTATATGTTTAATGTTCTTTAAAAAATATATTAAACCGAAAAAATCAGTGAAAATATTTATACAAAGAAGTATTCGGACAAGAGTGCGGTTGAGATTACACCTATTAAACCCAAAACTGACGCAAAATCTGCAAACTTATTTGATGAGCCTGAGAAGAAGTAGATCTTGTGGCTACTGCTCTCTCCTCTAAAGCCTCTAACAATCATAGCCTACACATAAACAGAGAGTTCATATTTGAGCTTCAGACAAAGATTATCAATGTAAATAGCTAACAGAAGCCTAATGATGTTCACCTGAGATATTTGCTCGGCATGGCGGAATATATTCTTGAAGATCCGGCGTATGAAAGAAGCAAAAACTACAAAAAGAAGTCACTTGTAAGATGAGTTTCAGATTAAAAAAAAAAAGAGATAGAAGAAACTTGGATTCTTACTATCAAGTGTCTCAAGAACAGTAAGCTGCTTCCAGTCTACTCTTCGAGATACAATTCCAAGCGCAACACTTCGGACCTTTAATGTAACAACAAACGTTAATGTGGTTAAAGGAATGTGAAGCTTAGCCAGGAGATGTATGTGTATAAAAAGAACAAAAAGTTGAAAAAGTATTCACCTCATCAAAAACCAAATTAATGAATCTAAGTGAAAGCAGAAGCGTGAGGATGATTTCACCAACAGGGACACCTATATATGTCAACGGGAACAAGAACCAACGCATAGCTAGCGCAAGTTGCTCCGGTGTTGTGGTTGCAAGGCAGATGCTAGCACTTTGGAAGATCTGTGACAATAAAAAACAAACGTTTCCTCATAAGGTGATCTAGGGGAAAACGTTAGAAGTAGAGAACCGAAGACTTGCGATGAAGGTTAAGCATGCAGCTGTGCTTCCAACAGATAAGCCTTTCCTAGTGAACTGTAAAGGTCCGAGCTTGAGCAACATGTATGAATAACCGGTCAAAGACATGGGAAGATCAGGCAAGCCTGTGAGTGAAGATGGTGGGGTTCTTGATTGGAGCATTGGGGGTGCACCATCTGAGCCTAGACCCAAGGTTATGAAGAGGATGCCCGAAAGGAGTGAAACTCTCGCCAATTGATCCTATACATGAAGAAAAGTTAAGAAACTCAGATAGATCACAAGATAGCAAACTCAAGAACAGTAACATTCTAGTCATCAAAAGCCGCAAAGAATCAGAAAGAAACAGAGAGAAAAAGAGAACTCACCATCCAAACTTGTCTTGGGAGAACAGAGATTGACAAAAGAGCTGTACATACAACAAGTCCCAAACGCACAACGATATTTGCTCTTGCTGGAAGAACTACTAGAGTTAATAGCCATACCTGAACATTTGAAAATACCATAGTAAACATACATAGATTGTATTAAACTACTGTAAACAACACAACAGTCCTCGTAATCCAACAAACAAGAACTCTAATAACAAACATTAAACTATGAATGGATCTGAAACAAACCATAGCTAGTTGCTAGAGCCTCAAAAACCAATAAATAAAACCGCAATTAGCATCATCGTTGTAAGAAGTAAACGCGAGCTCACTTCATGAAAAGATTCAGAGTGCTACTATAAACGCATTTCTTCATCAGAATCTAATCAAACTTGATAAAATTAAGAAGAAAAGATTGAAAATTTGACCAAAAATCAAGAATTTTAATCACCAGTTTGATTCTAGGATCCACCGAGTGCAAGAACGTCACAGGGGACGATATGAACTGACCGATTGGACTTCCCGTCGCGCTCGAAATCAATCTGAACACATTCTCGGCTCCGAGTCCCGGAATCGGTAACCGGTTCACCCAATTTCCGGTTTTTCCTCCGTCTCCGTCGACTGTGGCTCTAACCCTTTTCGCGGCCGGAGTCCCATGAAGCAGAAGCTTAGGGATTGCGAAGCTTCGGCCGATGATTGGAGCTGTTAGATGACGAATTGGAAGTTTGGGGATTAGGTTTACGGGGAGCGAGGGGTGTGGAGTTGGAAGATTGGAGAGATTCATGAGTGGTTCGATGTCGGATTGAACCAGACATGCCCTGGACATTCGGTCCTGGCGGGAAGTTATATCTACTTTTGGTGGTGGAGACTGTACTCTTTGGGTTGGTTCTATACACTTAAAAACGGTTTACTTCGGTTTGTTTTTGTTATACCAAATTTGGATTCCGGTTCTTGTTCGAATGTGAGGTCAAAACTGTATTGAATTTTCTTACACACTTCCAAAATCTCTCCTCAAAGATTTATAATGATGACTCGTAGCGTGGGGTGTTGTGAGATGAGCGCCAGGTTTCAGCTCTTTTGTGGCTTGTTTACCCATCCGTTAATTAGCTTCTCTTGAAGCGTCGTTATTAAGGTTTGGTGGTTTAGTTGGGTTCTTCTTTTTCGTTCGGATTCCGGTTCTCGTTCGAATTTAAGGTCTGGATCAGTACTTAGCATGAGTATCTGCTCAAAGCCAAACCAAATTCAAAACCAAGGCATACATAATTTGATAGAACATATGATTATGAAGTTATAAATCTCTGCTCAAAGCCAAACTAAATCCAAAACCAGTACATATATTATTTGATAGAACGTATGATCATTCTCTAGGAGCATTTTTGGCAATTTTTGATATCATGTAATAAGATGGATCCATAGCTTTTTGAATTTTCCACGCCGATCGGCCCAAGCTGCCGGTTGTTTCTAGCACTTTTCCGGTGGTTTTACCAGCCTTTTCCCCAAAACTGTATCCTCCCAAAAAATGTAGAAGCATCTTACATTCAACTCAAAAATGATCCCACAAAACACACCAATATATGTGTACATAAATTCAATCTCAAATTCGAGAATCACAAAGTCAAAATGTACCTCTTACTAACAAGTTTGGAAGCAGCCATGGATGTGGCAGAATGAGTTTGCATCTCTGCAGCTTCAGCAGCACCAAGTATTTTATCTATTGATCGCATCAAACATTATACAATATTTTTTTTATAAATTAATAATGTTGGGACTATAGTATTTTATTAATTTATAGAACTATTAAATTATAAAAATTTATTTTTTAGATTTTTTCTATTTTAAAATATATTTTTTTGAAAATAAGAAAATATTTGATTCTACCATATATACATTAATTTAATGAAATGCTATTTTTATGGTTTTTATTATATGATTTGGTGTATATAAAATATGTTGTATAGAATTTAAATGTAGTTTTAGATATAATTTTACTAAATATCATCAAAATATTAAGAAAATATAAAAATAAATTCCATTATGAATTTAAAACAAATAATGCAATAGTTTGTTTATACTTATATAAAATGTATCTAGATATAGATTATTATTTTATTATTTTAATGAGGCCTTATATTTACATAAGATTTCTAAAACCGGTCCAATTTGGAACCAGATAAATTTATTAATTTATTATGTTTACTAATTTATCAAATATTAATTTATAGGTTTGTACCGTATATGTTTTATTTGTTCAAATGTTGCCTCCAAAAACTTGGAAAGTAATAAAGATGAGCAGGGAGTGGCACTTAATGGAGCTATTTTACGCAACTTACCAAAAGAATCAAGTGAAGCCAAGAGAATTTCTCCTGGGGCAGTGGATAGCAACGCCTTCCCTAGCTTCGATTTAAGCACAGGAGCCATCATCAAACCGCTAATCATATCTTCACCGTCTAACACCGTTGCTCCTATCGTCTCGCTCGCCTTCCATAGTGTCTCCACTCTATATACAATACACGTAACATTCAACAAAGGAACCATTATTTAGCTAATAAAAATGAGACGAGAACCAAAATTTTATTATTTGATTTAATATATACTTTTACCCGTTTTGGAGAAAAGAAAACAACAAAATGTGGTATACCTTTCAATATTTGTGATGATATTATTTTTCTTCGGAGTTCTATTGTTATCACCTCCATTTATTTGTGCTTCATGATGATGACCACTCTGTTGTTCCTCAGTCTCTTTTGTAATAATTATTTCATTTCCTCCCTTCTGAACCTGTTTTTATTAGATCAGTTATAAGTTATTATAACCATATTCGATCTCCATGTTCATATATACACGTGTTTTAAAAATCTCAAATCTGACAATGAGAAGAGACATGTATATACGGAAAATCCGTAAAGTGAAGCAAGCTATTCCCATAAATTATACAATAGTATAATATACAAAACTTTTAAAATCTATCCACATAACACCCACCTAGTTATCTTACTTTTAAATATGATAAGTACTTCCACTTATGATCAACCGGTTTTTGAGTTAAAAGCTCATGATTCTAATAAAAATCATTTGGATTCATATTTGCATTAGCATCACCGGAAGGAAGCAGTTATATGAGAGAGAAATTACACCTTCTTAGAGAAAGAATTGCTACAACTGAATATTCCTTTGATGATATGACCTGATCCTTCAGCGATGGCCTTGGCCACAGCGCTTTTGTATTCTTCCGCATTCGGCGAAAACTCTTTCCAATCAATTTCATTTTTAGTCTTACTCAAATATGAAAAGCAAGAATCCTCCCTCATCAATTCTTCAAGAACCTCAATATTCTTTAAAATGTCTCCCTCTTCGCCAGAGAAAGTCACTTTGTATCCAAGTGAATCACCGTCTTTGTCTGGAAGCGTGAAGAGGTACTCACGAGCGTTGACTTTAACCATCGGCTCTTCCTTAACCACCGGCCATTGAAGGTCAAGTCCGACTCTGACAAGCATTGCTAGGGTCACGTAATCGTTTGCAGAAACTTTTACAAGCTTGAACTCCCCGGAGGCGAGCTCTAACGGTTCGGATGCATTAACGAGATGGACTATGCAACCAGGAATCTTCAACAAGACTTCTTCTTTCATGTTTTGGGGAGATGGGTTTTGTTGAATTGATGAGGACATCTTGTCTTTTTCTTATTGCAGTAGTACTTAAGTTTGGTCTGTATGCAGGCTCGTTTAAAATAATGTTGGAAGATTGATCGTAATAGGGGTGATCGGTTGAGATTTATTTTTGAATCAGTAGACTTTATCAATTATGATGTAACTTTATTCTCAAAAGTTAAAAACTACGTCAAGTTTCTATTAAATTTAATCAGCCATGCTTTAAATTTATTTTTTAAGCTACAAAAAAAATAAAGCAAACTTTTTTATGTATTTTAGGCAAAAAACCTACTTCTTTTTTATAGGCTGCAGAATTTACAAAATGAAAAAACTATCTATAATATCAAATAAATTAGAAAATTATAATAAAAATATAAAAATATTTTTATTTAATTTTGGAATTTTTTATAAATTATTGAAATATTTTAAATAACTTAAATATTATTTACATATCACATTTCAAATACCATTAAACTTTGATAATATATATAAAAAATTATTGATATAAATTATTTTAATTGATAAAAAATAATTACTTTATATGTGCATCACATATTTCACATATTTTATTTTAAAATATCTACAATATATAATTTACATCTACAATAAATTTAACTACCCCAAAAGTTTCTCTAAAAAAAATATACAGTAACAACTTTACTGTAAATCCTGAACAAGTATGTAGATCTCGCGTTTAATCAAAACTCTGTACGTTGATCCGTCATTTTAGTTATCTAACATGTAAAACACATCAACAACTTTCTTATGCATGAAGTGCAAATGATATCCCAAACTTTTAAATTAAAATTGAGTAACATACATAAAAAAATTTTGTTTTTATATGTTATTTTAACATGAAACAAAACCCGCACTTAAAAAAAACGGATCAAAATCTAGCATATTTTAAGAGTGAATTTCGTATATAAAAATAATATTGCAATTTGTAATCCTATACTATATAAGATGTTACCAAGATCTTGTTCTTACTAAATCATCTAAATCATTTGTTCTTACTAAATCATCTACAACCCCAAAAATCTCATTGTCTATTATCCCAAGTTTTTTTATTGTTTCATCATTGCTATCTTTACCATTGAATATTGAAGATAATCACTTAAACCATTACTAGCACTCTAGCAGATCCTATCAATGGCCAAATAAGAAGTTAGACTATAAATTATGATAAATTATAGTTTGATGGTGGAACTAGTAATTTGTTATGATAGGAAGTAGGAACCATTCCATAAATGTAATGGCTGGAACTATTCCATAAATGTAATGGTTGGAACTATTCCATAAATGTTATAGTAGCCTAGTAGGAACTATAAAACGGTCTTGAAATTTTCTCTTTTAACGGCAAGTTTTAAATATTTTAAATTTTTTTGACCAAATAAAAATATTTTAAAGTTTTAACTTAAATTTATCGTATTTATTGACAATATCTTGTTTTCACACTAATGGAATTTCTAATTTATGATGATCTGAAACATCCCATTTTCTTGCCTGTTTTTTTTTGGGTCTATTTTTCACGGTGTTGATATCTAGTAGGTTTTGTAGGCCAATGACGAGCCTTAACCCCAAGTCATGATTATTGGGGGTCTTTGTTCTTGGGTCCTTAATACACATATATTTGTATGTATATATTATATATGCGTATAATATGTTATGTGTATTCGTATATAATATATACATACAAATATATGTGTATTAAGGACCCAAGAGCAAGAACCTCCAATAATCATGCCCTCAGAGCATGATTATTGATAGGTTCTTAAGGTGAGGTTCTTATCAGAATATAAAAATCCGTCTCTTAACTTTTAACTAAAAAGGCTAAGAAACGGTTCTTAAATAAGAGTTTTAAGAGATGTTTCGTATTGTTTTTAGTTAAAAGACGGGTTCTTATATTCTTCTAAAAATCCCACCTTAAAAACTTCCCAATAATCATGCTGGTCCTTAGCAAGAAGCCAACGCTTCTAACTTTACAACTTTCTCCCTTTTAGTATAGTCCCAAAATTTTTATCCTAATCTGACATAATATCAAATTTTTTTTAACAACCAGAGAGACTTCACATGCTTCCATTCTTATTGGAGGACACTAGTAAAGAGTTTAAATCAATAGAAACTGGTGTTCAAACAAAAAAAAAAATCAATAGAAACTAAAGGCAAAAGCAGAACGTGAGTATGTTCTACAATAATGGTATAAGAAAGATACTTTTGAAACAACGAACTATTTCTCAAAAAATGACGACAAGTCAGTTCACTTCACTTTAAGGAAATGTCTCTAACAATGATCTATAAATTACACAGGTTTTCACAATTTCCATTTACTTCCCAATATAATTAACCCCACAGCTTGATTGATGCTGATGAATCTATATATAGCTTCTTAAGGGGTGTACGATCTTAAAAAGAATTTTGGGTTCGTTCTTATGTAGAAACTAGCTTGTACTCCTCATCAGATACGCTACCACGCATCCTAAGATGGCGCCTGCCACAACCTGTATTTCAACCTCATAACTTAGCTCTGTGATCGTAGCATTAATAACAGATACTAAAGTTGATTGCATGGTGAATACAGGGACTTGAGCTTATCTGATTCTAAGTGTTATAACACAGCCATTAATTGGAATACAAGTAGTCGAAGAAGGCACAAGATACCAGAACCTTTGATAGACATGGACTGCAAAATGTCTAAATCATTTACTAATGAGTTCCACAAACCTGGATAGGAGTGTGGCCGAGCAGTTCACGTAAGGGTTTAACTGTAGATAATGGATGCTCCGGAGGGAATTCACAAACAATTTGATTAAGCAGCTGAAAAAAAAGTTTTTAGCTTTTTGGAAAGACAAGGAAAACAGAGAGAACTGGATTAATAAGTTTCCTACCTCAGCTTGACGACCAGCATGAAGCCTGACCCCAGAGGCATCAAACATTACCTGCAGACCAAACATACCAAAGGTAGAGAGGTAAGATAGTTTGGTTTTAATATGTGATCAAAGTGACTGTTCGCGAGGAAAATGTAGTAATTAAAGACAAGTGTATGATAAATGTGAGATGCTAGTGGAAGCAAGCTGTTACTTTGTATATCCAATGTATGTAAACTTAAAAGGAAATTAATTAGAAATGACACAAGGACACACTGTAAGAGACATTTGAAGTAGAGAAGAGAGAAGAGAACTCTCACAACGAAAGCCAAGACAAGAGCGATGGCAAAAGCGGGTGCTCCAGCACCTTCTTCAAGGCCAACGGAAAGAGCCAAGGCAGTGACAGTAGCGGAGTGAGAGGAAGGCATACCACCAGAACTGAGCATACGTTTAGAGTCCCATCTCTTTTCTTTGTACCTACAAAAAATCTAACATACAAAATCACAAAAAGGAGCCAACTTTAAGGTTCTGATACAAAGAGGGTAAGCAAAAGTTGTTCAATTCTACACAATCCAATCCTAATTAGAGCTAAAAAAAAAAAAAAAAAAAAATTAGTGAAAACTTTGAGGAACTGAGCAAGAGCCAATGCGAGAAACGCCGAGAAGATTGGAAGGTTGTGAGGGAGCAGATTCTGCGACGGGTGAGAGGATCCGTACAACGCCCTATTACCGCCGCCGGCGTCCGCCACTGTCATCACCTCGTCCATTCGCCTCGCTTCCGATCTCTCGTTTCGATCAAATGTCAAACAAAAAAAAGCTCAGATCTTTTTTGGAGAAATCAAATCTTTAGTCTTTTGTATTATTCCGTAATTCTGAAGGAACAACAAATTATATTATAATTTATAAAGCAAATAAATTTATTTTATTTCCAAATAATTAATGTTTAAGATTTTTACGCATCAGTTAAAAAATTAAAAATTTTTATTCAGTTTACTTCGTTTTTGTATAAAACAACAATAATTACACCAAGTTAGACCAATAAAATTATACTGTAGAATATAAATTAGTAATACTAAATAAATTTTAATTTTTGCGTAGAAACTAAAAAACATCAGTTAAACCGAAACAAAAAAAAAAATCTTTAAAAACATCACTTAAATTAAAATTTTAAAAAGGAGTAAGAATGAGTAGTAACTTAAAATTAACAACTAAAAAGGAGTATATAATTTTATTTATACAATTCATTTCAATTAGTCTTTTGAGTAACTTAAATTTTTTTTGTAAATTATAAATTATTACTTTGACCACAATATTATTCACGAGTTTTTTATATTGTTGACCAAAGTTTTACCATAAACATTTTTTTGTATTGCTCTCTGGTCAATCAATTCTTCATCTATACACTTACTTTTAACGATATTTAATGATAAGACAAAAAGAAAACATAAAAAATTTGGAAAAAACTTTCTTCCAAAAACCTATAAAAACCATCCTTTAAAAAATACCATTAAACAAATCTCATCAAAAAACTTGTCAAAAGGTTTCAAAAGATGAGCCACTAGTATGTCTCTTTGAGCTACGTTTAGTAGCCACTAAATCCGGCGTCTGATCAGCCCTCGGCTCCTCCACAACCATCTCATCCTTTACATTATCCGCCGCCTTAAACACTGGATGCACATACGCGTTTTGAAGAAACGTTTTCAAGTTTAAATTCGGTTCTTTCGTGCGTTCCAAGGTATCTTTAACCATTGCATCCTACGGAAAAAAAAAAAAGAAACATCATCAATACCAAACACACAAAGAAAGGAAAGAGACAGTAACTAACCTGTAATGGGTATCTGACAAAGACTGGCTCATAGCGTCCTTTGCAGAATCTGTGGAACCCTATGGTTAACACAGGAAGTATGAAAAGCAATGGAGTCGAACGAGATGCATGTTTGGTGCTAAGTAATCCCATTAAAAGAAGCTGAGACACGATCAAAGCAATCACTATACGTCTATGAACATCAGGCCAGAACGCTCCAGCACTCTCATACTCTTGGTTATACACATTTATAATCTACAAACAAAGAGGCAAAGCTGAGTCAGAGATCTAAGTTTCTTGGGCTTGAGATAGGGTTTAGAAAGCAGACCTGATGACGGTAAACAACATAAGCTAGGGCAAAGAATACGAGGATAAAAGGTAGAAGGATAGGGCTAACAGCTGCGTAAACAAGACCAAGAATGAAGTAGAGTTGTATCTGTGGTTCACCAGTATTAAACCCTATAGTTCCAGGATCCATTGCTTCTTCTCTATCTTTCTCAGTTTTCACAAGAAAGAAGTTCTTGAGATGATATATCACCAACGGCTTCAACCTGAGTATTTCTCCAGCAACACCAGCCCATCCGTCCACCATTATGTAAGTTATAAAGAAAGTGGCTTTCATCGGTATCGACACACCGATAGTCTTAGGGATCTCGGTTGCAGACTGGTTCAAGAAGCTGTTAAGCTGTTGAAGTGCAGTACCGGCGATAATGCTGCAGAGGAAAACGTTTATGAACTGGAACATGTAGTACCTGCTCGCACATCTTCTCTCTAGTGAAGATTTACTTATGAATCCTTCGAATTTCGACATGAACATCAGTATGCTAGGGAGGACAATGAGGAAGATTTTCAATGCTATACCGGGGAGGAAGCCTTGGATAAACGACTTAATAGCTTTCCTGTCCACAAAACAAAGATTTTAGCATCAACGAGTAAAAGGAAGAGAGAGTTAAGGTGTAGTGTGAGATTGTTATTACATTTCGATGAGAGGTTTCAAGAACGGTACAGCCTTCTCAATGCCTTCAATGTTGGCTAGTGTCTGCACGAATGCTATTGGGATCATGAAGAAGAAAGTGAGGAAGAAGAAAGCGACGGCTATCACTAGTCTTCTGATAGTAAGGTGGACATAGGGTAATGCAAGATTGTCCCAGTAGATGTCTCTTGGCTCTGGAGCCCACTCTGTAAGCCACTCTGTTGGGTTTCTTGACTGTTGAGTTTGAGCGCAAACTACTGCTCCCCAACGCCTTTTGAAAGATACAAAAGCTGCAGGGACGAGTGACTTTGTGCTGCTTGTTACCTTCTCCTTCTCTTCACTTATCTGAAAACAATCAAAGTAAAGTGTGATTATGAAGGCAACCAGGTGATCAAACACAATGAGTTTGGATAGGGGGGGGGGGCTTTACTTTTCTTGTTAGGCCCTCGATTTTTTCGGTGTAGCGATCGATTGCATCAACTTCTTCACCCCAACAGCCAAGAAAACCCACCTGGATCATGGTAGTAGAAGGATTATATCAAGATTCAACGAAAGATAAGATTTACTTTCAGTTACCTTGATCATTGGCCTTTTAGATGGATTCCTAGAGTGTTTGTTTTGGTAGTAATCAAGCCAGTTCTGACATTTCTTCCTCTTCTGAACCAATTCAGACAGCTTGTTTGCGTTGTACACAGCCTGTTTTGTTGAAAGAAAACATGAATCAAACCAAAAACAAGAATCCAAATGAATCATCCTTAGTAAGATCAAAGTTGTAACCTGGTAAGTGAGGTAGTAGTCTGGATGATTGACTTTAAAGAAATGCTCAACAAGCTCACTAACTGATTCATCAGGATCTGGAGGAATGTTCCTCACCAGGACCTAGATTAATCAAAAACAAAGGGCATTTAATATTAAAAATGTAAAACAGAATTGACCAAGAAATTGAGAATTTGTGGTTTAACTGTAAACTGGTCAGGTCTCCTTTGATCAGAAGCAAGAAACTGTAGCCTCATGGAACCAATAATCTTGTACTCTCGTTTTAAGACAAAGCATGTCCAGAAACTAATCACATAAGCCATACACAAATGCACCCAAAACCTGTTACATATATGAGCATAGAATATAATCAATGACGAATATATCAAAACAAATCAAAAACACTGACTTGTCTTTATCACCTAGATGATCCATTTGGTATATTTGATATAGAGAGTTTATCAATGTCACTGAAAGTTAGGTTCTGTAACTTATCCAACGTCGTGTTGGTCCAGTTAACAGGCACCATTACCGTGAAAGCAAGACATGCTATTGGGAAAAAGATCTTCAACCTGCACTACAAACCCACATTGATCATAATCTTGAACTATCAAACATATTTCAGGAAAAGGGTTTTGAGTGATATTTATGTATACCCTAGTAAGTAAATCCTCAGATAGACGACAGAATCCAATCCTGCGTGGTCGATGAGCTCAGGCTCTGGCATTCTCAGTGCTTGTGGCATCCAGTTCAAGAATTTGATGTAAGATCGAAAATCCAAATTGACAAACTTGCTGGCCAAGCCACCTGTTTTAATGGGGCTACTCCTTAAACCCTTGAGATACCATTTAGGGAAATAAACTCTGTCATTAACAGGTTGAAGCCTAAGGATAGCAAAGGCGATGAAGAAAGCGAATGCAGTTAGAATGTTGATGACTGCTGCAACTCCAATATCGCTTAGTGTAGCCATGACTTTCAAGAATGAATAATCTTCCTGACAGTAAAATACACAGAAAACAAGGATGAGGTTTAAGAGCTTTGAAAAAGGGTTAAGAGGTTTGCTCGGGTTTCTTACAATCCAAGGACTGATTCATATAATACAAGGAAATGGTTATATTGGTTGTGGTTTTTTATTATAGTTTTTCTTTTTGAGAAATTTGTTTTATTGTCATTCATGATTTCGATTAAAAAAATATTCAACAAAAAAAAACTAGTTTTTGAGTGTATTAATAAATTTTAATGGAAAACCAAAATCCAGATTTTTATATTTTTCAGAAAAATATATTTTGTCAGAAAATATATTTTGTCAGAAAATATAATAATTTAAAGCAAATAATTTATATATCTTTTTCTTTTAGATAACAATCACAACACATGCTCGTGCACTTTTAGTGGTAAAAGGATGTAAATCTATACGTATTTTTGTTTATAAATTGTTACAATACTTTGAAATAAGTCACCCTTCAAAATTCTTTTGTAAAACTATGAACTAAAACAATATCGAAAACCAAAATATTAACAGCGAGAACAAAAATCAAAAACTACTCAAACAATCAAAAATTTAGCATAAATCTAAAGATCTTGAATCAACTGGAAAACTTAATTGAGATTAACTTTATTTACCTTCTCAAGAACTTAGCGACGAATCTCGGATTGTTGTTTGTTTCGGTGAAGTCAAACAAAGTTGAGGATGGAAACGATGAAGACGAATCTGCAGATTCTGTTGAATAAGAAGAAGGAGAAGGTCTTGAATCAGAAGAAGAAAGAAAATCATTAATAAAAGAATGACAGATTATTTTCTATATGTGTTTTTTTTTTGTGGGAAATCGATCCAAGATTCAACTCTAGTCAGATCTCTGCTGATTCTTACGTTTTGGGTGTTACTAGTAAAATCATCAATAAATGATACTATTAAATTAGTTCAGCATGTGTCACCTGGCCGAAGTTATTTTTGTTAAATAATTCAAAGAAAAAATAATTGTTTTTGTTGTTTCAAATATTCACTGTTCGTTGACGATAAATATATATATACAATGTCCGTTACTGTTTCCTTTTCAGTTTCTTTAAATAAATTTTACAATAATGGTTATAACTTAGAATTTATAAGCCTCATAGGTCAGGCCACGTTAACATGTTCATAACGGCTATATTTTATGTTTTCCCTTTTTTTCTGACGTCGGCTCTTGTTTAACGTTTTTCGATATTTTATTCCCCGGTTCTTTCTTTTTTTATTCCCCGGTTTTCAAAAAGTTGAGACAAATTGTCAAAAAGAAAATCACCGTTTGAAGAATGATTTTAATCTTTTCTTATGTAACCTGTGTTTTTAATTCCCGCATTAACTAGTATATAAAGAGTTAGGATCAATCCACTAATCACCAATTGGTTTTAAATTGGAAATTCATAATAAACCATAATCAATGTTTTTAAAACCGGTCCGACCCGATGGTTGGACCGGGTTCAACTATGAACCGAGTATATAACCGAGTTTGATCTAATAATTGGTTCAACCATGAACCAATCACATAGCCGGATTGGAACTTAAAGTTATTAAACTATTAAAACTATCAAAATCTATAAATCATGCATATGAACATAAAACTAGTTTGTATTTATAATTTTTTATGTTTAAAAGTTATTTATATTTTAATTATGTATCATATTTACTAACATTATTTTTAAATTTATATACTAAAAATATATAAAACCAGATTATTGAATCAGGTTTGACCGGTCAAACCATATTGAACCGTGACCCAACAATTCTCTGGTTCAGCTTCCGGTCCGATTTTAAAAACATTGACCAAACTCTAACATGGTATCAGAGCCCATATCCTAAATATGCTAAACTTCTAATTAATATAACTTTATCCGACCGGATATAAATGTCGTAATTAACTCGTTCGACCGAGTATAACTGTTTTAACATTTCGGGATTTCTACCTGATAAGAGTCATCATCTCGAAGAGGGGTATTAGAGATAAAGTATCCCACATCGAGAATTCAATGAGACATTAACTAATATATAAAAGGTTAGTGTCAATCAACTAATTACCAATTAGTTTTAAGTTGGAAGCTCATAATAAACATGAATCTAACATTAACTCTTACAAGCAATGAAAACGGAACAGAAACGTATATAGATAAGAAATTTACGGACGACAAAAAAGAAAAAGATAATTACCTACTTTATATATGTTGCAGAAACCAATCAATGTATATCGTTACTCTTTTGTATTTTCTAATAAAGAAAAAACTAGATTTTTTCCTTTACTATGTGCAGTAAAAAAATTTAAAATATTTTCTTAGCAGATAAATATAAATTATATTTTATATTTTTTTATTAATATTGTAAAAAAGATTTTCTTATCAATATTTTAATATAAATTTGATTTAGTTAAACATAAAAATTAAGATAAAAATAATTTTGTTTGTTTGAAATTATATTTAAAAATATGCATGTATATATTTAAAATTATAATCTTAGATAGATTTTTCTATCTATTTGTTTTAATTAAATATATTAAATAAATTTGTAAAAAGTTGCATGATTATCAAAAATTAAAATTAAATAATATTTATAAAATTTGTAGATATATAAGAAAATAATTATTTTTACGATTAAATTGTTATAATTTTCTTTAAAAAAATTGTATTCATTTTTGAAAATTTTACTAATGAAATTGTATAATTTAAAAATATATAATTAAATGATATTTCAAAATTTGTAATGCCATATTTGAATATATTTATTTTAATGATGATTTATGAGTTATTACCATATTCTAAAAATATTTCCAAAAATATAAATTGACATTAAATATAATATTTTAGTTATTACCATATTTTAAAATTTTACAAAAATATAAATTAACGTTAAATGTAATTGTTCACGTCATATTAAACTATAAGCCATATCATCCATTTTAGTAGCCATGTCATATTATTTTTGTGAAATGATTGTATAAATGACATGTGGCAAAATCACTTATTAAATAATGTATATAGGATTTACTATGATTTGATTGGTCTGGTAGAGAAAAAAAAAAGAGATTCAGATTTTGCTTTATGACGTTTATTTGTTATTTTATTATAAATTATAAAATTATTATTATAATAATTTTACAACAAATAAATTTTTTTGACATAAAAAAAACTTTCTATCACTCATACAAAAAGTTGTTCTTGAATTTTAGAACAATCAACATAAAAAGGATCTTTATAAAATGATTTTATCACTTCTACCTAACGAAGGTCTTCTTTGTGGATGAAAAGGTACTCATATTTTCTTATCAAATAATTTTGTTAGTTTTGGAAAAGGGAAATCAATCTTTTCCATTTAAACAGAATATCAGCTCTATTAGTTTTCTCAAAAAAAAAAAATTTCATTTATATTTTGGAACTATATTGAAGTGTTGCAAAATATAGGCAGATTAGATGATAATCCGCGCATGCCAGGGGCGAACCCAAATTTTTTTTTATGTGGGGTCATAAATGTGGATAAAATTTTGTCAAAAAACAAAAATATTAAGAAAAAGGGTCACTGAAGGGATTTGATCCAGGGTTTGTTAATTGACATAGATATATAGTATAAAATTTTATTATTGACACTTATTTTTTTAACATTTTTAGATTTGCTGTAACAAATTTTAACATTTTTAGATTTGCTGTAACAAAAATTTAAACTATTAATCACAAATTTTTAATGTGAGATTTTTTAATACAAATTTCAAAATTAAAATATTAAGATCTGAATAATTTTTCACTACAAATTTTGAAATTAATATATTTTTATATAGTATATAATTTATTTCAAATGATATTAATATATATACATATATATAATATGAATATCTTTTAATAAGACTTCATATTCATACGATTTATTAGGACTTAGCTTTTTATCCGATACCGGAACCTCTATCTGAATCTGATCCGAAAATCCGAACCAAAGTAGCAAAATACTCGAATGGTTATTGAATTCGGAGAGATTGGATATTTAAACCTAAACCGGTAATATCCGAACCCGAACGGGTAACATCCGAATCCGAACGGATATCTGAAGATAACCAAACATAAGTGTACTTAACCCTATATTTCAAGTTTACTTCTCTCATTTTATTCAAAATATTTATATTAGAGTTATTCTTGGGTTCACCTCCTAGGGTGGACCTCTAGATTCATCAACCAATAGGATTTCATTATTTCAAATTCGATATCTTTTAAAAAAGGAAACAAAATATTGTCAAGTTATATTATGTTTTTAAAATAAAAAAGCAAAAAAAATAATAGTAGTTACAGAAAAAAGAATTTTTTAAAAAAAAATTTTTAACGTCGTCAGCAAAACACTAAACCCTAAATCATAATCCCTAAACCATAAATCATAAATCCTAAACCCATGGGTAAACCCTGCACCCATGGGTAAACCTTAAACCCTTGGATAAATCTTAAACTCTAAATAAAAACATTAAACACTAAA
This sequence comes from Brassica oleracea var. oleracea, assembly GCF_000695525.1. NCBI lineage: Eukaryota > Viridiplantae > Streptophyta > Magnoliopsida > Brassicales > Brassicaceae > Brassica > Brassica oleracea. The sequence goes on from NC_027750.1 coordinate 29,273,944, forward strand.
GCCCTAAACCGTAAACCCTAAATCCTAAATCTTAAACCCTAAACCCTTGAGTGTCTTAGTGTTTAGTGATTTTAATTTAGAGTTTAAGATTTATCCAAGAGTTTAGGGTTTACCCAAGGCTTTAGCGTTTTGGATTTAGGGTTTAGGGATTAGGATTTAGGATTTATTGCTGATGACGTTAAAAATATTATTTTTTTAACCACTACTATTTTTTTTTTACCTTTTAATTTTAAAAACATAATATAATTTGATAATATTTTATTTCTTTTTTTAAAAGATATCGAATATGAAATAACACAATCATATTGGTTGGTGAACCCAAGAATAGGTCTTTATATTAATGAAGCACATTGCTCAAAATTAGATACTATACATATAATAATGTACAAAATCATTTGCTACTCACTTAAAATACATATCAAGCTCTTGTTTCTTGCATTAACAAAATCTCATCTAAAATTTCAAAACAACAATTAAATTTGTGTTTTTTTATTTTAAAAGTTTTATCTCCAAACCTATTAATAATTTAATTTTTAAAAATTAGAAACCAGTTAAGTTAAAAGTATATTTTAAATACAAAAAAACTTAAACAATGAATAATTTTTTTATTTTTCTTCAAAATTTAAATATCCGAACCTGACCCAAAATATCTGAGCCAGAACATAAAATACCCGAACATGAACTGAAGTGTAAAAATATTCGAATGTATTCTATACCTTTATACTGAAATACCCAAAAATCCTAAATACTCGATAGAAACCTGAACATGTATCCGAACGCCCACCCCTACGATATCTGATCATTTGTATCTTGTTTGAAAAAAAAAAAAAAGTTAAACCATTGATCACAAAATGTTCAATGTGGGACTTTTACTATTTTAGTAATTCATAGTCGTTTTTAAATATTTAAAATTTAAAATATAACATATACGAAAAAATCTAAATTTTTTATTATATGATTAATGTGATTGTTTAATTTTTTTTAATAATAGAAAATTAAACAAAAAATGGAGGATACAAAAATTGTTATCAAATATGTAGTATTCATAATCATTAATTATCATATATATGTTAATCATATTAGGTAATTTCGTAGCTTTTATTTAAGGAAAAAATATTATTTTGTACACTATTAATTAATTTGATAGTTAATTTAATAAAAAAACATAGTATATGTTTATATAGTCCAACTTATTTTTCTAAGAATTCTAAGAATTATCCTCGTGATGAAACGTGATTACGAAAATATGTTGTAGTGCTCCCAGATTAATATATAGGGGATTTTTTTAAAAGTTTCATTCAGTTTATCACTAATAACCTTTTAATAATATGCATCCATCTATATTATATTTCTAAATATATGTTGTACAAATGTATTTCTTTCAGCCCTATTGAGAAGTTTGATCATGCATGAAATTTATCAATCATTAATATTAAATCCTTGTAGTCCGTTCAAAATTTTAAATAACAATGAAAGAAAACTAATTTTACACTCCTTATGTTTATTAAAAAGTGTCACTTTGACTCTTTACACTTTAATTTATGCCTGAGCATTTTATCCGGACCCGAAGATCCGACCGACCCCAAAAATCTCGGCTTGGATAGAAACTGAACCGATCTTTTTACCATATTGGATTTTGTTGTGGAGGATCCATAGGTCTTAGACCTGATCTGACCCAAACCGAAACCCGATGGGATATCCATATTATTTGAAAGTATCTATTATGAGACAGAGAGAGTATGTAATACATAGTATGTATTATGTATTAGGATTATAATCTCATAATTTTTGAATTATCAATATTGCATATCAATTTATAATATTGAGTATCATCTTCATATCTGGGCTGATTAGGAAACTACATTTAATTGTGGTCTTAGTATATATGTAACTAGGTAATAATCCGCGCCTTGCGCGGAATGTGATTATTAGTTTCATTATTTTTTAATAAGGAGACATTAATCTGTTTAATCTGGATATCGGTTCGGTTTTAAGTTGTTTTTTGGTTTTTAATCTCCTAAAATATAACTATCATTTTAAATCAATATTTATTTAGTTTGTTCGGTTAAAATGTCTGAAGCTTTTGTTTTTTTTCCTGTGATAATCAAAAATTACTATTATTTGTTTGTTTTCATGTTATGAATCTTAGATAGTCGTGATGTCGAACCAATGGTTTCATATTATAGTTTCTAAATGGATAATAGTTAAAAAAAAAAAATTATTAAGACAAATAATTTTACTACAATTTGGTCGATAGTAAAAGAAGCATTAAGAAAAAGAATATTTTAACTTTCAAAAAAATTAGATATTTCAGTTATGGTAAATACTTAGTTATAAGGTGCTCACGTCAATGTGCACATGTATGTGTATGTAAAAGTATATAAATATGGTTGATAAATATATAAAGATACCGTTAATTAATACTCCCTCCGTTTCTAAAAGATGTATGTTCTGAAAAAAAAAATTGTTTCAAAAAGATACATTTTTTACTTTTTCAATGTATGATTTTATGAAAAATTGTAAGTTTCAAAAAAATTAATGGTGTTTATTGAATTTCTATTGGCTAAAAATTATGAAAAAATGTTATTCACAAAAAAAAATGCATATTTAATAAGTTTTCTTAATATATGTGAAAAGTTTAGAATATGCATCTTTTAAAAACAGAGGGAGTATTAAATAACGTTTTTTCAAAATAATACATGAAAAATAAAATTCTTAAAATGAAATTATTTAAAAACAAAAATACTGTAAAATTTATATAAACTATAATATATAACTTATATATAATTCTTTAAATATATGTATATATATATATATATATGCATATAACAGATCAAATTGGATATCCGTTCCTATAAATATTGATATTTGTGATTTGATTTTTTTTTTACGGATATTGCATTTTAGTTTTTGATTTGCTTTATAGAGTAACGGATATCCAGATTTTTCGGTTCGAATCAAAATGGATAACGAATCGAATCAAAATTTATGAATAATTTGTCCAGCTCTATTCGTAAACAGTAAAAATAACGTAAAAAAAAACATGCATGTGAGAACGCATTTATTACGATGCTTCTACACGTGACATGTGTTTATTTTAGTATGAACGCATTTATTACGATGCTTCTACACGTAACATATGTCCAGTTTAGGGTGAATGCATTTATTACAGTGTTTTCTATTTTAATATATAAGGGATACACAATTGTTTACGAGAATAACACAGAAAATTAAATGATCATTATTTGTTCACAGCATTATGGCAGACTTGTTCTAGCCTGGAAAGAATATCCGTCACAATTTCAAAAATTTTAATACTTGAAAGAAAAAGAAGAAAAAAAATCTGATTCATTTCAGTACAATCAACCAATCATTGGCGTAAGATGCTGAGATTGTCAACGTCGAACTTGAAAAATTTATTATAGAAATTTATAAAAGTGTCAATTGGTGACGTTGGAATATACATACATACTGAAGCATCAGGGTGATGATTGCTTAAGTGGTTTTTGGATTTTAGTTTTTGGTTTTTGGATTTTAGTTTTTTAGATTTTGGTTTTTAATTTTTGGTTTTTGATTTTTCTGTAGATTTTGGTTTTTCAAAAAACTTGAATAGTAACTTTAGATTTTGGTTTTTGATTTTTTAGTTTTTGTATTTAAACTATAATACTATTAATAGTAATATATTATTTTGAAAACAATAAAAATACAAAATAGTATTATTATGAAAATAAAAACTTATTTTAAAATTTATTCAAATATATCATTAAATAAAAACCTAATAGTTACATATTAATACACATTTAATTTATATCCCCAAGAAAATACAAAATTAATTGTTAATCTTTTAAAATAAAATAAAATTTAGCTATATTTTTAAAATATGATAAATTTTAATAAAATTATGAAATTAAAATATTACTAAATGCTTATCAATAAATGAATTTAAAGCACATTCGTTTCTAGATAATTAATAATTATATTTATAGAAACACAATTAAAGTAATTATATTTTAAAAATAGTGGTCATACATAAAATTTATGTAATTCAAACATTTAACATAAAAATAAATGCCATATATTATATAAAAAATAAAGTTACAATTTAATAAATGTATAATAATTATTACCAACAAATTAAATTAGTGATATATAATTTTATAGTAAAAATATTAATTAAATAATGAATAAATAATTTACCTAAACAAAAATCCAATAACTTAATTTTTAAAGAATAATATTTTTTTTTTATTTTTATTCATGTGCTTTGTATAATAAATATAGCTAGTAGATGTTTATCCTAAAGTTAAGGTGATGATTGTTTTGTTAGTTTTTAAATTTTGGTTTCTGGTTTTTGGTTTTTGGATTTTGGTTTTTAGATTTTAGTTTTTAAATTTTGGTTTTTGATTTTGCAGTAGATTCTAGTTTTTAGAAAAGCATGAATGGTTGTTTTAGTTTTTGGTCTTTGTTTTTAAAATTAATAAAATGAAAAAATGATTAATAGTAAAATGTCTTTTTGAAAAATATATAAACTAATATTATTAAAGCACACATAAAATTATTTAATAATTAATTTTTTTTTTTGATTCTTAGTAGTTTTCAACTCACTGTTTTAGAATTTAAATTTGAATGATAAATAAATTATTTTGTTGATTCTTAGTAAAATTAATAAAATATTACTTATTATAGAAATAATAGAAAACATAAAATCTCACCCCGTAAAATACATTATTTATTTTATAAATTATTTTAAAATTATTTATATATTTTAAAAAATATTCCCGAATTAAAATATATAAACTGATATTTATATTTATATTTTTAAAGTACTATTTTATTCTGGACATATCAAATAGTACACAATTATTAGTTAGTTTATTATTTGAAAGACTAAATAAAATTTGAATGTATTTTTATAAATTTTAATAAATTATATTAAATTTATTTAATTTAAATATTATAAAATATTACATTATATATCGATTTTTAGATAAAAATAAATTCTAGTTTAATAAATATATAATATTTATAATTTCCAAAAATAATTATTTTACTTTAAGATTTATGGTATAAAATATGATTAAATTATTGTGGAATTCATTTAAATATACAAAACTCTAATAGTTTAATATGTTATTTTCTTGAGTTTGTGTTAGTTTTATAAAAATTGATGTGTTTTTTATATATTAATATAATTAATAGTTTGTTAAAAAACAGAAGAAAGAAAGTAATCGTGGGATACAAATAGAAACCCATAAAATATGGATTTTGGTTTTTACGTGAGAAATGTCAAAAGAGTTAGAATCTGGTTTCCCTATAAAATAGGAAATCTATTTTACCAAAATCTTGATTGGAGAAAAAGTAGATTCTAGAAAAACAAAAACCAAAATCTAATGTAGAATCTGCAAACATAATAATTTTTTGCAAAAAAAAAAAAAAAAAAAAAAAAAAACGGTTGGCGGGTGGGTAAAAACCAGAAAAATGTGGATTCTAGCTTTTATACATAACACAGTAAAACAATGGGAAAACTAGTTTCCCTAAAAATTAGGGAATCTACTTTGTTAAAATCATGATTGGAACAAAACTAGATTTTGGAAAATCAAAAACCAAAAACTGATTCAAAAACTGAAAACAATCAACCTCTTCAATAGATTTTAAGTGAAATCCCCACCCCCTAGAAAATCATTTCTATAAATAGCAAACCGCAAACTCTACCGGCCGTAAGGTTGACAAGATTATCCGTTTGGAAGTTTCACACGTCCAAAAGCAGAGTGGATAGAGCAACTACAATATATCTTGGACTGGGGTGTAGCTGCGCAATCTCCTGTTTACAAGCTTCCCCACAAAACATAATATATTTCAGTTTCAGTTCACACAAAACCCACATAACTCACACCTATGAGCTTGGTTTATCTCTAACCAGGTTTTAGAATTAGCTGTGTCCAATCCAGGTTTTGGTTCGTTTCTTATAAGTTGTCATATTTTCGGTTTATTGAACATAATGTTCAGTTTGGTTTCAGTTCAGATTTTTAGAATACATTTGAAGAATTGAAGGGTTGATTCTGAAGAATCGCATTTATAACTGGTTTGCTTTCTTTTGTCGGTTTGATCTGGTAACAAGATTGGATTATTTTCTTCGGTTTAGTTTGACCCAAAAGGTTTGATTAAAAAACTATTTATACAGTTGACTCTCAAAAACCATATCTGGTCCCTATAGTTTCTTACAGTACATACGTTACCGGAAGAAAAACTCAAAAGCAAACCAAAATTTTTTGTAAGAAAAAGAGAAGTATTCACTGATGAGAATTGAGATAACTTCACACTCCTCTCTCATTGATCACTATAGATTACAACCGGTCCAGATTGCTTTAGTTTAACAACTCAAGATCTGAATCGGCCAGTTTCTTCAACTACTACCCTGTGGACTCAGATGTGCTTGCAAGATTGACTGAGGACACAAGTCTTGGGACCATCACTGCCTCATACGCCAAATATTCTGACCGCTTCCATGTTCTTTCCCATTTCGCTTTAACCTCTTCTTATACTTTGACTAAACATTCATCAAAGAGAACTTGGTCCATGTCCACGCATGTTTGGCAAGACTATAGGCATGATCACTTTATGGTTCTGAATTATCAGGTTTCTTATGTGATCATTGTTACATAGGAACATTTCTCTTTCAGCAACCTAACAAACACAAAGACACAAATTCCTTATAGGTAACAAGACTTAACGATAGAAACACAGAGTTATGATATGTCTGAACCTGAAAATGTTAACTGTTGATGCATAGAGCAAGTTGTCGGAATAAAGAGACCATACAAGTTTAAACTCAACGTCTAGAGCTCCAAGACTTCTTCTAACTCACCAAGAAACATTACTTCCTTTGATCTATTCATCATAGGACAATACTTCACAAGGCCCTCTTATAACAGTATCAGCAAGCTTTGAGTCTTTCTCTACAAACTGAACTATACAATAACAAAGCTGTTGGTGATAAACTGATGAGATACAACGTGGAGAAGAAGATGACGTGGCCAACTTTGTAACGGCCCGGTTCCTAGCCCATAAAAATTTCCTTGAGAATATGAGCTTCTCTACGGCCCATATGGCAAAGACCTAGGGTTCCCTTCCCCTTTCCTATAAAAAGAGATGCAGCCTCCCTTTTTGCCTCATACAGAAACTAAAGCGAAGCTCTGCAGAGAATTCCCAGAGACCAGAAACCCTAGCCGTCGAGCTCTCCCTTTCACTCTTGCGCCGTCTCTCTCTCTTCTCTCTCTCTCTCCCGCGCGACGCTCTCTCTCTCCTCGCCGTCGCACGCTCTCTCTCTCCTCGCCGTCGCACGCTCTCTCTCTCCTCGCCGTCGCACGCTCTCTCTCTCCTCGCCGTCGCACGCTCTCTCTCTCCTCGCCGTCGCACGCTCTCTCTCTCCTCGCCGTCGCACGCTCTCTCTCTCCTCGCCGTCGCACGCTCTCTCTCTCCTCGCCGGCGCCGTGTGGTGGTGGTGGTGACCGGATCTCAATCTCCTCTCCCTTGTCTCTTGTTTCCAGATCCGGATCCAGATCTAGGCTAAGGTTGAGTGTCGTGAACCCATCTTGTTCTCATGTACTGTATACTCCTTTATGTTGGAGTTAGGGTTGATTAGACCCTGTTTGAAAGCTAGGATGATAGATCATGATTATTGCTAGGATGTTAGATGAATGGAACACGATGCATAAGAACCCTCATATTGTTAAATGGGACTTAGTAAA
>NC_027750.1:29281830-29281990 GCF_000695525.1 Brassica oleracea var. oleracea
CTTGAGTGCAATGTGTATTGTGTGTGGCACCGATAACGGGTGGCGTCTAGTCAATGAGTCTAAGTACAAGTCTAAATGAAAAGGGAAGCGAATGAGAATGGGAAGGGATAAGTGAAAATGATAAGGATGTGAAAGGATAAGTGAAAGTATGAAAGAATAA
>NC_027750.1:29282658-29284195 GCF_000695525.1 Brassica oleracea var. oleracea
GTATTTCAAAGAAGGTTATGCGCCCGTCGGCTCTCGGGACCAGTAACGGGACACGTAGGGTTGTCTAAATGAGTAGACACGTGTCCATAACGCCCCTTTCGATAACCCTGATCGGACACCGGGGGATCGGGCCGTTTCAATTGGTATCAGAGCCAGGTTAAGATCCCTTAGTTCTGTCCTAAGGGATAGGCATTTCCGACGTTTTCAAAAAAAAAAAAAAAAAAAAAAAAAATTTTTAAGTGTTTTCGGATTGTGAAAAGATTATTTGAAAATCCCACTATATCCATACTTCTATTATGGTTCTGATTGAAATTTTATTGCAGGATGTTTTCGCTTGACCATTATAAGTGGTATCAGAGTAGGAGTAGGACACGTGTTTCTCTATTGGTTTTATTTCATTTATTGGTTATTGGAGTTGGGGTTCTTTCCATTCTTTACGGCATTATGTGTTTTGTGCAGATGTGCCGAGTTCTTTTTACAACTATTGTGGTCCTACTCCTTTTATTTATGACATTCATTCGTTGGTTTTAAAGATTCCAGTAGAGTTATCATGCCTTGTATGCCTCCCTTGATTGTTGTGTGAATGCGTGAATCCATTTCGGTAACGAACGATTAGTCTGAAAGATGTGGGCCTTGGAATTCGGGGACGAATTCCGATTAACGGGGGAGGATTGTAACGGCCCGGTTTCTGGCCCATAAAAATTTTCCTTGAGAATATGGGCTTCTCTACGGCCCATATGGCAAAGACCTATGATGATTGATTGGTAATTTATGCTTGTATATTTGGATGTGTAGTCCCATGAGTGGTTTGTGATTAAAGCTAGGGTGCTAGAGAGAAATGAATGCTAAGCTGATAGATGAGTAATGATTGTTAATGTTATTGAAGTAGAACTTGAGTGCAATGTGTATTGTGTGTGGCACCGATAACGGGTGGCGTCTAGTGAATGAGTCCAAGTACAAGTCTAAATGAAAAGGAAAGCGAATGAGAATGGGAAGGGATAAGTGAAAATGATAAGGATGTGAAAGGATAAGTGAAAGTATGAAAGAATAAGGTTACGGTTAAGCATGGGTGGGGAAAGCATATAGAGTCTAAGGAAAGTATGTGTGGCAGTAGTTCACGCTAGGTATCCATAGGAGATGTGGCGAATCCACATGAATATGGGGTAGAAGCCTTGTGGGAGCTACCCACTGATGATAAGAACGAAGCGCCAACCGCGAGAGGCGGGATATAAAAACGTGCATCATGGTCGGGTAACGGGGAGTTAAAGGTGTCATAGGATCGAGCCGGTCTGGTATGATGAGTCGGTTAAGTCTAGGGTTTAACGTGTGTGGCAATGAGTGGGATCATTGTATTGATTGATCGCTAGGTTGCTAGAAATGTATGGAGTTGAATGTTTGGAAATAACGATGATGATATGAAATGATGAAAATACATTACCTGATTGTAGTGGCTAGTCGGTCCTAGTTCCCGCATAGAGTAGTATAGAGTGTCATGCGGGCAGGCTGGTCTAGAGCCACTTCACTGAGTAACTTGTTG
>NC_027750.1:29284851-29302112 GCF_000695525.1 Brassica oleracea var. oleracea
TGGTATGATGAGTCGGTTAAGTCTAGGGTTTAACGTGTGTGGCAATGAGTGAGTTCATTGTAATGATTGATCACTAGGTTGCTAGAAATGTATGGAATTGAATGTGGACAATTAGTGATGACAGTATGAAATGATAAAAATACATTACCTGATTGTAGTGGCTAGTCAGTCCTAGTTCCCGCATAGAGTAGTATAGAGTGTCATGCGGGCAGGCTGGTCTAGAGCCACTTCACTGAGTAACTTGTTGCTCACTCCTCCATTTCCATTTCCCTGTGCGCAGGACTGTAAGTAGAAGTATATGGATGTGGGTGTGACGGTATTTCAAAGAAGGTTATGCGCCCGTCGGCTCTCGGGACCAGTAACGGGACACGTATGGTTGTCTAAATGAGTAGACACGTGTCCATAACGCCCATTTCAATAACTCCGGTCGGACGCCGGGGGATCGGGCTGGTTCAAACTTCACAAAGATCAAATCAATAGTTTCAATAGTTTATCTTTATTTATTCGATGTTTAGTGGGATTTTTGTTTCCTTAGTTAGTGGATGTGTTAGTTGCCCAAGTTGAAGTATTTGTTAGTTAATCAATTTTGTATTTAAGATCAGCTTACGTTAAATGAAGGGGAGAAGAGAAAAAATTGCAGTAAACTTGTCTTTGAAAACCAAAGTGTTCTTGTTCTTGTTTTGAACAACATTGATTGCTCTAACTGGGACCTATCATAAACCGATGCGCATTTAGCCTTGTGGAGAGGAACCAAAGCACGGACAAGGAAGAACTTGTGCTCTTCTTTTAAAGGCAAAGCAAAACCATTGATTATACTTCCAAGAATTTCTAGCAACTCTGCAATGCCATTATGCTTTTAAGCCAAGCTCTTATCCACAAGCAAAACAAGCAAGCTGCTCACAATGGTGCTTCTCTATGAAGAACTGATCGAGTTGTCCAATATAAGCAAAGGCTTCTACACAAGCCCTACTCCGATTCCACTGAATTTGCTACTGATATTATTACTACGCTCCCACTGAAAAACCCATTTTGTTTGTTTATAAAAATGGGCCTTACATTGCTCCCGCTTATTTTATCCGTTTGTTTTTTGAATCATATTAATTTAAAAACGACTTTAATTTCTGGAAAATAAATGAGTATTGATTGACTCAATATTTTTCTAAAGATGACTCATTTTGTCATCTGTAACTTTTATAGGTCACTTGTCGTAACAACTAATTATAGAGCTTTTGAATTCTCATAAATTAATATTTTAAATGATGCCCTAAGCTTATACACTCATGCAATAATCCTTTTGGAAACATGGTGAAGCTCTAATTAATGACCTTATCTGAAGTTCTACATTCGGGTTCTAATCGACTGACAAAAACACTGAGATACTTCCTTGTAGATAAGAGGTCCTGATATTTCAATCGCATATTTAAAATGCCACCCACAATTCATTAATTTATGCGTATATAATACGACACAAAATGACATATATACAAACACAAAAAAAAAAACGGAAAGCACAATACATCCTAGAAAACACACAAGGAAACAAAAGTTAAAAAAGAAAGAAAGAAAGAAAGCCAATGCTTCTGAGACAACATTGGATTCTTAGTTAAATATAAATATGATTAGTTTCAATAATGATTTTTTTTTTGTCAAAATGTGAATTTCATATAAATATGAGAAGGGTTTGTAAAGATACAAAAGTTTAAATCAAAGTTAAGTTAGCCTTGGCAAAAAATGAACAAGACTAAGCTAACATCCAATGAGTTCCAAAAGATTACTCATAACGTATCCAAAGCTGCATCAAAGGTTGAAATTTCTTGAGCTTCCTTTTGCCAAGGATAACATCTTTGATGAAACGATCAATCAACCTGAAAATAGTAGCCGGACTCCGAGCTTCTCCAACATGGAGCCTGGTGTTTCTCTCCATCCATATATTGGTAATTGTTACCTGCGCCACTATCTTTTTTAGAGTCCTGCTGGTGACTGTATCTCGAAGTGACACCCATTCGGTGAAGGAGGTCCAAGTATGGAATGCCCTGAAAGAGTATCCAAGTCTGTGCAGAACCAAGTTCCAGATCCCTTCACTTACTTCACAATTTAGGAACAGATGGGTTATGTCCTCCACCGCTGCATCGCATAAACAACAAGAGGGAGAGATGTTCATACCCCATTTCAGCAGCCTTGATCTGGTGGGAAGGCGATCTTGGTAGATAACCCAGGCAGTAAACGCGTGTCGGGGGACATGACCCTTGAACCAGATGCTTTGTGTCCATTGCTGCTCTGGTTCTCTGTTTCGAACAGCTTCCCAGGTTTTGCTGGTGGAGAATTCTTGCAATTCATCACCGTTGATGTCCCACAAATAGGTATCGTCCATTTGATTTAGAGTGGGAAGGGGAACAGTGGTGAGATAAGTCTGCAGTTCCTCAGCTAGAGGAGAGCGAGCTCCCCTTAGTAACCATCCTCTGTCATTACAGGCCTCTGAAACAGTCACAGAGATGCTTATGGAGAGCTGTCTCGGTCCTGATTCTCCAAATCTGTCAAGAAGAGGCCCCAGTGGTGTCCAATTGTCGTACCAGAAGCTTATACAACGACCATTACCCAGTTTAGGTCGCAGGAATCTAGTGGCCAGGCCACGCAAAGAGAGTAAAGATCTCCATGTAGATGAGGTAGTCTTGTTTTCATCTAAACTCCAAAAGCTTTCATCCTTTAGTCTATAATGGTGAAGCCAGCTTGCCCATAGAGAATCAGTCTTCTTTAAGAGGTTCCATATTAGCTTTAGGCAGAGGTTCTTGTTCCAGAGGCCAATGTCTCTTAGTCCTAATCCACCTTCCTTGCGAGGCAAACAAACGGTTTTCCAAGATACTTTAGCAACGCATCTCTTCGTCTTAGTACCTCCCCATAGAAACTGAGTACAAAGACTTTCAATCTTCTTTATGCAACCCTTTGGAAGCACAAACGCTGACGTCCAAAAATTAATGGAACCATATGTGACTGATGATATAAGCTGTCTCCTTCCTGCAAAGGATAAAGCTTTTGCAGACCAGCAGTTGAAGTTCGCAGAGATTTTATCCAGGAGAGGCCTATAGTCGGAGATTCTCAGCTTTCTATACATTAGAGGAAGTCCCAAATAGCGGATTGGCAGTGAACCCAACACTACAAGAAAACATTCATTTTGCCACTGCAATTATAGTAACAGCCAGCTGCAAATAGTTCTGTTTTGGACTTGTTGATACGTAATCCCGACCAGAGAGCGAAGTCCTCTAATGTATCAGCAATGCATTTTAATGAGTTTACAGATCCATCAGAGAAAATCATAAGATCATCCCCAAAGGATAAGTGTGTAACCTGAAGATCCTTTGTTTGCGGATGAAATCAAAAAGACCCATCAACATATTTCTTTATCAGCAGTTGTGAAAATAACTCTAGGGCTAGAACAAACAGATAAGGCGACAAGGGATCACCTTGCCTCAATCCTCTTGTTCCTTTGAAGTATCCACAAGACTCTCCATTTATAGCAACTGAGAAATGGGTTGACGTTAAGCACTTTTCGATGAGCTTCCTGAAGCTAGGCGGGAAGTCAAGTGCCTCCAAAGTAAATAGAATGAAGTCCCAGTCGAGTGTATCAAAAGCTTTCTGCAGGTCGATCTTTAACATACACCGCTTTGATATTTTCTTCCAGTTATAGCCTGAGACAAGTTCTGTTGCTAGAAGCACATTTTCCACCAATAATCTTCCTGGAACAAAAACAGACTGCGAGGAGGATATGAGGGTTGGAAGAAGGTCCTTGAGCCTGTTCGCAAGAAGCTTTGACGCCACCTTGTAGACCGTGTTACAGCAAGAGATCGGTCTGAACTCAGTGATCTTAGTTGCATTCACTTTCTTTGGTACAAGAGTGAGAATTGTTGCATTCCATTGTTGTAGCAGTTCTCCTGTACTTAGAAACTCTTGAACAGCATCTATCATATCACGACCAACAGACTTCCAGTTACCAATGAAGAACTCAGCAGGGTATCCGTCAGGTCCCGGAGACTTGTTCTTTGGAAGAGATAAGAAAGCTTGCTGGATATCGAGGTCTGTGAACGGGGCCGAGAGTGCATCAACAGCACTAGGTGAGCATTTAGTTTGCAGAACCGCGGCAATTTCAGATGGGGTGGAGGTAGTAAGGGCGTTGACACCACCAAGGAGGCTCTGATGGTAGTCAATAGCGTGCCGCTTTATTCCCTCTAGAGAGTCAATAATATTTCCATGCTCATCAATCAAGAGGTGAATATGATTCTGATTTTGCCTTGCCTTGATCACCCTATGGTAGAAAGGAGTGTTTGCATCACCCTCAACATTCCACTGAATTCTCGAGCGTTGTTTGAGGAATTTATCTTCTGCTTTGGCCAGGGTAAGCCACTTGAGACGAGCTATTCTTTCAGATTCAGCAGTTACAGGGCATGGTGAGGATAAGGAGGCGCTCTGGCAGCTGGTGAGATCAGAAAATGCCTCCTCCACCCGCTTTTCAAGGTTAGAGAAGTTCTCCTTGTTGAAAGAACGGATGATCGGCTTCAACTCCTTAAGTTTCTTTGAGACACAAAGCTGTTTCGAGCCATCAAAAGGAAGAGCATTCCAGGTAGACTTGATGAGAGCACTAAACTCAGGATGATCATTTAAGTGAGCAAAAACCCTGAAAGAACGTTTCTGAGGAGGCTTGGGTTGGTCTAAGAAAACGCAGCATGGACTATGGTCTGAAATTCCCGGTTCTCCAAATACTCCAATCGAATCCGAGAATTTCTCAACCCAGTCCTCATTACACAAGATTCGATCCAGCTTCTTAGAGACAGAATGATTCGTCCATGTGAAGTTGTGGCCACTAAACTGAAGGTCCGCTAAAGAGCTTCGCTCAAGGCATTCATGAAAATCTCTCATACCTCGAGAAGATGAGAATTGATCAGCAGAGGAGTGTTCCGTAGGGGAGATAATCTCGTTAAAGTCTCCCAATACAATCCAAGGAAGACCGCAAAGCTGAGATGAAGTGGAAGCAGATTCAAGTTCATCCCATAATAGTCTTCTTTCTTTTCTGCAGTTGGATCCATAAACAAAAGAGACTCCTATTTCAGTAGAATGAAACGGGAGCTTGACAGTGCAGGTAACCATCTGAAGTGATTTGGCGATGACGTTGACCTGAACTGATGGCTTCCAAATTAGCCAAAGCTTACCGAGATCTGAGAATTCATAGTTGCTCTCTAAAGACCAACCTGGTAATATACTTTTCATAATAGAATCCGCTTTCTCCCGTTGTACATGCGTCTCAATGAGACATCCAAAAAAAGAATTATATTTCCAAATCCATTTTTTGAAACCACGTCGCTTTACAGAGTCATTAATCCCTCTTATATTCCAGCAAAAAAGATCCATTAAGAGGGTAAAATTTAGAGGATTAAAGGGCCTCTAGCCCTAGCCTTTGTGTTAAAACGCTTCTTATATCTCTTAGAGAATACCTCAATGAACTGGTCTTCATCATCCGGATCGTCTGCTTCACTAGACAAAGTTGTATCCGAAGATGATCCAGAACTAAACTGCTCCTTTAGATGGCTCTCAGTTGATAAATCTACAGAAAGGCTTCCCTTACTGAGGTCGTATTCCACTGTAGCCGTACCATTCCTGGGGGAGACAGGAACTATAGGCGAAGGGGGAGGAATAACTGCAGGTGGCAGGGAAGCTGCAGGTGGAGGATCCTTTGGAACTGAAGATGAGACAAATTCTGGCTGGTCCGATGTTTTTACTCCAACCTGCTTGTAAACCATTTGTTGCTTACCAACAATTGGGAGAAGGTTCTTGATAGGAGCCTTTCCCTTCTGCTTGGCCGTGTCTTTCGGGAGGTGGTTTGATCTTGGACAAGCTGCAGTGACATGTCTGACAGAGTTGCAGATTGTACACGTAGGAGGAGCAGCCTTACATCTCAAGATTGTGTGCCCAAACTTTTTGCAGTAGGAGCACAGAGACGGGAGCCAAGGGCTGGTGACACCAATCCTCCTTGTATCACCATTCTCAAAACGTGCATTCACAAATTCGGGGAGAGGCTTACGGGGATCAATGACTGTATACACCTTAGCAACCTCAATGTTGGTAAGGTTTTTTGTAGCAGGGTGTAAGCAGACAGGATGGCCCACAAGTCCCGCAAACTCCTTCAGAGCGTCTTTATTGAAAAATTGCAATAGGACACCAGTGAATTCCAACCAGACCGGTACCATGTCGAGCTCAGGTTTGCATTGCTGAATCCCAGGTGACCATTTGGCTACAAACATTGTCTGGCCGTCAATCTGCCAGAAGCTCTGAGCCAGAATTCTGCGTCGAGCATTTGGACAAGGCACTCGAAATAGGAACGAGTTTCCTTCCATTTTGTTAACTGATATGTCGCACTTTTGTCGGCTCCAGATACCATTGACAATGGCATGAATGGCACCACGAGCAGGAGGTTCTTCATAGAACTGACCCAGAATGAAGTACTCCCAAGCTTTCTTATTCTTCTCGACAACAGAGTTTGGAATAGTGACGCATGTTTCCCCTGAGTCAAGCGTGTAAGGCGTCTGCTCTGGTAGGAGTTTCACAGACGACTCCTTGACGTAACCTTTCCAAAATTCAGCCGGGTTTTGCAAGCCAGCTGCAGGTTGAGAAGAGGGTTCACTAGATTTTGAAGCAGCACCGAGCTGGTCCTTATTTTCAGGTACAGATTGGGTATTTGTAGCTAGGGTTTCAGGATTGGGGTTTTCAGTTTGCTTGGCCAGGTCTCGATTAGAGGAGTTCTGGGCAGGCGGCGGAGACATTGTCTGAGCGGCGGAGCCGGCCAGAGGCGAATTTGTGACTTTCGATTTGACGGCTGAAGAGGCATCAGGCGTCGCAACTTTGACTGAACTGTTGGAGGATTTGGTTGTTCCAGTGGGGAGACGAACCAGAGGCTTATTTTTGGGGGGGTTTCTTTCTTGCCATGGTGGCGGGTGGGCGCCGCCGCCGAGATCGGCGACAGTGGAAGAGGAATGAAAACGTTCGCGTCGTGAGAGAGAAAAGGGGTTAGGCGCGTGGTGCGCGTGAAAAGAGATACAAGTATGATTCTTCAATAATGATTTTTAGGAAAGCTTTCTAACGTGGGACTCCAACTTTCATCACTTAGTTCTTTATCTTCTTCATAAGCCCTGGAGATGTTTCTGCCACTATCTTTGAGAACATGATCTAAGCGTTGAATGGAATTGATACCTTTCGTGTGACCCAAGATTTGTCTTAGTTCTTCTTTTGTCACCACAACTTTAATCCTCACCACGTTTGACTCTCTTTCTGTTGAGCTTTCCCTCTCTTCTTCCTTACTATTACTCATTTTACCTTCTTCAAATAACTCAACCGACCGCTCGGTCTCGAGATTATCTTTCTCTTTTCCTTTTTTTTTGATAAGTATGTGAATTTTATTATCAAGATAATGACACTGGGGATATGAATAGTTTTTGCAAGCAAAACCTACTGCATCAATGGATGCTAATTAAAGCAGAGGTCAAAACAAAGCCCAAAAAAAAGCTAAAAAGACTTTGTAAGACAAACAAGGTTTAATCTAACCCTGAGGCTAAGACTAAAGCTTAACTAAAACGAAATTCCTAGCAGCCATGAAATTAGAACAACACTGAGCCTTGTCGACGGTACCTGCAACAAGAGTGATGATCAACAGAGCATAACAGCCGGAGAACAATACGAGGACCCGCATATTGTCCCGAAGGCGACTCCGAACGAGCAACAGGCGAAGCAGGGGTGACTAGGTCCTGGTCCGGCCATCACACAAAGAAGTCCACTCCAGACGCTGGTGACTCCAGAAGCTAGCAAGTCGGCACCTTGTGAGTCCAAAACCGAGGGAGATAAGCGAGCAGGTAAGCACGAGTTGTGACTGGGGGAAACAAGCGGAGGTTCAGGCTCTCGACTCCGGTCCCTTCACACCTAGACGACACTAAAGAGAATCACGCTTCATACCCAAGGGAGAGGCAGGGAACACAACGAACAACTTCTTTCTAGAAAGTGAAGAAACAGAGGAGCCAGAGCTCCAACCTACAGTCTGCGTAAAACGCTAAACAGCTAAGCTAGAAGGAGAATCGAAGTCCCAGGCGAGAACCTCAACTCGCCCTTTCATCTGAGATCCGGGGATCTAGATGGTAAGTTCTACGAGAGCCACCTTCCAAGGAGAGAGAGGAGCCGTGAGGAAGCAGAGCAACCATCAGAGTACACACCAGACGAGCAGAGGCAGCGACGCTAAGCACAACCGGTGAACACTCTGAACCAAATCTGACCCAGATCCAGAGAAACGGATCTCAGATCTACCTCCAAAGATGGCGCTTCCTGAGTTAATCCGACCATCCTCTACCTCACCAGCACTCCAGAGAAACCGAGCACACACCTGAGCTTCCGATTTGAACCGCCGAGTCCGGCCGCAACTCGACCGTAAACCAGAGATACTGAAACTATGGCGGTTCTCTTTTCCGCTAAGGTCATTGTTGTGTCCCAGGCAGTTCCCCCATTGATATGTCTTCAATGCATATAGTATAAATAAAAAGCGAGAGACATGAAACTATGTGGTTGGTGTGTATATATACAATTGAGAATGAGAAAGAGAGAGAGCACATGCAGAGAGCGTTTTACGCACCTGAGCATTTGCAATGAGTTTGTGAGGTCTGAAAATTTTCTTCATATTGTATCGTAATTATTGTCTTAGATGTTCTGTCAAAACACGGTTTATATTTTATTGAAGTATGCAAACTATATAATCAATCTATCACATACGTGGATCGTTATTTTATCATGTGTTTTGTCTTTTCACGGTTGCTTGTGTGACAGTTCAACTACGTTAATTGCTTCCTGGAACTTGGTCGACAAATCTGATCTTAAAGTCTGTTCCTCAGTCGACACCCGCTTGCATTCTTCCTGTTATACAAAGGGAACAACAAGACACTATAAGGCAAACCAATTAGAGTAAAAAAAAAAAAAGAAGAAGAAAAGAATGTACCATCAACATTTTGTTTTGACGTTGTAACTCTCTACAAAGTCACTCAAGCTTGTCACGGACAGTAATAGCTTTACATAAATAAAGCAGAAAAAAAAACAAATGACTTGGTGGCTCTCAAAAGCATAGAACAATGGACGTGACAACAAAAACTGGTTTCCTAATTTTTTACCAGAATCTCTTTCAGAAATGACTCGTTGATACTTGAGCATTAATTCAAGAAACTCCTTTCTGATTTGAACATGTTCTTTGAACTCTTACGCTTAGTAGTCTCCACTGCCTCATGTTTTCGATATCAACACCACATGTCATCAACGCAACCGTATAGGCATAGATGATTATGGCCTGACAATAAAAAAAAATAGTACTAACTTGTTTTCTGGGTTTGAACGAATCCCTTGCCTTGTCCTTGCACAAGTTTGGATTCTGAGTAGACCGTTTTGATACTAACTTAGGCAACAAGACCACTGACCATAACTTTTAATGAAAAATAACTTAAATATCAGACCTGTATCTTCAAAGTTCAACTAATACCAATACGGGTCAATGGGGGTGGCTACCAATCCAAAGTTCAAATAATACCACTACGGGTCAGTGGTGGTGGCTACCAATCGAAAGTTCAACTAATACCAATACGGGTCAATGGGGGTGGATACCTATCGAATATCCTGGTTCGTACAGGTATTCTATATGTTTCGTCTAAATAATCAGTTATCTGATTCGATTTGGCTTGTAGCTATCAGTATATTATACTATTTTTAACCTGATATATGTATATTCGATTCAAAATAAATAAGTTATAATATTGAAAAAATGGAAAAATATTTGTTTTTGTTTGTTTATAGGTTTTAAGTAATTTTGTAATTTGTATGTATGACAAAAAGTTTTTATAAATATCTTCATGTTCCCTGATTTCAAATATAATATTTTGTATTACTCTTATCTCAGTAGGCGTTGGCATTGCAGTAATAAATTACAAAATAACTTAAAAATTATAAACAAAGAAAAAAATATTTATCAATTGTTATAATTTAAACAGTAAGTAAACGTTTATACACCCGTGCATGAGCACATGAAAATCTGAATTCAGGGTTTCAGTATATTAATAAATCATAATAATAGGTTAATTTAATTGTTCATATTTTGACTGGTTTTGTTATTATATTTTGGTATATTGGGTCATATCAGTTTTTGAAATGAATCATAATTTTTTGTGTTATAATTAGACTAAAATAAGACTAATCTTGTTAATTAGATTTTGTTTAGTTTTTCCTTAGGTTGATAAACATATTTACATAATTTGATATATTTGTTTTCGGTAAAATATATGTCTACACTTAAAAATTTTATAGATATTTATTTTTGTAATTTTTTTGGACAAATGATATTAGATGATGAGTTTATGTTTATCAAATATTATTAGATGGTAATAAAAGTATTGATATCAAATAATAAATATTATTTGAGAAGTTAGTTTTCTACGTGTCGCTTTCACGATGGTTTATTACATTGATACCTTTATAAAATTAAAATATTAACTATTAATGCCATCTTATTATATAAAGCTTGGTTCTTTAAAGTTGCTAATTAACATGATCGCGACACATGGCTATTATATATTTTAAGATTGTGACATGTGTTAATCTATCTCATAATTAAAAATATATATACTAAGATATTAACAAAACCGAATTTTATTAACAAGTAATTAAAATATTATTTAATAGTAATTTTCCTTTTTTAAAATCCTAATCAAAAGATAATTGCCAAAAACTATTTGATAATAATTTTCCTTATAATATTGTGACATGTGTTTAAATATATAATAATTAAACATACTTGGTTCTTCAAAGTTGCTAATTAACATAATCGCGACACATGGCAATTATATATTTTAAGAATGTGACATGTGTTAATCTATCTCATAATTAAAAATATATATACTAAGATATTAACAAAACCGAATTTTATTAACAAGTAATTAAAATATTATTTAATAGTAATTTTCCTTTTTTAAAATCCTAATCAAAAGATAATTGCCAAAAACTATTTGATAATAATTTTCCTTATAATATTGTGACATGTGTTTAAATATATAATAATTAAACATATATATAATAAGATAAGAAAAACGAATTTTGATAAAAACTGCTTTTAAAAATTATTAAATAGTAATTTTTTTTAATATTTAGTAGTAGCTAATTAACATGATCGCGACACATGACAATTATATATTTTAAGATTGTGACATGTGTTAATCTATCTCATAATTCAAAATATATATAATAAGATATTAACAAAAATGAATTTTATTAACAAGTAATTAAAATATTATTTAATAGTAATTTTCCTTTTTTTAAATCCTAATCAAAAGATAATTGCCAAAAACTATTTGATAATAATTTTCCTTATAATATTGTGACATGTGTTTAAATATATAATAATTAAACATATATATAATAAGATAAGAAAAACGAATTTTGATAAAAACTGCTTTTAAAAATTATTAAATAGTAATTTTTTTTAATATTTAGTAGTAGCTAATTAACATGATGAAAAACAATTTAATTTAATTTTTTAATATTTAGTAGTAATTATTTTAAAAATTTTCTTTTTACAAAATCCTTAAAAAAATTGAAAACCATTTATTTAATATAATTTTTCTTTTTTAAAAGTTTGGTTCTTCAAAATTTTTAATTAACATGATCGCGACAAATGCCAATTATATATTTTAAGAATGTGACATGTGTTAATCTATCTCATAATTAAAAATATATATATTAAGATATTAACAAAAATGAATTTTATTCAAAAATAATTAAAATATTATTTAATAGTAATTTTTCTTTTTTAAAATCCTAATCAAAAGATAATTGCAAAATACTATTTGATAACAATTTTAATTATAATATTGTGACATGTGTTTAAATATATAATAATTAAAAAATATATAATAAGATAATAAAATGAATGTTGATTAAAACTACTTTTAAAAGTTATTTAATAGTAAAAATATTTTTTTAAAAATATTAAGTGGTAATTATTTTAGAAATTTTCTTTTTCCAAAATCCTAAAAAATTATTTGAAAACAATTTATTTAATATAATTTTCCTTTTCTAAAATTTTAATGAAAATATAATTATAAAATATTATATTGAGCTTGGTTATTCAAAATTGTTAATTAACATGATTGTGACACATGTGAGTTATATATTTAAAAATGTGATATGTGTTAAACGAAAATATAAACCAAAATTAAATTCAAATATTTCACCTGATATGAATGTGACATGTGTCAATTAAAAAAATAGATTGTGAATGTGTCAATAAAACTGTCATTATGTGAAAATAATTTATTCTTTTCCTAAAATCCTAAATAAAAGAGATTTCAAAAAAAAAAATTTCTAATCTTACCCAATTAAGATTTTTTTTTTCTTTTAAAAAAAAAACTCTGACCAGAGAGAATTGTAAAATTTTATTTAGTAGTAATTTGTACTTATAAAAATTAATGATAAACATGATAGTAAAAAAATATTTAGTTAACAAGAAAATTTGTAAAAAAATATTCGTGGTATTGGAAAAAATGAATTTTGAAAATGGCAACTTTTAAAAATAGTTAATATTTACTGGAAATAATTATTTGATAGAAATTTTATTTTTCTAAATCCTAGAAAAAAATATAATTGTAAAAGATTATGTAATATTAATTTCATTTTCTAAAATCCTAAAAAACTGTACAAGAATATTTGATAGTTTTTTTTCTTATTTATATAAAAAATCCTAAACAAAAAAAATTGTATCATATTTTTAAGTCCTAACCAAAAGAAAATTATAAAACATTATTTGATAATATTTTTAAGAGAGTATTTGATGATGAACATGATACCAAAATTTATTTAATTAACAAAAGAAGTGTAAAATTAGTATTGATACGAAATGTAAATTTTCTTTATTAGTAACTAAAAATAATTATTTGATAGCAATCTATTTTTCTGAAATTCTAGAGAGAAGATAATTATAATAGGTTATATGATAATAATTTTCTTTTTCTAAAATTTAAAAAAAAATTGTAAAATAGTATTTAAAATTTTTTTTTATTGTAAATAAAAACGAGATTTATAAAATAGTATTTTTTCCTTTTAAAAAAAAAAAATCCTCACAAAATAATTTTTTAAAGAATTATCTAATAAAACATCAAATTATTACATAAGAACATGTATAATGTTGTCATTAATGTTGTCATTGACTCGATTGGTATATTTGACTTTTTTTTTTTTACTTTTCATTCAATTTCTTATTTCAGGTTGTCAGTTTAAACGTTTAGATATAGTATTTTATCTAATCATAAGTACAAAGTTTATAACAATTCATCTATGTACCATGACTATAAAATACAAATATTAACTTAAACTTATGTGTAAAAATGAGTTTTGATTATAAAATAAATCTCAAACAACATATGCAAAAAGCAATCATCAAAATATAATAAAATTATTTATTATTTTATAGTTTTTATTAAATTAAAACATCACACAAAACCCGTTGCAACGCAACGGGCTCATATCTTGTTATTAATAAAGACTTAAGAATTTTACTTAATATTTCTCCTTTTATTATACTAATAAAAATAAGAAAAACGAATTTCCTTTTATATAATTTCCAATTATATAAAAAATCATATCTTTTCAGTTCAAATTTTTTGAATTGATTTTTAGAATATTAAAAATCAAATATTATCTTTTCTTAATAAAATCGAAAGTATGTTAGTTAGGATTAGGAAAATTGCCACAAATACCACATTCATAGTTACACTTTTCATGTTTACACTAACCACTTTTACCATCACTTTTAATGAAGGGTAAAAGATAACTAATCTAGACTTAGGGTTTAGAGTTGAGAGGTGGGGTAGGGTTTTTGGAATGTGAAATTTAAGATTCTAATAAATATATAAATACTTAAAAAAATATAAAAAAAATTTAAAAATAGTTTCAAACATAATTTTCGATTTTCAAAAAGAAATTTTATAAAAAAATATTAAAAAAAATATTTATAAAAAATTTTGAATTTGAAAAATTATAATTCGGAAACATAATTCATAATTTTATAATTCTTAATTTTTTTTAAATATTTTTTGTTATATATATAGAGAACAAGGGTAAAAGAGTCATTTGCCACTTAATGAAAAATAGTTTTGAAAATATTATTTTACTGGTGGTAAAGATTAATAATGGTACCATGAAAGTGGTAAACATGAAATTTCTCCTTAGGATTATTTAAAAATTAGATTGTTTCGGATATTAAAAATTAAATCTTTCTCTCTTTTTTTTTTTAATAAAAGAAAACTATGTTAGTTGATTATATAAAGCAATTTATTTTTTCTACAAATTTTTTGGTATTGTTGGAATTTAATTTTTATGTTAGGTTTTAAAAAAAATACGTTAGTTAATTAATAATTATCTAATTTCTGATCATCATACAATTTGCTATTAATTTCTAAACAAACCTCTTCATAATTTTATGTATACTTTAATTATAAACTCCTAATCCTTTTAATACGCCAGCTTCAATTAAGCTCATATTCTCTCAAACTTATCAATGCTTTGACGACAAAGACTTCAATTGCGGAACTCCATGGAGTTTTATCTGATGCTCTAGCTAAGCAAGCTTTGAATGCTGAATCAATTGTAATGAACAATGGGTCTTAACCCCTTTAATGAAAGTTTGTGTAACAAAAAAACTTCCAATCTTTTTATTATTTGAGTGTTCCCAAAATCTATATAAATAAACAACTGATTCTTTTAAGTCTAAACTATTAAACTACTATCAACCCAAAACTAAACCATCTAAACTATTAATCTACTGGAATCTGTTTTCTTTTTCTCACAGACATCTGTTTGTAGCAATTTCCATAGTAAATCAAGGGATGGTTTTAAATTTTTTATTACTAAAGAAGAAGACAAGCAACAAAAAATAATAAAAAAATTATTTTAAAGTATCCGAAACATTAACAAGCTTATATTAGATTTTTTTTAACCAAATAAATATTTGGGTGTTTAGACTAATAACTTCGATTAGAATGATTATTTTCACTATTTAGATTATATAATAAATTTATTCAATTTGATATAACTTCAACTTATCCGCTGGGTGAGCACTTGTATACATGTCTTCTCTTTTGTAAATGCTATATATTATACATTATAAATATATTAATATTATTTTTTTACTTCTCAGAGTCAAAAAAATTACAAACAAATCTAAACTACTACCAAAATCTAAAAAACAATTTAAAGCAAAGAAAAACACTTAAATCAACTGAGTGAAAGACAAAATTACAATGTTCAGGAGTCCATCCTGAGAATATACTAGTGAAGTATTAGTCCATGGTCTCCAAAATTTTTAGGAAAATTTACATTTATAAACCTCTAAATTTATAAAAGAAAAACAATATAATCCCTTACTAAGTTGTGTATAGCCCCAAAATCTTTAGACCTGCTCTCTTTTCACAAGTAGTCACCAAATACAACTACAAAGACTTGATATATTTTAGATTTAACTATTTGCTAACATGTTTTTATATGTTTTATTTTTTTATTAATTTGGCTTATATATTTAAATGTTTATAGAGTTTTGAAATTATTTAAATAAATGCATGTATTTTAAGCATAAATGGACAAAATATAGATATTTACAGCTTTGACAACTTTTAAATACCAGATAGTTATATCATAGGGAGGAGTTTCTATAGTGGATTCTTTTGCAAATTAAGACACAAAATTCTTTATGAGAAACTCCCTATAATGGCCATCTTTAAGTTTTTGTCACAAAAATAGCCATCAATGAGGAAAATGACCAAAATAAATTTTATTAAAAGGTGAAAATGTATTTTTACTCTAGGTTTAACTAATCTATACTTAGAGTTTAGAGTTAAGGGGTGAAGTTTTGGGGGTAAGGTTTTAAATTAAAAAAAAATAAAAAAATTATTAAAAATTTCAAAATAAAAATGAACTATTTTAGACATTTTCTTTTTTTTAGGGCTATTTTTGTGACAACGACTTAAAATTGTTATTTGAGAGAATTGTCTTTTCTTTATATTGGTAGTTTTTATCTCCAAATAGTTTGAGGGCAATGCTTCTGTTAGATCTGAAGATATGACCAAAACACTGAAAACTAGTCCGTGTAATGCCAAAATAAAAACAAACACAAGAACATATGGTGATCAATCCAGGAAATCGACTTATTTGGGTTGGTCATCCGCAGTGGTGGAGGCCAAATCTTATTTTAAAAGGGTCAAACTGATAACAAATGTATTTTTCAAGGGTCAATAAGCTAAATCATCAGATTTTCTTTTGGAAATACAAGAAAAAAAAATTATGCGAAAATTGACATGGGTGTCAATTGACCTCCCTGATTGCACACGGCTCCACCACTGGTCATCCGGTTGATTACTATCCTCAACGAAACTAGAAAAGTTTAATCAACCGTCAAATCGACCAAACACATGTAATTAACTGATTAATTGAGGCCGATGATCGATCAATTATTTAGCTCTAATATAAGAAATTTTTTCTTTTGAATAATCAAGGTGTCTAGTGGATTGAGGTCCAATCCACTAATTCTTTAGGGGTTCTTCCACCGGCTCCAAACAGATCCGGTTGTTTGTAATGAGAATTGGATATTCATGTCACCTGGCCAAACAAGTATACTTAAGATAGTAGGGTTTCGAATCCAGAGTGCTTAACACTTTTCAAAGCATCTCGTACCACTCGACCATGTTTGTGTAGTTAAAATGATATAAGAAAGTTAGTGCTTGTCACTTGGTTGATTTCTACGATTGGATTAAAAATGTTGTATATCTAGAACGTTGATTCTAAACATGTTTTTAGTTAACATATCTTTTTCTTCGTTAACATTTTTAGTTCACTACAAGAAAACAACGACATACTGATGGAAAAAATCGTCGGTATGTCGTCGGAATAACGTTATTCCGACGACATACCGACAAAACAAGTCCTCGGAAATTCCATTTTCCTCGGAAATCCCTCGGAATTTTCCGACGGAATTCCGAGGAAACAAATTTCCGAGGAAACTCCGAGAACCACCAGTTCGTCGGAAATCTCCTCAGAATATACCGAGGGAGAACGTCCTCGGAATTTACCTCGGAAATTCCGACGAAATGTTCCGACGAAATGTTCCTCAGAATTTTCATCGGAAAATTCCGAGGAACATTTCGTCGGAACTTCCGAGG
>NC_027750.1:29305775-29309711 GCF_000695525.1 Brassica oleracea var. oleracea
CCATGAATTCGGTTATACCTCGTTGGTATTCTTCCGTAAGCAATCTCGTGTTCGGATCCAAATGAGGTCGATCGATCCAAGAACGAAAATAATTTGAAGAAGACATGTTTTTTATGAATCAAATTCGTGTGTAAAGAGAGTAAGAGGGAGGATGAAGATATGGAGTGAATGAAGAGGAAGAGGGGTGCTTGTATTTATAGTTGAAATCCTACCGACAGCCCGAGGAAATTCCGAAGGAATTCCGACGCCAAAGGCTAGTTCGTCGGAATTTCCTCGGAATTTTTAAAATCCCCCAACGGCTCTCTAACGGCTATATAATATATCCTCGGAATTCATCGGTTTTTTCTGAGGAATACGTTTTTCCTCGGTATTCCATAAGAATATTTCGACGGATTAGTATTTCCTCGGAATTCCGTCGGTATATTCCGAGGAAATTCCGAGGAAACCAAATTTTGTGTTTCCTCAGAATTTTCTCAGAAATTCCTAGGGATATTCCGAGGATTTCATTTTCCGTCGGAATGTCCGTCAGAATACCTCTGTTTTCTTGTAGTTGTTAGGATATCTAACTTGCATTTCTTCACTGTTTTATTGAGTTTATTTACTTATGTAAGTATGCTTTGTATTCAATGGGATAAGTCGATTTAAGGCCAAAAACTAGAATTGTCGTATAATTCTATTTTCCCGACGGCTATAATGAAATATCTATGTTTGCCTCTAGTTAATGGTGTAAGACTGTAGCGACAGTATAATTTTTTTATTCAAATACGAAAATTAACAAGAACAAAGTTTTTTTTCCCACTTTAGAAGTAGTCTGTGCGTATGGAATGACTCAGATTGAATCTATAAGAGAAAGAGTAGTTCACGGATGAACATTTTTTTTTCTGTATATTCAAATGGGCTAAGCAAAGATCCATATCCATGTAGTCACATGTGAAATTATCAATTTCGCTTTGGAAGAGAATCAATCCCTGGTCTAAATCAACATAGCGACTCTTCATTCATTGGAAACCAGTAGACTACCATGATGTGATTAACAAAGAACAAAATTTCAAAAAAAAATTAGCAAGAACAAAGAACCACATGATTGAAAATCTAAACTTTTGTTATGATACGCAAAATCAGATTAAGGCAAGCTCAAGGAAAAATTAGTCTTGGTCCTCAAATCTTTTGAATGTTTTTTATATAAAAATAAGTCTCCAAATAATGAAAAAGAAACTTTTTATAAAAAATTCTGAAGATAGTTACGGTCATCAAATTTTCAGATCCATCCCTGATGATATGAGGTGGTTTGGTTTATCATTAATGTAAGTGAATAAGAAAATAAATAGTGTAAATAATGACTAAAATATTAAATATTCAGCAGACCTATAATTCACGGCTTTAATTATTTAAGACAGAAATAAATTATATATGTATATATTAGGGGGCGTTCAACTATATATATACATATATTAGAGCATATAAATTATAAATTTTGACATAGTAAATATATTTAGATAAAAATTTGAGCATGGCATATAAATAGTTTGCAGTACTCAAACCTGCTCAATTAACCAAATGAAAAGGAAAAAATATCTCAATAACCCAAGTTTGTAAACATTTTGATGTTTTGTTCATATCTATTCTATTAAAATATCAGTGTAACCCATTGATAAAAGTATGGTCCAACTATTATTTCTTTTATCTTTATCATTATTTAGAATATTATTTATTATGCTTTATGCCATTAGACCTATATTTAAATTACCAATTGAAAAGACCTAAAAAGATGTAAAACAAAAAATATACCCGCCATTTTTAAGGGCGGGTCAGAATCTAGTATACATTAATAGAACAGTATTCTTCTATATATCTCGGATTAGCTCTCCCAGTAATAAAAAAACTTTCTCTAAGCTATCGGCAATGAAGAACAAACCTGTAGCATTTCACGGATAAACTTCTCCAATAGTATAATTTTGGTTCTGAGATCACATAAATTGCACCCACCTAATATGTTTTTTTTGCTAAAATTTGGTGCATATATTATAAAAGAGGCAAAAGCATACATAATGTGAGAATATTACAATTCTCTAGTGGATAAAGTTAGTAAATTCATTCTGAGCCCCACATGGTTCTTGGTCTCGAGAGAGAATAGCCCAAAGGAAAACATGGGCTTTGGAGCTTTTGCAGTAGAAGAAATAAAGCCCAGAATCAAAATATTCGTTGCCTTCCTCAAAGAAGTAATCGAAAGGTCTCACGGTAGAGAGAACCAGAGTTGCA
Organism: Brassica oleracea var. oleracea; assembly: GCF_000695525.1. NCBI lineage: Eukaryota > Viridiplantae > Streptophyta > Magnoliopsida > Brassicales > Brassicaceae > Brassica > Brassica oleracea. The sequence continues at coordinate 29,308,035 of NC_027750.1, forward strand.
TGCAGGCACTCGATTCCATTGGGTCAGTTTCACGGAGCGATGAGATACGGTTTTTGATGGTGGAGGAGATGGTTGAGAATAAAGCTTCCTGCGACTTGAAGTGAGATCGGTGGATCCTATTGTTGCGCTCACGCCATAATTCATGAATCAGCGTTTGCCAGGATAGGATTGTGAGAAAGCGCAACCGGTTATCACCAGTGTAACGGATCAGACCTTGCAAAGTATCATCCCAATCGTCTGAGATAATGGCAAATTGAAGTTTTGCAGCAAGGTTTCTCCAAATTTCAGAGGAGAAGGAGCAACAGAAATAAATGTGATTTCTGCTCTCTGGAAGTAGGTTACATAGAAGACAGAGAGGATCCGTCTGCAATCCCCAAGACAGTAACCTATCACGAGTGGGGCACCTGTTGAGTACAAACATCCAAGTAAGTGTCTTACACTTTGGAATTCCTTTTTTCAGCCAAACCACAAGATGCCACGGAACCAAAGGCTTTGATTCCCTTATGTAGTTGTAGACTTTAGCTGACACGAATTTGTTGTTGGTTGCAGGAGTGGTACCCAGTCTGCTCCATTCCGGCATGTCCTCATGTTCTGAGAGAGATACAGTTGATAGAAAAATCTGGACTTGCTCCATCTCCTGAGATCTTGCCGGACCTATATCCCAAGTTTCTCCAACCCACAGCGAAGCTAGAGATGAAGAGAGGGGTTCCCATCAAGATTACCTTTCCATAGAAAGGCCGCACACATCGAGTTGATCTGATTGATGCATTCCACTGGGAGGATGAAAGCAGCACACCAGAAATTGATAATCCCCGAGATCACTGAGCTTAAGAGTTGGAGTCTTCCTGCGAAAGACAGGTATTTTACTGTCCAAGAGCTCATTTTCGACTTGATTTTTTGCAGTAGCGGTTCACAGTTGATGAGCGAAAGCTTTTTTGTGTTCAATGGGAGGCCTAGGTAGCGCATAGGCAAGAAGCCTTGCGGGATTCCGGATGAAGCGACGAGGTCTTCAATCTCCACATTTGAGATGCCAGCCGAGAACAAACATGATTTCTGAGGACTGATTGCCAGCCCTGAAATTATCTGGAAGTCGGAAAGTACTGAGATGATGCCTTGCAATGAGGGAAGCGAACCGTCGGAGAAGATCAAGAGGTCATCTGCAAAACAGAGGTGGGTAAGTTTTGAATCTTTACATCTTGGGTGATACCCAAAGGTTCCATCTTCAGCCGATTTATTAAGCTTGTGTGACAGCACATTCATTGCTATACCAAACAGGTAAGGGCTAAGAGGATCTCCTTGACGCAACCCTCGAGTACCACGGAAGAAGCCATGGAGTGAACCATTAATTCCAATAGAGAAAGCCGTCGTCGAGATACATTCTTTGATCCATTGAATAAACTGCGAAGGCAGATCCAAAGAGCTGAGGGTAGCTATGATGAAATCCCATTTCACAGAGTCAAATGCCTTGGCAATATCTACTTTCAAGGTTAGTCTTTTTGGCCCTTTGTTCTTGTGATCTCCACTTACTATCTCAGAAGCTAGGAGGCAGTTTTCTAAAAGTAGTCTTCCCTTGATGAACGCTGACTGATTAGGCAATATGATCTCAGGGAGCAGAGGTTTTAATTTCGATACTAGGAGTTTTGAAATAACCTTGTAAGTAGTATTGCAACACGAGAT
>NC_027750.1:29309811-29311070 GCF_000695525.1 Brassica oleracea var. oleracea
ATATGAGTCTCCAAAATTGCTCCACAATAGATATTATTACTATTAAGCCAGTGCCAAAAAGTCGGGTGCTTTGCATTATAATTAATTCCCCTGACATTCCAAAAAAGTTAGGTTTACTGACATTAAAGATTTTTTGTGTTTCTTCCACCAGGAGGAGAAGAGCCCTTTACAGGGGTAGAAGATCCTTCAGGAAGCACAATGGCTGTGACAGAAACCGAATCTCCAGATTGCCCATCAGGTTCCTTAATATTGAAGGAGAAGCCTGTTGCAGAGAGATGCCCGAGATTTCGGGGTTCCAATAGAGAAAAAGGATTAGCCAAAGAAATTTCTGAGAATAAATTTGCGCTGATGGTCCCTCCAGTAGACTCAGGGGAAGATCTTCTACTCAGATGGGATCCTTTTCTTTTCTTGGAGGAGGAGACATTTATAAACGGCTTCAAAACTTGAGGTCCTACCTCATGAGATACGATGGCTGGCGAGAATGGGTTAGCAACCAGAGTATCTTTAGAGAAGATGGTCCTTTCAAGGGCTTTATCAAACGGTGTATAACAGTCAGCAGTAATAACCGAATCTCTGGTTGAAGCAGCAGCAGCAACTGCATCATCCTTAGCAGAAGCAGAGGAGGGATGGAGATGTCCTTTTCCCTTGTCCTTAGAGGGAGATGAGGGTGCTGGTTGAGAATGAGAAGGCGTTTTTTGATGCTCAGACTGATTAGCAGTGTTTGGTGCTTTAGATGAACCCTTTGCAGTTGGAGCCCACTTTGCATTAGGACATCTTTGCTCAAGGTGACCTAGGCGATTACAACAAGGGCAAGTCGGCGGGGCCCAAGGATACGTAACCGAAACTGAGATGATAGTTCCGTCACTCCTGATAAGCTCAGCCACTGAAGGGAGATGCTTTCTACAGTTAGCTCTGACCTTGACGTGTGCGACATCAAGACTGACCATTCGAATAGTAAATTCATCAGCTTCCACCGGATCTCCAATATTGCCAGCCACTAGACTGAGCCCCTCTCTTGTATAGAGATCAAAGGGAACACCTCGAACATGAGCCCAAAGGGGTATGGAGTCCATCGTGGGAGGCGTAATGGCTAGTTGGGCACTCCATTGTGCGACATAAAACATAGAAGTCCCAATATGCCAAATCTCTTGCTCTACTACTTTCCGGCGAATGTATTCATTAGGAATTTTTACTAGCATAGAGTGAGATTGAGGCCTGAGATGGATAACCAGTTTGGTGCCTTTTCCCCAAATGTGAGT
>NC_027750.1:29312087-29317698 GCF_000695525.1 Brassica oleracea var. oleracea
TACAGTTAGCTCTGACCTTGACGTGTGCGACATCAAGACTGACCATTCGAATAGTAAATTCATCAGCTTCCACCGGATCTCCAATATTGCCAGCCACTAGACTGAGCCCCTCTCTTGTATAGAGATCAAAGGGAACACCTCGAACATGAGCCCAAAGGGGTATGGAGTCCATCGTGGGAGGCGTAATGGCTAGTTGGGCACTCCATTGTGCGACATAAAACATAGAAGTCCCAATATGCCAAATCTCTTGCTCTACTACTTTCCGGCGAATGTATTCATTAGGAATTTTTACTAGCATAGAGTGAGATTGAGGCCTGAGATGGATAACCAGTTTGGTGCCTTTTCCCCAAATGTGAGTCAGTACGCTTTGAATTTGGCTGTAGGAAGGGGTTTTTCCAGTGAAGACTCCCAAGACAAAATCTTTATGTGCTTCAGCTCCACGATTGAAGACCTCATCTGGGATTTTGACTTGAGAAATTCCTGCTGAAGAGAAAGTCACAGGAGCTAATCTTTCCAACGATCTATCCGTTCCCATCTGAGCTTTTCCAGCATAAGTGCTATCTGAGGGGGGAGGCTTAGAGGAATTCCCGCTAGCTTGAGGATCTTTTCCACCTAATATGTTGGTCGGGGTTTATTAGGCTCAGCTGATTTTGCCACCAAATCAAGGCTATCCGAAATTTAATTGATGTTTGTGGTTAATTTATGGAAACACTATAAATATGTAAGACTGGAAGGAGCGATCCTTTTCTCTCAGATGCTAACATTATGATGATGTCGAAATATTTGTTTGTATATATCAATATACCCATGCTGATATGAAACTAACCCATTACAACATTTAGTTGCTTCGAATTTAACCCTGGAAGTGTTGCTTATTGAGATTTAGTTAAAAAAAAAAACAGTTTGTTTGTGCTATCTTTTAAGTACTTGCCTTCTATAAAAAAATATGAATACGATATTTTTTTTAATATAAACACATTTTTTTTTAGCAACCGTGAATCACATATATAAAAACCAACCGTGAATCACATATATAAAAACCAAACCTACGATGTTTTTATGAATAAAGTAAGTTTTTGTTATGATCATCCTATGCGGAAATCTAAATTAATAATTAAAGATTATAAAAAAATCCAGATATTTTTAATATTTAAAATTTTTATAGGTGACCAACTTAAACGGTGATTATAATTTTGTTTGAGGGGATTTTTTTCCTTGTTTAAAGACCAGGCAAAAAAACAATTTCAACTCGTCCACTATCAATGGAATATAAAGATAAAGGCCAGATATATGCTTGCATGTTGACCATAAAACCATTGGAAACAGATTTATTTGGAATTACATCCAGAATTTTTTTTTCTTTTGCTGGACCTACATTTTCTTCCACTAATTTCCTTTACCACATTATATAACCAGTTAGATGTCAAAATAACTATATTCGGCTATTGCGTTCACAAATATTGTTGAAGTCTTAGAATTTGGCTAGTAGAGTGATTGACTTTTATCAACGGTCGTTAGACTAATGGTTTAGTGGAAAGAGTGGATCTATTGTGTTTTTTATTCGATTTTCATTGAGAAGAATATTTTACACCATATCATCATGTATTAGCGTCGGCTGATTCTTTTTTTGAATTATACACAGTTTCCCCAAAGGCTTCCCAGGCCCAAGGGACTAATCTGTGTCGCTGCGGCCCGAATGTTAAATTTCGCAGTGGCCGGGAATCGAACCTAGGTGGCGGTACTCACAGCTGTGAACCCTTTACCACCAGAGCTAGACGCTCCGGTTGATTCTAGATCTCGGGGAGATTAGGATTTGACCCAAACTCATCCCTATTAACAAAAAGGAATGATTAATTTTTGTTAGTTTTGCTAATAGAATAAATTAGAATACCTATTTAGGACAAACTTGAGGAAAATTGTGAGTTTGTTTTATTGGGAAGCGTAAAAGAATTACAAAATAGGGATTTTTGTTCCAAATTTTTTGAAGGAAACATATTTTTCTTGTAAATTAGTTTTTTTTCTTATTTTTTATTAAAGTAATTACAGTTTGACTGATTTTGCCATCATCATATGCAAACATAACATTTACGGATGATAGTTGTTGATGTTTTTAAAAAAACTATAAAAGATTCTGTAAATTTTTTTGTGTTACTCTCAACTTCTACAAAATAAAATAGTTCTTTTTAACGTTTTTGACTGCGAGTTTTTGTAGATGAATAAATAAAATTAAAAATACATAAAATCAATCTTTATTTAAAATAATATATATAATATACTAAAATTAAAGTGTATACATCAATTACAAATATATAAATATATTTTTATTTTCTAATTTATGTTTACTAACTAGTATCGAAAGTTATATATATAAGAATTTTATATCAAAATATTTTCTATAAAAATAAACAATTTAAAAACTAATATGAATACTCGTAAAAACGATTTATTCAAACTTATAGCTTTCTATAAACTAAATACTTAAAATAAAAATAATATTGTTATTAGTTATTTTAAATGATAAATTTTATTATAATATAATATAATTATTCTTGTAGAAAATATAATATATTATTATCATTAATCTAATATTAAATAAATGATGAATCTGCTAGTTAATCAGTCATAACTATTATGAAAAATACATCTATTTCTAATCGATGTTTAAGTGATACAAATCATATTATTTTGAAATCACATTATCCGCAAACTTTTGTATCTACATTCGTAATTGCTGTGTTTAAGGTAGTGAGATCCGTAGCTTCCAAATTAATTGAACACTAGATTCTGATCCGCGCGTCTGCGCGGATTATTTATATTTTTAATTTATGTTTTAAATTAAAATTTTATAATCTGATGATATTTTATAAATTTTAGTTAGTGTCGAGATTGTATTTTTGATTTTCGGTTTGGTTCAGGTTCAGTTATGGGCTTTTGTTTTCGGTTTAAGAAATATACTAATTGTTCAGTTCTTTATGAATTTGGAATTTGTTATTTTGATTTTTGGTTTGGTTTAAATAACAATGTTAGGAACCCGATAAAATTTTGAGTTTAATTCAAACGTTTGGATTTGAATATGGATATGAAATTATTCTAACCGCATGATTCATCTCTTTCATGAGGAATCAAAATTATATATGTTCATTTGATTTGAGAATGTATGTTGTTTAGTATAGGTTTAGTTGCATTTTTCGTTAGATCTACCATTCTATTGTAAAAGTTAAAGTCACCAAGGATAGAAGAATGCATCTCATAGCTATTTAATATATTTAACTAAACATATACCAGATGAACAATAAATACAATGATTTTTGTATTGGTTAATTTATAATCGGTTGAAATGTAAATGTTATACGTATATTTTAGCCAATTTTGTAAACCATGATGGGTTAATGTATTTAGTTAACATATATCATATATATGGAAAGTACATAGTAAACTTTAGGCCAGAGTAATCTATACTATTAAAGAAGAATCATTTTTAGGATTATGCCCTTTATTTTTTTTAATAAATTACAAAAATTGACATTACCTTTTTCAATTGTTTTTAATGGTTTTCGGAAATAAAAAGCCCAACACATTTGGTTCTATCCAACTAAACAAAACAGTCCAATGTAAAGAGCTTTGTTTGTATTGAGAGATATTTTATTTTGTCAGATCGTCTTCGGATACAAACAAAAACAACATATTCTCATCGGAATAAACAGATCTATCATCGGATCACACATGCAACATTATATGAAAAGTAAAAAACAGAAAAAATTTAGTTCGTAAAAAAAGGTTTTTAAGCGCGTACGATATAATGATCAACAAAACGGTTGGATTCGTGTTATACCTTCGTAGATTGGTGATGATGGATCATGTTGCATCAGTTCTTACTTTACTATTTCCAGAGAGAAACGATATTTTTTAAACACTACAAGAAAACACAAATTTAACGACGGCCAAAATCGTCGTTATTTCCTCGGAAAAGAAGACTTACGAGGAAATGGCGATGAAAGGCGTTTCGTCGTTATATGATTGTCGTAAGAGAAGACTCGTCGCCATTTCCTCGTTAATTAGCGAGGTTATATTTTCCTCGTAAAGAAGAATTAAGTTTTCGTCGTAAAGACCACGTGGGGTTTCCACGTAACGCGGTCGTTGTGGTTCCTCGTAAGAAACTCGTAAATGATTCGTCGTAAAATACCCGCAAAAACCTCTAAATAAATTCGTCGTAATAACAACGAAAGGAACACGAAAACAATTCGTCGTAATAGAATCGTAACTAAATCCACGTAAAATCCTCGTTAAGTTTTCCTCGACATTTCGTCGTTAATTTTCCTCGTTAATACATCGGGAATTAGCGACGCAATTACTTTGTTTTCTTTACTGAATTTATAAATAAAAATTATATTTATTTAATTTATTAATAAAATTTTAATTGAAATTAAATCGAATAGAAAATTTTTTTTTGGCCGAATTAAAATGAAATTATATAATATATAAATAAGTTTTGAATTTTAAAATACAATAACAAAAAAAAAAACTAATGCTGCATTGCCGCGTCGTAGAATTCCTCGCTCCTTCTCGAGAGATCTTCCTCGTTGACTTGCACGGATGTCTCGCCTGGAATGGGGTTTTGTTGTCTCATGGTCCTGAACATGGCCTCCCATTCCGGATTTGTGGCCGCTATGACGTCCAAGAAGTTCTCGAGACCAGTCATACGAGCTGTGAACGACGATTTTGTCGAGGCCAACTCGTTTTGTGTCGACGACAGCTGATGTTGTGTCGTCTCCAACACGTCGCGCAGCTGAGAGACTTCATCATCCCGTCTCTGGCCATAAGAGGAAGTCGCTCTCGGAACATCGTTGACGGAACCAATCCCCAACACACGTCCCTTTTTCTTAGGAGCGACCTTAAAAAACAATAAAATATATATTAAAATTTAAATTTTAAAGTAAAATGGAATTAATAAAAAATTTATATAAAATTTACCTCCTCGTAAATTCTATCCACTTCTATTGTGGATAAGACGACGGGTGATCCGTCGGCGGACTCCTGCGCCAGCTGGGTCTCACGCTCGTCAATACGAGCTGCCACATCATTGTAGATCTTCTCAGACTTCTCATCTACAAATGCGCCCGCCTTGTTCTTGTGGGTCCGATCGAAAAGTTCCATAAGAGTCGGTAAACGTCCCAACTCCTTGGCCTAAAAATAGTTAAGAAAGTTTTTATTATATATATATACGAGTAGTGAGCAGTACGCTGGTGCTTGCGAATAGTCTGCAAAATTTAAATTTCTAAATTAAAGTCAAGAGTAAAAAAAAAAATTATGAACAGTATTAACTACGTAATTAATAAAATTACGAAACCTAAATTTTCTAAACTAATTTCGTAAACTAAATTCCCTAAACTAACCACCTAATCTAAATTCCCTAAACTACTTAGAGAGGAATGAGAGACTTACCATGGTGAGAGGAAATAGAGAGGCTGTAGAGAGGAAATAGAGAGGAAATGAAGAGGGCCTGCGGTTTCGCCTATATATAGGATTACGGTTCGTCGAAGATTAATCGCAAAATAACGAGGAAAGACAGAGGCCCGTCTTTCGTTTCGTCGCAAGGCCCACGCAAATTAAC
>NC_027750.1:29320995-29328647 GCF_000695525.1 Brassica oleracea var. oleracea
AAAATCATGCTAAAATTACGACGAATTTGCGACGAAACACATTTTTCTCGGAAAAACCACGTCAACTTACGACGATTCTACGAGGAAAAGAGTTACTCGGTATTTTACAAGGCCATTACGAGGAAACTTTATTTCCTCGCAATTTCATCGTTAAGTCATCGTAATTTCACGAGGAATAATTTTCCTCGTTAAATTTCCTTGCTAAAACTGTGTTTTCTTGTAGTGAAAGATTATTCAGGAAAGTCAAAAAGACATCATTCTCTTTTGTCTGTTTTAGGATACTTAAACCTGTTTTGGGTTGGGTTATAGAAAACAAAAGTTGGTCGTTCATTTGTAAGCCCAACTTACCAGTAACCCTTCATGTAATTTTTGATCCTATAGGCTTTAAAGCTCAGTTTTTACTTTTTTATATTCGTTAACATAAACATGGATAATTTTTGTTCTTATTAAAAATGGTTATAATAATTTTAAAATGGTTCTCATTTTTTATTATAAATGTTAATTTTAAAATAAAATATCTTGATAGTTTTCGGGAAGGTATTATATATTGTAAGAGTTTTAAATATAATTTATTTTCATTATTAAAATCAACTTCAATATAAATAGATTTATAAAAGATAAGAAATATTACTATGTAAGATACAGATTTCTCAATACAACGAAATCACAAGAATATTATATGTTAAATATTTAAATTTAGCCAATTTTGTTCTAAAAATACAAAAATTTGATTTTTAACTGTATTATCCAAAAAACATGTACCGAACCAACATCAAATTAAACTCGAAACTTTATCTGAGGTTTTAATATTTTTATCCCAATCAAACTGAGAGCTAACTAATTAATCTGAAACCAAACCTAAATTCACAAATAATCGAATGGTCCCTATATTTCTTAATTCGAAAAAACAAAATCAAAATCAACACCGAAAACCAAAAAAAAAAAAAATTACAGTCAAACTGAATATTGAACGCACATGCCTAAACATATTAGTGAACAAATAGATGGAATAATAAATTTGTCAACGAAAAATATCCCGCCCTTTCAAAGCGCATGTCAAAATCTAGTATACTAATATATTACATAACTAAAATGAAACATCTCTTATATATTAAAGTGGAAGCATTGTAATAAATGCGTTCACACTAAACTGGACACATGTCACGTGTAGAAACATTATAATAAATGCGTTCACACTAAAATGGACACATGTCAAATGTAGAGAGCTTCTAAGCCAAACTCTACATAAATATTTTTACACTATGTACTTTACGTTTTTTAATATAAATCTCACATGCATGGTTCTTCTTTACGTTATTTTTATTCTTTACAAATAGAGCTGGACAAATTATTCATAAATTTTGTTTCAATTCGTTATTCGTTTTGATTCGAACTGAAAAATCCGGATATCTGTTACTCTACGAAGCAAATCAAATCCCTTATATATTAAAGGAGAAGCATTGTAATAAATGCGTTCACACTAAATTGGATACATGTCACGTATATAAGCATTATAATAAATGCGTTCACACTAAAATGGACACTTGTCAAATGTGGAGAGCTTTTAAGCCAAACTCTACATAAATATGTTCACACTATGTACTTTACGTTTTTAATATAAATATCACATGCATGGTTCTTCTTTACGTTATTTTTACTCTTTACGAATAGAGCTGGAAAAATTATTCATAAATTTTGATTCGATTCATTATTCGTTTTGATTCGAACCGAAAAATCCGGATATCCGTTACTCTACGAAGCAAATCAAATACTAAAATGCAATATCCGTAAAAAAAAAAAAAAGCAAATCACAAATATCAATATTTATACAAACGAATATCCATCCGTTATATGCATATATTTAAAGAATTATATATAAGTTAAAATTATAGTTTATATAAATTTTACAATATTTTTTTAAAAAATAATTTCATTTTAAGAATTTTATTTTTCATGTATTATTTTGTAAAATATGTCATTTAATATTAATTAACAGTATATTTATATATTTATCAACGATCTTTATATACTTTTACATAGACATACATGTGCACATTGACGTGATCAACTTATAACTAAGTATTTACCACAATTGAAATATCTAATTTTTTTAGAAGTTCAAATATTCTTTTTCTTAATGCTTCTTTCACTATCGACCAAATTGTAGTAAAATGATTTGTCTTAATAATTTTCTTTTCTTTTTTAACTATTATCTTTTTAGAAACTATAATATGAAACCATTGGTTCGACATCATGACTATCTAAGATTCATAACATGATAACAAACAAATAATAGTAATTTTTTATTATCACAGGAAAGAAAAAATCCAAAAACATCACATTTTAACCGAACAAACCAAATAAATACTGATTTAAAATGATAGGTATATTTTAGGAGATTAAAAACCAAAAAACAACTTAAAATCGAACTGATATCCAGATTAAACAGATTAATATCTCCTTATTAAAAAATAACAAAACTAATAATCACATTTCGCGCAATACGCGAATTATTGCCTAGTATATCTTTATCTTTATTACTGTTTTATTGTATTTAGTAAAAGTGGAATATTCTATTTTCTTTAAAGAAAGTTATATTGTATAACCAAATAATTAGGAATGTTATAATTTTTTTCTAATAGGCTGTGAACAAGTTCAAATTTAAATGGTAATTTTTTAATTAGATAAAAAGTGGGACTGGTTAGGTATACGAAAAAATTACGTGGACTTTTACACTCACACAATCATGCCTCGGCAGAATATCTGACTAATTAACAAACAAAAAAAAACATCATCAAGCGAGAATCACGAGTGTACATATAGCCGCCACTCGCCACCCTCCAAAACACCAACACTTAAACTGACACATACCACACATATCCTTAAGCGAGAATCTCATGGACTCCTCTCAAAACGATGGCGTATACCAGCAGCTTCTGCAGCCACAGCTTTCTCCGTTGCCGGAATCCAGCAACGGCGAGTTGGAGAGAGTGCTTTCCGATTTAGAAACTCCCTTGTTCCCCCGCCTACGTAAAGCCACCATGATTGAATCTAAACTCCTTTTCAAGCTTGCTGCTCCTGCTGTCGTAGTCTATATGATAAACTACCTCATGTCTATGTCTACTCAAATCTTCTCCGGTCATCTCGGAAACCTAGAATTAGCTGCCGCTTCTCTCGGAAACACAGGAATACAAGTCTTCGCTTACGGTCTCATGGTAAAAACATGATCTTTTAGTTATGTTTTGCGATTATACGTTTTTGTAATAATATTGAAGTTGTTCGTTCAAAATAAAATAAAAACAATAATTTTGAAGTCCCAAACTTTGAAAATATGTAGCTAGGGATGGGGAGTGCAGTGGAGACGCTGTGTGGACAAGCGTTCGGAGGGAGAAAGTACGATATGGTCGGCGTTTATCTCCAGAGATCCGCCGTGTTGCTCACGCTCACCGGCGTCCTCCTCACAATAATATACGTTTTCTCCAAACCCATTCTGCTTTTCCTTGGAGAGTCGCCGGAGATCGCTTCCGCGGCGTCTATCTTCGTCTACGGCCTTATCCCTCAGATCTTCGCCTACGCGATGAACTTCCCTATCCAAAAGTTCCTCCAGGCGCAAAGCATCGTTTCTCCTAGTGCTTACATTGCAACCGGCAGTCTCTTCGTTCATCTTCTCCTAAGCTGGCTCGCTGTTTACAAGCTCGGGTGGGGTTTACTCGGGGCGTCGCTCGTGCTCAGCCTCTCGTGGTGGATCATAGTGGTGGCTCAGTTCGTTTATATTGTGACGAGTGAACGGTGTCGTGAGACGTGGAGAGGGTTTAGTGTGCAAGCGTTCTCGGGGCTACCGAGTTTCTTTAAACTCTCTGCCGCATCCGCCGTGATGCTTTGCCTTGAGACTTGGTATTTTCAGATCTTGGTTCTTCTCGCCGGACTACTCGAGAATCCGGAACTTGCTCTTGATTCTCTCTCCATTTGGTAAGTCTTTTCCAAAAATATTTTCTTAATATAGAAATATTTAACTAGTTCAATTCTTGTTATAAATAGGAAAATAAAATGGTTGGCAGGAAAAAGAAAGAGGAAAATCATCTGTAGATAATAAAAATTCATTTCCTTCTATAAAAACCTTTTCTTGTTAACAATTTTTAATCAATATCTTTGTTAATTTCTTCGTAAAAGAAGATTGACAATAATATTCCATTATTTTAGACAATAGTAATACTCTTTTTTTCTCTTCCAAAAAGACAATCATATACTATACGTTACTTAAAAAACGACAACAACTTGGCGTTTTCAGTGTATAGATAATACATATGAGACGCTCTCAGACACAGTAATAGAGACACCCATTATGACTTCCTTTTCTGGCGCCGGTGAAGGCGTTTCTCGCCGGCGCCGGGACTCACAGTCACCGGTCCACCTATGCCTCCTTTTCATAGCTATGTTCTTTTCATACCTTTTACTCTGTGTTTCACCGTTCATAAAGCTGTTATTATGCGGTGGAGAGAAGATCCGAAGCTCTATGCGACGAAGACAGATAAGAAGATTCATAGAACCACCTCTATCGGCCTCACTTGCCCTCAGGTTGGTCTTCTCATCAGCGTTGAGTCTGGAAGTTTTCTCCGCTGCTGCTGTTCAATGCTTTTCGGGTAAAAGCCCCGACGTTTTCTTTACGGGTGACTGTCGTACTTCCTTGGGCGCCAGCGCTTCCTCTGTTCAAATTCCGGCGAGGACTCCATATTCTCAAAGAAGCCCTCTCTTCCTGTCTCCGGGAACCGACGAGCTCTTTCATCCACCGTTTGAGGTGCCCCTTACTTCATCCGACACCAGATCTGAAAGCAGCCCTTGGCTTGATCTGAAGAGTTTCAGAAGCTTCTTATCCCTCTCGTTTCCCACGATGATGATGCCTGCGTTTAGTCTCCTCCGTAGCCTGGTTGGCCGTCAACAAAGCAGTCTCGGTGATAGCTCCTTCAACGGCGGCGGCAAGTTCAGCCTAGGTTACGAGTGCATCTTGGGTCTTTCAGCTGACATTGGGCCTCATTTACCTTTCTTTTGGGCTTGGCCCACTAAACTTATGGTAAAGGTCAGCTTTTTTACTAGTCAATTAAAAAACAGAGTCGTGGTGAGAGACACGATTATAGCATGTATGGTCTTAAACTGTATGACTAGATTTGTAAAGATTTTCGGTGGATTCACCGACGTTTGTGATTTGTACGCATTGCCATATATCTACTTCATGAAGAAATTATTGGTGGGTTCACCAAGTCATGTTCCATGTTCGATTTCATTCCCATACTTCCTTTCTATGAAAGGAGAAGACTTCTCGGCTTTTACGTCGGGTAAGTGTTCCAGCTTTTACGCCGTCTTGTTATCTTATGTAGTGGTCTGTACGGGGCCTGAAGATGCAAGCGAGACTACTTTGGTTTATCTCGTTGGTGAAAACTGGGTCTCAACGTCACTTGTGACTAACTTTCAGCTCTCCGACTTTGTCGTGAAGCTCTTATCGACGCATTCAAGCTTTGCTTTTGATGTAGATAAGTATTTGGAATATTTCCAAATATCTTATTATTTGTTTTATTAATATTAGATAATTATCTTTATTATTTTAGGGTTTTATTGTGTTTTTATATATAGCCGTCTAGGATTAAGTTTGTATTCAATTGATTGATTATTAATAAAAGTTGAGAGTTTTCTCTTTTGTTCCTTGTTTTCGGTAGATCATAGGTGATCTCAACGAATTTAAGAAGACATTGATCTTAGGCATTCTTAGACTAAGTAAGATCCTTGTGATTATCCTAGTTTTCCGGGTATTCTAAGAATCAACGGATCTCTAGTCCTATCCTATAAAGCTTCCGCTACATCAGGTGGTATCAGAGCTGGTGTTTTGGTTTCTTAATAAAAACTCGATTCTTGAATCATGGTGAATCTGTTCGTCGAAAGTGAAGAAACCGTCTATATAAAGATTGTTGGAGATCCGATTTTTGATGTCTATGATGATGAAGGTCGGATTCGAGACGGAGACAATGAGTTGTGTGACAGGATGGACAATCGGAGAGATGAACTTTCTCTCCAAGATAATTGTTTTGGTCTCGTCGAGTGCAGCAATTTGAAAAATCAAACGTTTTTTTGGGCTTACACAAAACGAAGCACAATTGAAAATATGTTTTGCTATCTCGTGGAGAATAAGGTTAGCAGTTCACGGTTCTTCATGATACACATGGTACATCCTCATGCCAAAGTCAACATTGATGAAGTGTTTCATTATTATTTTGCACGTGAAGAATTTTATTATTGGAAGAAGGTTAGGAGGAAAGAAAAAGAAAAGTTTGGTTATCATGGACAAAGTTTTGAAACTGAAGACCACGGCTAAGATTCGAGGGCGAATCTTCTCCAACCCATCCAACCCAGAGAGAATGATGTAGATAAGTATTTGGAATATTTCCAAATATCTTATTATTTGTTTTATTAATATTAGATAATTATCTTTATTATTTTAGGGTTTTATGGTGTTTTTATATATAGCCGTCTAAGCTTAAGTTTGTATTCAATTGATTGATTATTAATAAAAATTGAGAGTTTTCTCTTTTGTTCCTTGTTTTCGGTAGATCATAGGTGATCTCAACGAATTTAAGAAGACATTGATTTTAGGCATTTTTAGACTAAATAAGATCCTTGTGATTATCCTAGTTTTCCGGGTATTCTAAGAATCAACGGATCTCTAGTCCTATCCTATAAAGCTTCCGCTACATCAGCTTTGAATTCGCTGTCATCTTCTCATGAAGACCTATCTATTTTAGCTTCGTTTGCTTATGATGTTTATGCTTATAATCAAAGAGGATGTTTGATTCCCTCTAGTTGTATGGTTGTACCCAAAAACATTGAAGTTTAATGAAATTAAGTCGTGTTCAAAAAAAAAAATACTATACGTTACTTTATTCTGTGCTTTGGCATAGCTAGCTCGTGAACGAAACCAAACAATCTTATTCTGTTATCTTGAAATTCGACGTAATTAATACGTTGGTTATAGTCTTTTCCGATGAGTGATTCGTCAATTCTTTTAGTATTGTCAATTAGGTTCGAAAAGAACATAACATAACTTTTGTACGAGTACAAAGTGAAGTTTGGTTGTAGCTATCAAATTATTTACTTGGAGTCGTACAAAACATTCTTTCTTCGTCCAATGATCGGTTACTTGCATCTTCGTCTTTGTTTTGGGCTATATTATACAATAGTCTCTTAATTTGATTTTTCTTTTACCATCAACCTATTGTGCTTGGGGTGTCGCACTATCATATTTTATTCGTCCCAGGCTCTTCTTTCTCCATTACCAAACAGAAGGAGACATTCTGTGCAGGGACTTGTACCAAATCTTGATCGCATTCGCACCATTTTTATGTAGAAGTTAATTTTTGAAAATTTAAAATTTCGTATTCACGCATACAATGTGATAATTTGTGGGATTATGTGAGCTTCTAAGTGTTTTAACCGTGATGAAGCACACGAACAAAGTAAAAAAGGAGTGAAGTAACCGTAAGTATTTGAGAGAGAAGAGAAATTTGCGAATTTAAGAGAATGAGAGGATTTGTGAGATTGAGAGAATGAAATAAATGTTTGTATTGAATTGTGTGTTTAATTGTGTAACATACATGGTGTATTTAAAG
>NC_027750.1:29331792-29334514 GCF_000695525.1 Brassica oleracea var. oleracea
AATTGTGTAACATACATGGTGTATTTAAAGAAAACAAAAGCAATAAGCACTCAATGGTGGAAGAATAAATAACTAGTAGTGGACTAGCCACTCCTCCCCATTTGGTAAGTGATATGGCCACTCCTCTCACTTCCTCCACTAACTAGTAGTGGACTAGCCACTCCTCCCCATTTGGTAAGTGATATGGCCACTCCTCTCACTTCCTCCACTAACTAGTAGTGGACTAGCCACTCCTCCCCATTTGGTAAGTGATATGGCCACTCCTCTCACTTCCTCCACTAACTAGTAGTGGACTAGCCACTCCTCCCCATTTGGTAAGTGATATGGCCACTCCTCTCACTTCCTCCACTAACTAGTAGTGGACTAGCCACTCCTCCCCATTTGGTAAGTGATATGGCCACTCCTCTCACTTCCTCCACTAACTAGTAGTGGACTAGCCACTCCTCCCCATTTGGTAAGTGATATGGCCACTCCTCTCACTTCCTCCACTAACTAGTAGTGGACTAGCCACTCCTCCCCATTTGGTAAGTGATATGGCCACTCCTCTCACTTCCTCCACTAACTAGTAGTGGACTAGCCACTCCTCCCCATTTGGTAAGTGATATGGCCACTTCTCCTACTTCCTCCACTACTTCCCTTTGTTTAATTCTTCATGTCAACACAATGCATATGATGGTTTTTATAGATATAATTGCTTCAGGTTTTACTATATTTTTTTCATAGCAGGATTCACTATATTATACACTTTTTCTGTTTAACACGATATTTTATACTCTTTCTATTTTTAGAAGATAAGATATTTAATAAATATTTATTTCAAAAAGATGAATTATAAATTTTAGTGGTGAAAATTTTGCCTGAAGTTTTCTATGCATTTTTGTTAGGAAATAATGGTGAACTGTAAACTTTCAGAACAATTAACTGTACTTATTGAAATATTATTAATTTAAATTTATGAAAATAAATAATTCCAAAAAAATATTTCATTTATAATCAACTTTAATATATTTTTAATATGTATAATTAATACATATTTTATTAACGGAGAGAATATTATTTAATATATTTCCTCTCCTCAACAAAACACTATAATACTGATGTATATATATATATATATATATATATATATATATATATATTTATTTATTTATCATGAGATTCAACATAAATATGAGAAAGCTATGGAAATTTGGTTTAGAAGAAGATAACTAAGTTTTTTTATAGATTCACAAAATGTCTTTAGATTATGAGTAATACATTGTAGAAATGAGGCAGAGTTTCTCTGTAAACAGGTGTTTTTTTTAATAAAATTTAAATTCTTTCAAAAAAAAAAAGATTCAACATTAAAATGTATGTTTATAGACTTTCTGATGAATGATTTAGAAATCATTTGACAACCCTTTTTTTTTGCCACCTCGACAACACTTTTAATATTGTTATTCGATATGAAAATCAAATCACATACTGTTATAAATTAAGCATCGAAATGATCATCCACTTCTTTACCAAACTCAAGCACTATGATCATCCACTCCTTTACCAACTCAAGCACTATGATCATCTACTCATCAAACACTATGATCACCCACTCATTTACCAAATTAAGCACTATCTTTGTTATTTTATGTATTGTTGTTCACTATAAATACCATCACTCATCTCACTCTTTTGTACACCATAAACAAGAACAAGAGTTTATAATCAAAGAACCATTACATCTTCTTCTTCTTCCTTATAATAAACTCTCTCCCTTATACTAGTGTTATTTGCTTCCTACGGGTATCAAATTCTACTCTTATTTAAATTTCTCGATACTATAAATTATAAGTTATTTCATAACACGTTATCAGCACGATCACTCTGCGATTCGGTAAAATTTATTTGTATCATTTATACCCTGTTATAATGGTCGGTATACCGCCTCTACTATTATTTATATCATGTTATAATGGCCGGAATACCGCCTATATTATTTACTAGTAATTTAATTTATTTATTGGTCGGCCGAGCCGCCTTATATCCTGTTTATTATTTATTGGTCGGCTGAGCCGCCTTATATTCTGTTTATTATTAATTGGTCGGCCGAGCCGCCGTATAATTTATTTATTATTCTGCATTGATCGGCTGAGCCGTCGCATGATTTGTTGTCATATAACATAAATATTTCATTGTCATAATTTTTCACTTTTATGAAATTTTATAGATTTGATTGACCGTTTAATACGATATTTTCAGACTAATTTTTAGTGCACTCGATTTAACCCCAACGGTCACAAAGAAAATTTTTCAAAAATTTCCCCTTTCTCCAACGGTCATGAACAGTAATTTTCATCTATAAATACAACTCATTTTCACTCCATTTCATCATCCAAAACATTTCATCTTCTCTCAAAAATTTCAAAATCGCTCTCCTCCGATTTTTCAAGAAAGATGATTCGCGCACTTTTGTTTTTATGTGCCATTTTTATTTGTGTTTCTATTTATGGTTTATTCGTTGGAGAATTTACTCCGAGTGAATTTAAGATGAATATCGGTTTAATTTTATTTACATCGCTTCTCCTTGTAATTGCTTGTATGATTAATGTAAACGGTTTTTAAATTATGAAGTTCATAATAAATGATTCATTTTAAAATTGCGAAATTCTAAAAAAAAAAAAATATATATATATATATAGTCATTTTAGACGATGATATATATATATATATATATATATATATATAT
>NC_027750.1:29336032-29351888 GCF_000695525.1 Brassica oleracea var. oleracea
TGTTATAAATTAAGCATTGAAATGATCATCCACTTCTTTACCAAACTCAAGCACTATGATCATCCACTTCTTTACCAAACTCAAGCACTATGATCATCCACTTCTTTACCAAACTCAAGCACTATGATCATCCACTTCTTTACCAAACTCAAGCACTATGATCATCCACTTCTTTACCAAACTCAAGCACTATGATCATCCACTTCTTTACCAAACTCAAGCACTATGATCATCCACTTCTTTACCAAACTCAAGCACTATGATCATCCACTTCTTTACCAAACTCAAGCACTATGATCATCCACTTCTTTACCAAACTCAAGCACTATGATCATCCACTCCTTTACCAACTCAAGCACTATGATCATCTACTCATCAAGCATTATGATCACCCACTCATTTACCAAATTAAGCACTATCTTTGTTATTTTATGTATTGTTGTTCACTATAAATACCATCACTCATCTCACTCTTTTGTACACCATAAACAAGAACAAGAGTTTATAATCAAAGAACCATTACATCTTCTTCTTCTTACTTATAATAAACTCTCTCACTTATAGTAGTGTTATTTGCTTCATACGGGTATTAAATTCTACTCTTATTTAAATTTCTCGATACTATAAATTATAAGTTATTTCATAACACATACCAAATATTTTTGTAGGAGTACAAAGCGAAGTTTGGTTGTAGTTATATGAAAGTTAAGTTTGTAGGAGTACACTTCTGCTACTAACATAATCTAAGGTCGCATCATATATCCTCCATCTTGTCTACTTTTGTATATTAGTATTTTTATGTTTAAATATCTAATTTTAATTTTGAAGTTATCTACTCGGACTCGACCAATCATCCTTTGTTCGCTCAAATAACCGACTAAAAAATGTGCATAATCTCCTTTGTTTGTTGAAGATATTATACAATATTGTTTTTTTTTTTTTTTTTTTGAAGACATTAAACAATATTGTTTTTTTTGTCATCATTATACAATATTGTTTCATTAATTAATTAAATTGATTTTCAAGTAACTATTTTAGGAGGTGGAACGAGGCGCAAGAATCATGCCGACTTATGTTATCCACATAGATACAGAATTTCTATGCTAGATTATGTTTTAGGATAGAATTTTATTTTCTTGTAAAACAAAAAAAAAATTAGGAGATGTATTAAATTAAATATTTGGAATTAGATTTACATTAAAATTATAAATACCCAGTTACTCAAAAATAAATTTTAAATAGAAATTAGAATATAATATTATTAAAAATTAAAAATTTGATTTTATGAGATTTATTATAGTTTAAAGCGGCTTTGGCTGAATTTTTTAAATAAAATATAAAATTCTCAGTCTCGTAGTTTTATATAAGATTCTAAGTGGGTGTATTCAAACTAGTATTTAAAATATTTTGGAAGAATTAAATACTGTATAAAGAGAAGCAACAATGTTTTGTAATATTTTTGCTCGATTTCTTACTATATTTGTTTATCCAGCATGACGATTTCAGGATGGGTGTTTATGATCTCTGTTGGATTCAATGCAGCGATAAGGTCTGTGTTCCAATCTCTCGATTTCATTTCATCAATTTAATTTATACAAAATTGAAAACGCCTCTATCTAAAAATATTCGCCCAAAATATACAAGTTCCTACATTTTACAACCACTCAAATATGCTAAATCACACTGAACCCGATCTCCTTTTTTTTCTCTAACTAAATTGAGTAAGCCTATAAAAATCGATGCTATTGATATTGATCCAGTGTAAGAGTGAGCAATGAACTTGGAGCTAGGAATCCTAAATCAGCAGCATTTTCTGTAATCATCGTTAACATATATTCGTTCATCACATGTGTGATCTTAGCCATAGTAATTTTGGCTTGTCGTGACGTTTTGAGTTATGCATTCACTGAGGGTGAAAAAGTATCAGCTGCGGTTTCTGAACTATGTCCACTTCTTGCCTTAACACTTATATTGAATGGAATCCAACCAGTTCTTTCCGGTAAAATCTTTTTATTTTTTTTAACACCGCAATATTACAAATCAAAATAGAAGAAATGTGTGTTTAAGAAAAATATTTGAAAATGTCTATTCAAGGTGTTGCGGTTGGTTGTGGTTGGCAAACGTTTGTGGCAAAAGTCAACGTTGGATGTTACTATATTATTGGAATTCCTCTTGGGGCTCTCTTTGGGTTTTACTTCAAATTCGATGCCAAGGCAAGATAATTTTTTTCTCATTCATTTTAAAACTCAGATACTTACATTTAGTTATTCATTTTATCCAGTGATCTTCGTACTAATAATGTTACTAATAAAATACTAATCACACCCTTCAAATTTTGATGGTATTTTAGGGTATATGGACGGGAATGATATGTGGTACGCTTATACAAACCGTTATATTGGCGTGGGTCACGTTTAGAACGGACTGGACAAAAGAGGTAACTATGCGTTTTCCTATGTGTTCATATCAATGTTTCATTGATTTGAAAAACAAAATCGGACGTTATGTTTGTTTTAGGTGGAAGAAGCTTCTAAAAGGTTGGACAAATGGAGCAATATAAAACTAGAAGTGGTTCCCGAATGATGCAAGTCGATGTAAATTTGGTAACCGATGTGAACCGATTGGATTCATTGGTTTAATGAAAATCGATGCAAATGCTCAAGATAATCGGTGTACTTTTTCTTTTGGGGCAACGGGGGAAATGTACTATAGGACTGTATTTTATCTTTGATTAATTTATGTGCATGCTTGCTTTAAAGTTAAAACTAAATAATAAGTTGGTAATGTATTTTGTATGCCAAATTAAGATGACCATTGCTTTATATCTTTGATTGTTGGCTCTTTTTCTTATAAATTACTGTCAACTTATAATCAACTGATATTTTGTTGGATTATGAATCATTCAATGTTCCTCTTTTCAAATATGGTGCAATTTGGTTGAGAATTTCCAAATTTTGACTGAAAAAGTAGAAGCTGCGTTTCCTATACAATGGGCCTAAGAATGTCTGGCTGTAAGAAAACTGAAACTATGATATACTAAGCTAAGTACCCATATAATAAATTGAGCCCAGTTCGTTTGCGTTGAGACAGAAAAAAAATTTGGAGTTGATATAGTTCAGTATCTGATATGAGGTTATCTTCTCTCCACACAATGAGTCTTTCTATTCTCTGTCCGCCAGAGTTAATGTCGAATTCCCTCCAAATATCAAAGAAAAAAAATCCCACAAACCCCATCTATTGATAGTAGTGCATATATATGTTTTTATATAAGCTTTTATCTGGAATTTTAGAAGCCATGTTTATCGTGTTTAATAGAAAGATAACAAACTATTATAAGAATTTGAAATATATAACCAGACCCGTTCCTGATCTAAAGTTGGCAAAACATTGGCTTTAAGTCAAAAAATGTAAGCAATATTTTAAAAAACTATATGTAGCTTTGATGGTTTTTTTTTTTTTTTTTTTTTTTTTTGCAGCAAACAGCTATTCTATTATTCAAACTTGAGGTGGTGTGGAAAGCCAGACCGGAATAGAACAACCAATAAAACATAGAGATCTATGAAAAGAACGTGCATTCCTAGCTAACGAATCTGCAATCTCATTTTGCGTCCTTGGTAAATAGCTGATCTTGAAGTCTGAAAAACTTAACCGAATAGTTTGAATGATTTCCACCTCAGTTGAGAAGTTGGGCCAAACTTGTGGTTCTTGTATCATTGCAATCAGGTCCTTGCAATCAGTATCAAATCTCTGACAGGTCGAGTGTTGTATCATACTCTCCATTGCCCATCTTACCGCTTCTAGCTATGAGTGTAACACTGTTTCTCGCCGCATTAAGTTCCTGGTCCCCATAAGCTGAATTTTCCCCATGCTATCCTTCCAGACCCATCACATTCCACTAAACTGGGCTGTGGAGGTCCACGAACCATACACCATGCAAATATTACCCAAGCTTAAGGCATGTGTTTCTTCAGTAGGTTGTCCTTGTGAAGGAACATATATAGTTTCCTTCGCATTATGCCAAGCTTGACACTCACTCTCTGCATACCTGACTAGTTGCAATGAGTTTCTATCTATGCCTCTGAACAACTTATCATTCATGGTTTTCCAAATGTACCAAATTATCCAAGGATAAGGATCTTTATCATATCTTCCGGCTTCATTATATTATTTTTCTTCCGGAAAATATAATCCATATTAGCTTTGATGGTTAAACAAGAGAAATTAGTCTTCTTTATATTTTGTTCAAACCACACCACACACATTTTTTATATATTTTTCATTGGCAGTTTTAACTACAACTATGAAGGCAACATTCTGACAAACTTTGAGCTTCCTAAACATTTTTGGGACGGCATGAACATAGTAAAACGGTTGAAAGACAAATTCTTGTTAGTTAGTAGACTAACTGTCATTTTTCCATAAAAATATAAATTCTCATCAAACCATAACGGAAAAAAAAAGTACCAGAATCACTAAAAACTATAAATATAGTAAAAAAACTGAACAAGACAATAATGGTCGCCATGTTACATTGGCGTCGTTTCTTGTCAACAATTAAATACCTTGGACAAGCAAAGCATCGCCACTGATATGATGAAAGATGCAATTCTTTGATTTTGAAAGCCTAATGCAGTCCCCAACTTTAGTAAATCATTCAATAACGAGAGAAGTCAGCAGCCATCAAGCATAGTACATTTAGGTTTTAATAAGTACAAAACAAAGCCACGGTGGTCGGAGACATGTATCTGAGTTGGCTACTTTTTATTATGTGGTTTTTTAATTCACGTGGGTCTCAATTATTAACCAAAATATATATCATCATCTGTACCAACATTTTATAAATCGAATTAAATCAACATCATTTGATTTTCCAATTTCATATGTTTTGTTTACTCTTATACTAGTATTTGATTATGTGGATAGAACCTTGAAACTTGTTTTTCACTCCTTCAATTTCAAAAAAGATAAATGTTTTAGAAAAAAAATTGTTTTATCTTTGTGTTTTCTATAGAAAAATTGTAAACTTAAAAAAAATTAATTGATTTTATTGAATTAGTATTGGTTAAAAGATATTAGAAATTGAAAATTGCAGAAAACAATACAGTGAAACAAACAAGAGTATATATCACTTCAACTTGTGATTCAGTATATCGAAATTATAGGAAGAAACCCAAACTTGCGTAATCAATCGAAAAACATGGCTCACATCAAAGCCCTTTCCCAAAAAAAAAAAAAAACACATAAAAAACATGGCTCACATGTGACATGTGGTACACGAAGACACACATCATCATTGCATGCTTTGTTGTTGCTAAATCTGAAATGAACTCATCATTAAATCTTGTATTTTTAAATTTAATCAGTTTAATTTTAAAGACAAGTCTACTTTGCAAATACCTTGAGAACTGCAAAGATTTATCAAATGAATATATTCAAAATGATAAATATGTATCTTGATGATTTTAATTCAGATTAAAATATCCTGAAATTCAAACATTTTAAGATATACTATAGATCTGTAATTTAGATTAGAATGCATATGACTAATTAAAATTAAAGGTCAACGTAGGCCCGAAAATGTGTAATGTGATTTGTGGTCGTCACATCCAAGAAATCTCCACCTCTCTCTCATCTCGTTGCCCCCCCACACATGTGTCAAAAAAATCAATAAAAAATAACAAATAATATTTTGAAAAAAAGCTTTGAAGTGTCGTCCCCTCCGAAAAAGAGGAGGAAACACAGAAACCTAGAAAGCTTTCCGTATATTACCTCTCTCTCCTTTCTTTCCTTTTTCTTTCATGGCCAAAATGGAATCAATCAGCTTCTCTCTGGCCATCACCAGATCTTCCTGATTCTGCATCTTCTTCTTCTTCCTTCTACTTTATATTTTCCCTTCTTCTCTTAATCAATCGAAATGGCTCAATCCTGCGTCAAGATCGCTCGAACCAACAATCTCAGGAACCTAGTGAACCGTAGGGTATTGATTCTCCGTCGATTCACGCGCATTCTCTTGAGCAGAATCGTCCCTTGCGCTCCCGGTAAATCACAGAGTTATTTATTGCTGTCACGCGCCGCCACTCCGTCTCCGAGTGTCTCTCGTTCTCTCCCTCCTCCGGTCCCCGCCGTTGAAGGTGAGGTCGCACGCCGCACATCGGTACATAACCACGATGGCAGCAACCGGAGATCGGACTCTGATCTGGTTTCTCTAAAAATAAGCCTCTTAGGAGATCCCGAGATCGGAAAAACTTGCTTCCTGGTTAGTTAGTTTTACATATACACATTCGATCTCTCTACGTCATTACTGGTTTTTAAATTTATGGTTAATTGGTCATGTTTGTTTACATGTTGCTGCATTTTTGCATTGATCACTAGCAAATCACAAAATTTAAAAAAATTAATAGCTAAAATGATTAACTTACATACATTAAAATTTAAGAAAACAAACAATAATATTGATTATTTGAATTGGTTGATTTTGATTGTGAAGGCGAAGTATGTTGGTGGAGAGAAACAAGTTGAAATGAGAGAATTGGAGAAAGGGATCCATTGTACGGACAAGACGTTATCCATGGGAGGAGCTCGTATTTCCTACAGTATCTGGGAGTTACAAGGTTAATCTTCTTTCTTCTTCTTAACAACCAATTAAATGTTAAATCCATTGCAATCATTGGAGGTTAACTAGAATGTTAATCAAACAGGAGCTGAGAAATCACGGGATCTAGTCCCCATGGCTTGCAAGGACTCTGTAGCCATTCTCTTCATGTTCGATCTCACCAGTCGTTGCACACTTAACAAGTACTACAATTACTGTTCAGCCTTATCAACATGTAACTTTTGATTAATTAAAAGCTAAAGCTTCTTCTTATTTTTATGATTATGCAGTGTGATTAGCTGGTATCAACAAGCTAGAAGGTCTAATCAGGTGGGATTCTAAGACAACACTAATAACATTCTCAGTTTGATCTCTCTCTATATATAACAATGTCTTTATGCATACGGCAGCTTCGGTCTCTCCTTAATAAAACACTTTATGTTTTCTATGCAGACCGCGATTCCAGTTATGGTAGGAACAAAGTTTGATGAGTTTATTCAGCTCCCTATCGATCTGCAATGGACTATTGCTAGCCAGGCGAGAACCTATGCCAAGGCGCTAAACGCGACTCTCTTCTTCTCGAGTGCTTCTTACAACATAAACGTAAATAAGATCTTCAAGTTTGTGACCGCGAAGCTCTTCGACTTACCATGGACAGTGGAGAGAAATCTCACCATCGGAGAACCAATCATCGACTACTAGCATCTTCCAAAACCTATTTGTAGATATATCTAATATAAAACAAGTGAATCCGATGATAGTTTCTTTTGTTTCATTCACCGCCGTGGGGTTGATTGGAGCACAGTTTCTAGCCGTTTTTAAAGCGAAATGGAGAGATGAGGCGGAGATTTCGCCCGCTTTCTTCTGTTTTTTTTTTCAATAAACAAAAAAAGGAAAAACAGAGAAAAAATGGTATCGAGAGAAAAGGAACATGATAAGAAAAAGAGAGAGGGGTATTGTGGATTTTTCTTATTCACTTTGTAATGTTTCCACATTCGATTACCGCTGGAGAATTTTGGTTCCAGCAAATTCTAAATACTAGTAAATATCATTTCGCTTGAGTTTTTTTTTTCTTAACCTAAATAGACTACAGAGTTGATGCTGTCAAGTGAGGAGCTGGACAATTTATGTACGTTGTAGTTAAGAATGTGTGTTTCTTTGACTTTGAGGCATGGTGTTAATTTATTCGAGGATTGGAGGGTTTCCAAAGTAAAATTCAGATTTCTCAAATTTTCAATCTAAACTAATTTTTTTTTCTTTCTTCTTAAAAAAAATAATTTTTTTTCTTTGAGGGAATTGTTTGTATAAAAAACTAATTTTGTTCGTTACTATTCACTTTATTTCATAATATAGTTTGTGTTTAACTAAAGTGAAAATTAGGAAAACATTTTTTAATTTGGTTATTAAATCTATACAATTCAAAACAAAGTTATAGAGTATACTTGATTACACTATATCTAATAAATATAATTAGACACTAGTTTTACAATATTTTAAAACTATAATTAGACAATAAGAATATTACAAAAAAACTTACTAATTTTTTTTTAAAAAAAGATACATGAAGACATAATTATTGCATAAATTCAAATATTACAACAACACCAATAATCACCAATAATCTTGTAAATTTACTCTGGAACCTCCAAAATCTCCAAAATATTGTCCAAACAATGTTTTTGTAACCGAAAATAGAACATTACGAAAATAATTTTATGAAATAATATGGTATTTTGCTTGGAGATTTAATATTTAATTGTATTTTGATTTATAATTTTATATTTTAGTGTAAGATTTTATTAATTGATATTTCTGTAATATTCTTATATATGTGCTAGTTATTTATAATTTTTTATGGATTTACATTAGTATGATAAATTTAAAGATCATAGTGTAAAATACAAATAATTTTGAAGTTAAGTATGAAGTTTTGATTAGGAGAAAAACACCTTGAAATTTCGATTATAGAGTTATAAAACATTAAAATAGAGAATTTTTTTGGAGATGCTCTAATTAACATTTAATGATTTTTTTGTACATTGCAAAAATCTACTTATAAAAGTGCTCCATTTTTAAGCTTACAAATCTATATACTATTTTCAAAATTACCGAGCTCTCATCGTATCCCATCTTCACATGTTTTTGCACATCACGTCCAATAGTTTCAATTGTCATCGTTCTGTAACGGCTAAACGATAAAACAAAAAGGTCTACTTCATTTGGCGTTTGCCATTCTCACGCAACATCAAAAGTGGTCAAGTTCAACGAACATACATGACATTCCTTCTCTCTTTTATTTTGGTTTGTATTAGGGTTAAATATTAATAACTGATACATCAACTGCTCCACTTTAACAATTTAGGTTTAACTATTTAATTATTCTTTCAAAAAATCAGATAGCCACATCATGATAGCGTTCCTAGAGGATATTTGTCAAAACGAAATCAGCCGTTTGAATTACTTTTCACGCTAACCAACCCTCTATGGCTTCTATTTTTATTTAGAAATTTCGTTTTTGCACTAATCGTAGTTTAAATTTGTTGTTGTCTACGTTTGCTTCGATTATCATAACGCACTTTACAAATAGTTTTTTTTTTCTGCAGACAGACACATAATGTATAGTTTATATTCTACCATTGCGTAAATGAGTTTGTTGGAAAGCTATGTCTCAACTAATAATAAAGAAATGCCTGCAAATCAACGATAAGTTGGGCCAGATCACATTTAAGCTTATTTTTGGGTCAAAACTATTTGATAAAACATCACTGAAGGAATAAAATCATACAAATCTTAAGTTTAGCAATATCCTAATTTTGAAAGAACAAATATAAATGTTTTGTTTCCTACTTATATGATTGTATGGTCTCGTTATGTATTACCCACTTTCTACCGATCGGTCCACGACTGTAAATCTGCGTATTTGTTTACATATGCAAAATGTTTTTCATTTCGAAAAATAAAAATGGACTTATATTTCACTTTTGTATGGTGGAACATATTTCCTATAGATAGCTTAATGTCACACTTCTACAGAGGTCCATCGTTGGCTTTTAGTTCTCCATATTTTGATCAACGCTTTGGGACCCATGTGATGACCACATCAAGATTCCGATTACTGTCTCTCCAATTAGTTTTATTTCTCCTTTTTTATATATCACGAAAATTTAACGACCTTAATATATATACATACCAAACGCAACCACTTACGAATTATTCCATTTTATTTTGGTTTATTCCTCCTTTCTCCACATGATGGATACATTCTCTTGTAATTCTTATGAACAAAATCACGCTCCTTTCGACCGTCACGATAATGATACTGATATTGATGATCCTGATCATGATCATCATGATGGTGTTCAGCAAGAGGAGAGTGGATGGACAACTTATCTTGAAGATTTCTCAAATCAATACAGAACTCATCATGAAGATAACGATCATCAAGATAAGAGTTCGTGTTCGATTCTGGACGCCTCTCCTTCTCTGGTCTCCGACGCCGCCACTGACGCATTTTCTGGCCGGAGTTTTCCAGTTAATTTTCCGGTGAAATTGAAGTTTGGGAAGGCAAGAACCAAAAAGATTTGTGAGGATGATTCTTTGGAGGATACAGCTAGCTCTCCGGTTAATAGCCCTAAGGTTAGATACTACTTAACGTAATCCAATTAAAACATGATCCATGATTGAAATTTTAATCCAAAATTTTTCTTTTGCTTTTCTTTTTTGGTGCAAATCTATAGAAAAAATTATAATTTTAATTTAATTGTAAAATATGATTGATTATGAGTCAGTTACCTCCAATAATTACTTTATCCTTTTATTATTATTCTCCTCTTGTAGAATCTCCCTTTGTAGTAGTTATAGCAAATGTATAATTTTATATAAATAATATTGAACAGGTCAGTCAGATTGAACATATTCAGACGCCTCCTAGAAAACATGAGGACTATGTCTCTTCTAGTTTCGTTATGGTAATCTCTATGCTTTCTTTCATACATTTAAATTTATGTGTCCACCTATATATCAACTTGAATTTAATTTCATTTATAACCCAAACGGAAAAGATAGAGAAGATTCATTTTGCATAATATTAGTTTATTAAGACAGACTTGGTCCTGTATTATTAGATAAGCTTTGTTTGTCTAGTTATAAGGAAGGTATATGATCTTTTCGTATTAATAATCTTTACATTATATTCGATGGATGTAACACGTAAAGATGTTTGCGATACGGTATTGATAGGGAAATATGAGAGGCATGGGGGATCATCAAATCCAAATCCAAGAAGGAGATGAACAAAAGCTGACGATGATGAGGAATCTCAGAGAAGGAAACAACAGTAACAGTAATAATATGGACTTGAGGACTAGAGGATTATGCGTCGTCCCTATTTCCATGTTGGGTAATTTCAATGGCCGCTTCTGAATGATGAGCAATTCTAGTAAACCCTTGTAAATTTGGTGGTGTTTATGTATGTACCCCATCTTGCATATATTCGCTTGATGTGTGTACATCTTAATATGTATGTGCTTAATAAAATATGTAGTTTACGTTTGTATAAGTGCATATTGGTGGGATATTTGTGAAGTACACAACGTATATGTTTGTAAACATATCTAAGAGCTACTATCTCATAAAACTTTTTTTTTGTAACTTACTATCTCATAAAACTTACGAAAGCTTTTTTTAAATACACGCGATTATTTATATGTCTAAAAAGTTTTGAGAGAGTTATATCTAGGTTAACTTATATATATATGTGTGTGTGTATATATGTATGTTTATATATAAGGACTATGCGTAGACCTTATGGCAGACTATATGGATGGTAACCACAACTTAAATTTCGTTTAATGTAGATATGATAAGATTATATGTGTGAAATTATTACCGTCAACGATCCAATTTCTAATATAATTAGAAAGTTGAGGGCCAATAGAATTCATCAATCTCACATATTTATTAAATTATACGTACGTTCTATATTCAAAATTATATTTATATGTGGTCTTACATATCAATTAGAAAGTGACCAAATGTTTGGCACAGTTTATTACATGAACTCGTAGCCGTCCCGGCTTCAAATTTAATTAATAAGCTACTTGGTATACTTAATCAATTCTGGCGCTAATGCATAATGTATATGTTATAGGGTGATTAATAACCATATCAAATTACATTTTCCAAATACATATTATGTACGGATATCTCTATCTCTATGTACATACATAATATGATATTATTAATATATCTATCAATATCTTATAAGTATTTATATAATCTGATCTTTTTTAACTGTAAAGAAAGAATTTTTTTTCATTTCTACAACCATCTTAAGAAATACATATATATATATATATATATATATATATATATATATGTATTTCTTAAGATGGTTGTAGAAATGAAAAAAAATTCTTTCTTTACAGTTAAAAAAGATCAGATTATATAAAGGTTAAGGGCATCTCTTGATTTGGATAAAAGAACTGAGGTCAAAATTAGTACCCGGAAAAAAGAACTGAGGTCAAAATTAGTACCCGGAAAAAAAGAACTGAGGTCAAATTCTGACTTAATTTTTAAAATTATATATCTTGCATCCGTTAGCCAAACCTTCATGTTAGGTGATCGATCAAGTCCTTACCAATAATCATTTCTTATTGTGTAACAAAACTAATATAAAACGTTTGATACCAAAATCAACCTCCATATGAATAACTTCTTTTAGTTTTGAATCGGAGATATTTGATAATATTCCGTTTGGTTCTGAAAAGTGTTGGATGAAGCGTCTAATCAAATCGGTTATGATATTAATTGCTGCATAAATTAATTTATATATAATTAGTTCCTTACAATCTATATTAAGAAGCTTGTAATTAATTATAATTGCATGTTAAAAAAAGGGGCATCGGTTAAGATATTTAACCTTTTCGGATTTTCATCATAGACAGCAAACAAAAAATGTTCAACGTTCAATGGATTCAATAAGTTTCCAGCTGCCCTAGTACATCTTCCACGAGCACGATTTGATGATGCAAAATTGATAATATATCACTTAAATTTAGTCCTAAGATATTATTAAAGTTAAAAGATCAATTATTTGAGACTGTATGATTAATTAGAGACTCACACACTTCCAACCAACTAAGAATATTTACGAACTATTATTGGACAAAGCAACCTTAAATCTCATCTTTGATGTCAAATCAAATCTTACAAGAATCTCATCACGGATTCATTGATTTTTCTTAACTTTTTTTTGTCTTCAGCGATAAAATGATCTATGTTCGCCATTTCGGGGTTTTGACGGGACATATAGAGCTTGCTTAATTTTTTTTTTTTTTGAAACTTTAAGCTTGCTTAATTCATTAAAGATAAAAGGAAGTCTGCTACTATCTAGATTGAACCCGCCGTATATATGTATGTGTTCATGTGTATGTAGAAAATCTCAAGTAAATCTGGTTATATTAGAAAATGCATTATTATTACAATATATATGTCTTGAATTTTCATCCAGTGATATTTTTAGAAGTTGCTT
The DNA here is from genome assembly GCF_000695525.1 of Brassica oleracea var. oleracea. NCBI lineage: Eukaryota > Viridiplantae > Streptophyta > Magnoliopsida > Brassicales > Brassicaceae > Brassica > Brassica oleracea. The sequence goes on from NC_027750.1 coordinate 29,349,157, forward strand.
CTGAGACGCAATCTCCTTGTCAATGACAATCGTGTTGCGTATTTTAAGACACGTCACTAACCTGCCGGCTTAATGTTTTAAAATACTTCTGTTATCTATATGGTTCATGTTGATCCAAAAAAAGAAAAAAATCTATAGGGTTCATAGGTTGAACCCCAAAAAAAGTCTATAGGATTACAGTTTATATATATGATTTAGGTAACAAATCTCACAATTTTAGGGTTCGAAGTTCACAGCGACACTATAGCAATTTTTATATGTTGAATCAAGGATGAGGACCGTCAGTGAAAACAAGACAAGTAAAACAATGAGTAATCATCATTGCTAAACCACTATTAATTGACCGTTAGTAGTTAAGGATTTACCATTAGTGGATTGTAATCATCGACCGTCAATGGTTATCCAATAGCAAGGACCGACCGTCAATGTTTAGCCAATAATAATAACCGACAATGATAAATCAATAATAAGGAATGTCAGCTGTGACAGACTTTCTGCTACTGAAAAAGAGCTTTGATCACTCGGATTTTAATCTGATAAAATAATTGTAAATGCATAGTAAAATACAACAATAGTAATACAAAATCGAAGCCACAAAAACTAGATACACACGTACTTCACTTCTCAGTTCAGATGAAGGTAGATGACGCAAAAAGATTGGCTTCGAAAGTAACAAAATTAAAAACAGTTGATCAAACGATGTAAACTGTGGAAAAAAAATTCTAGGTATTAAAAAATTCACAGAAAATCAGATCATAAATATAAATTATTAGTCAGAGAATTAATGAAGAACCATTATTGAACATTTGAACTCAAACAGAGTTTTATAATCTTTCCACTTGTCATCACTCTAATTACTAATGAACTAAAAAAGCTAACCTAATGAATTAATTGTCCTTGAACTTAAGAGGTGAAACACACATCAAGAACAAGTTTTGATAGATTCACAAGCTGTCTTAACATCAATTTTTGCCAACTAAATATACTTTGCTCACAAGGATTATATTCATACAATTAGACCAATTTTTGCTACCTCTAATCAACATAAGATCGATGAACTAAATCTTCTAATATATCAATCAAAAACATTCAATCTCTTCCTGTAAACTCACCGGATAACACCAAAAGATTCCACAATTCATATTTTGACTCGATAAAAGACTCAACACATGTTTTAGAAATTGGTAAAACATAGATATATCAAGCTTTGATACAGCTCAAGTTTGTTAACCCAAATACGATATTGCAACTACATAGAAAAATGGCAGTTTAATATATGTAATTGAGTAAAAAACTAAGATCTCAAAACTAATCTCTCAAAAATGAAAATTAGCTAAATGAAAAGATGATTTATTTGTTTGTATGAGCTAAGCAAGTAAATGAAAGCAGCTAATGAGAACTCATACTTGCAAAAAGGTAATCATCATAAAAATAATACTCCCACCGTTTCATTAAAATAGAAGTTTTAGAAAAAAAAAATTGTTTCATAAAAATAGATTTTTTATGTTTTCTATACAAAAATTACAAATTTTAATAAAATTAATTGGAATTATTGAAAGACTATTGGTTAAAAAAGAATTTGATAATTTAAAAAAATGATGCAAGATTAATGTGTTTGTGTGAAAACAGAAAAACATCTATCTTTAAGAAACAGATGGAGTAGTTAAGAATTTAAGATCAGTTCTTGACCTTGTATCACGAAAGATCTGGTCTTCGTCAAAGCACTGATTTCACTGTCTAAAATCTTTGAATCCTAAATTTTGGTTTCAATCTAAGAAGTTAAACAAGCATCAGTTCACGTTTGATTAGTTCACAGTTTCACTAACTTGAATATCCATTAGCTATTCAGTAATTGCTCATTTGGGTTCTTTGAGTAATTTATGATTATATTTTGGATGTTTAAGTTGATTAAGAATTTTGTAATTAATCTATTTTTATCACTAAAACCGTTTACTTAAGGAAACCAATTTACTATTTCCTAAACCAACATCTTAATCAATCAACCCCTAAAATTTCTTTGAAAATCCTAAAACGCAACTGAGGAATGATTAACATACCAAAAGGAAAAGGATCCATTTGATAACTAAGAGCATCCCCATTAAAAGTTTATAACAGGTTCATGGGCTCAGGTTCATAGGCCCGGGTAATAAAAATAAATGAGATATTGGGTTTAATCTCGCGATCCGCCTCTTACGAGTGACCCCGTCCGATACGGGTTCACGACAGGTGTCGCATTTTGACTGGGGAAGGGGAGTCGACGTCACGCGGAGGAAAGCGGAGAGAGAATCATTTCTCTCATTTTCGCGAAAAAATCTAGGGTTTTCGAGGAGAGGCGATTTCCCCTGCGACGCCGATCTCTCTCCACTTTTCTCCCCTTTTCTCGATCGATTCGACGCTGGATTGTCTCCTCCAGGAGCAGAGGTGAGTATCGACTCGATTCACGTTTAGATATAAGCATTTTGTAGTCGATATCGCCTTTGGGAATTCTCAATAGATTTTCTGATCTCGAGTTAGGGTTCGAAATCGAGATGGGTTTGGATCTATGGTTGTATAACCTCGTATAGGGGTTCTATTTATCGATTAATGGTTTGAGTTTTGCGGATTGAAAATCGAATAGGGGTTATCGAGTTAGGGTTAAAAAAAAAATTTGGGGGTTTCGATAAGTGGTTTGAAATCGTAAACTGGGTTCGATAGACGGTTCGTTTGATCGTATTATTTAGTTATTTTGTGCT
>NC_027750.1:29352042-29353906 GCF_000695525.1 Brassica oleracea var. oleracea
TGGTGGGAGAATGATTGACGAGCTTCGAGTCAAGGATGAGTTCGACACTCAGCCTGGGAAGCGCTTCTTCAGCTGCGTAAACTACGAGGTTAGATACAAACCCGTGCTTCCCTTCATTACTTTCACTTGAGTTATTAGTTAATTTTTTTAATATGTTGTCTGATGTGTTTATGGTTTAACCAAGGCTGATGGGTTTCATTATCGTCAGCCTTGGGTTATAGGTGTGCAGGAGGAGATCGTAAGCCTGCGTAAGCGTGTTGAGGAGGCTGATGAGGTGATCAAGTGGGTGCCCATTCTTAATAAACAGATTGAGAGTGTTGAGGTTTGTCACTTTGTCTAAGAGTATCTATTAGGAAGTAATTTTTTCTAAATTTTGGTTTTTAAAAAGTCACTAACAAGGTTTCTTTTTTTCCTTGTGCAGGCACAAGTTAAAAGGCTGACTTTGCTGCTTGATAAGCTCACTGGTGATGTGTATAACCTCACAGTGCAGGTGGTTGCTCTGGAGAATGTCTGTTTCGACTGAAATCGAACAGGTAAACATTCAAACTAAACTGAAGTAGAAGTTCTTTCCGTGTAGGTTGCTTGCTGTAGTTGAACTGATACTTAACTAGGAACTCAACTAGTTTCATTAAATATCTAGAGTACGAACTGTACTAGATTTTAGGTTTAATTAAATTGTTGTTGGTTGGTTGCTGTGATGAATGGTCATAAAATGCTATCTGTCTGAAACTTGTTTGAGTTTAAAAATACTGATTTGAAGGTTGTTGGTTCTGGAGGTCACGGGTTCTACAAGGTTTCTTGCTTCTGCAGGTCACGGGTTCTATCTCTTTACTGGCGCAGCACGTTTTATTCTGAGGTTGATGGGTTCTGCTTCACGGGTTATCGTAGTAGTAGTAATAGTACTGTAGTGTAGTTGATGGGTTCTGCTTCACAGGTCACAGATTGTAATAGGCAGTAGTGCAGTTGTCACAGGTGTTTATGTATGTGTCACGGATGTTGTATAACAATCACTACTATATATTTTTTTTAAACTCTTAATCATATTTTCTTGTTCTATCTTTTTTTTTCATATTTTCTTGTTCTATCTCTTCTCTTAATTATATATTTTTTTTAAACTCTTAATCATATTTTCTTGTTCTATCTTTTTTTTTCATATTTTCTTGTTCTATCTCTTCTCTTAAATATTTTTTATTTAAAAACTCTTAATCATATTTTCTTGTTTTATCTCCTTTTTTTTCTTTAAAAGATGGCGTAGATGAAGCTTTTGAAGATTTTTTTGAGGAAGAATTTGATAATATCCTCGACTCCCTACTTGATGTACAAGCCAACAAACCAAAGAGAAGAGCTTATATCGAAAGAGATCGGGAACAAGGCCACATTCAACTATGGAACGACTATTTCTAGGAAAATCCTACTTACCCACCGGACATGTTTAGGCGGCGTTTTAGAATGAACAAGCCATTGTTCCTTCGCATTGTCGAGCGGCTAAGTACAGGTGTTCCATACTTTTGGCAAAGAAGAAATGCTCACGGAAGGAAAGGGCTATCACCACTTCAAAAATGTATGGCAGCTATACGTATGCTCGCATATGGTTGATGTTAGGAGTTTTCAAGGCTCCTAAGACAAATGTTGTAGTATAGTGATTGTCGAACCAGTTCTGAGGGATATTAAAGCAATGAAAATGCAAGTACTCACTTAATCTAAGTGCAACCAATGATTTAGATGAGTTTTAAGCTATGACTAAAACTAAAAAGCAATAACAGAATTATACTTTCTTGACTAAAGGAAAAGAGAACTCGTGGGCATAGGGATTAGATCTTGGGTGATCAAGTATCGAACTAAAGATGGCAAATGATCAATCAAA
>NC_027750.1:29354006-29372807 GCF_000695525.1 Brassica oleracea var. oleracea
CGACTTCGCCTTGTCGCTCTAGGAGGTCGCTCCGAAGCGTATAGGGCAAGCGAGTTCATGGCATCGCTCCGGTAGGTCGCTCTGGCTGGAGTGACTTGAGATAGTTGCTCTGGGCTGGTCGCTCCAGGCAGTGCTCGTCCAAAGATCACTTTAATCACCTCCTTTGAGCTCCAAATGCACCCAAGTGTCTTCAGGACCTCCATGTGGTACTCCAATACCTGATAGAGACATATGTATGCAAAATGCAACCTAGACATCACATGAATAAATGGATAAACAATGTGAATATGCAAGATATCAACGGTCAATCGGGAGATACGTATGACGAATATCTCCGACTTGGTGAAAGTACGGCACTTTTATGTTTGGAACATTTCACTAATGGGATAATACACTTTTTTGGTGATGAGTATCTAAGAAGACCTATGGCGGAAGATCTTCAACGATTACTCGATATTGGAGAGGTACGCGGGTTTCCAGGGATGATTGGCAGCATTAATTGTATGCATTGAGAGTGGAAAAACTGCCCAACGGCTTGGAGAGGGCAGTACACACGAGGTTCAGGAAAGCCGACAATTGTCTTAGAGGCTGTGGCATCAGAAGATCTTTGGATATGGCACGCATTTTTCGGATTACCAGGTACCCTAAACGATATCAATGTTCTTGATCGGTCTCCTGTTTTTGATGACATTATACAAGGTCGAGCACCTAAAGTTAAATTCAAGGTCAACAACCACACTTACCGTATGGCGTACTACCTTACTGACGGAATTTATCCGAATTGGTCAACATTTATCCAATCCATCCCACTTCCTCAAGGTAATAAAGCAGAGCTGTTTGCTAAACATCAAGAATCCACTAGGAAAGATGTCGAACGGGCTTTCGGGGTATTGAAATCCATCTCACTTCCTCAAGGTCCTAAAGCAGAGCTATTTGCTAAACATCAAGAATCAACCCGAAAAGATGTGGAGCGGGCTTTTGGAGTATTGCAATCTCGATTTGCAATAGTGAAAAACCCGGCTATTTTGTGGGACAAGAAACAGATAGGGATGGTTATGCGAACATGTATCATACTTCACAATATGATAGTAGAAAATGAACGCAATGGATACACTCAGTATGATACATCTGAATTTGAAGAAGGAACCTCGACCAGAAGTTCGAATGTGGATGCACCCAATACTTCCGAGATATAACATGCTAGGCATGCGCAATGAAGTTCGGAATTCAGGAAAACATGATAGTTTGAAAGCTGATTTAGTTGAAAATGTATGGCAAAAATTTGGAAACATAGATGAATAATCTTTGTATGTTCATCAATTATCAATGTAATGAATAAATTTAATTTATAAAATATATTTTATAATATTTTATTCATGTTTTCAAACTAATTTCAAAACTAAAAAAAAATTAAAAAATATATTATTTAATTCCTATGAACCTCTTCTTCAGGTTCACTAATGCAGAAGCACAATAGCAAGAGGTTCAACACTATTCATGACCCCACCAAAAAAATATTAAAAAAATCCTATGAACTCCAAAGGGGAGTTCATTAATGTAGTATGAAATACTACTACTATTCATGACTCCACATCTCATACCAAATACAGTTAGAGTTAGATACTTGTATGTAATTTTGAACTTGTAGAGCATTTCTAATGGGAAGTTCTCATGGAGAGTTCTTAGTATTAAAAATGATAATATATAAACAAAAGTTAAAAAATAAAAAAATGGATTTGTTAAATAAGAATTTTTAAGAACCTCTTTAGAACCATGTCCAACATTTGTCAATTCTTTATTGATGTAATTTTTATTTCAAAACTTGGAACTTTAATTTTTTTTCACATTATACTAAAATATTAATATATTTTTTGTTTTAGAACCTTAAAGAATATCTCATAGTAATGACACAATGTGTTTTGTTTAACACTAAGTTCTTAACACCGTTTCTTAAGATTAAAAAAGTAAAATAATGAAAAGTTAGGAAATAAAAAATAGTTCTCAAACAAACACCTTTAAATATGTAGAGATACACATATATATATGTGTCAGCTATTTATTGGTTATCTTTTGTAAAGAAAATAAATACATCATTATAATATTAATATTTTTCTTTTAAAAAATAGGTTTTTAGCGATGGGCATGCTCTCAATATCTCATAGAGCACAAATAAAAATGATAAAATATATATATATACAACAAAAAGTTATGAATGCGAACTGTCATGTTGTTCAATGTAATCATGCACGAAGAATCCTAATATAATCGTATTAATAAGTAAAATATTAAGAAAACAAAAACGAATGCAATGAAGGAATATAACGCGTGATCGCCGGGCTGGGAATTTTAGTTGGCATTCCGATGGTCGGACGTATGGGACCCACTAATTCGCAATATAAAGTTTAATCTCATTAATCTTTTAAATTAATGTTAGTTAATCCCATGTGCAAAGTGCCCAACACTTTGCTTTATTGTCAAAGGTTGATTCTGTTTACATTCGACAAATTAACGTGTCAATCATACATTGAATTTTTGGTTTCAATGTTACAAATCAAAAGTATAGCAAGGAGCAATATGATTCCCATTTACACTTCAGTACACAATACATACGTTAAACAACAGACTTGTACGGCGCAATATCGCGGTAATTAACTTTGAGCGACAAGAAAAATAAAGGATGATGACGGAGAATATAGAGGTAAAAAGAAATCGTCGACCGTTGAACGGAGTCGTTGGCACCGCTGGAATTTCATGCAACGACACATTATTGTAAAAAAAAATGTCATACGCCATGTATTATCAATGATATTGAAACAAAGCATTTTATGCAATCAGAAAATAACATAAAAATAGACTCTTTACTTTTTGTCGCATCAACTATCAAAGAAGACTTCTGGTGCTCATATCAAAAGAAGACGATTTTTTTTTAGATGCTAAGAATGTAATTATCATAAATGACGAAGATTAGTCTACAAGAGTAGTTAACCTATACAAAACAATACCCTGGCAAAAAGAAAGTAAAAAAACAGGGGATTGATACTAAAAAGGGACCTCATGGGGTTCCTAAGAAGCCCAAAAAAGAGACCTGTGATCAAACACATAGGATCAGATTAACCAAAGCTGCATGAGGGCTCTGGATTTCTTCCTCGTCCGCAATGCTGAGATGAAATTAATAACCTGCATGTTGATGTCCTTGAACACCTCAAGCGGGGGAGATAAAGTCTGGTTAAAGAACATATTGTTTCGCTGCAGCCAGACCGTGTAGACAAGATTCTGCACCACAAGAAGACGATTTTTTCTTTTTTTGAAAAAAGACATTTAAATTAAAACATAAAACATACTAGGTATGGTTTTGAAACCATAAAGTTTTAGAAAATACGATGACAAACAATTTTCATATTGAGCTAAGCAATAACTTAGAAAAGAGAAACTTATGGACATAAGCTTAATAAAGCAAGATAAGAAAGAAGGAAACACTAGGGAGTATGGTATCCACGGCCTCGACGACCTCGTTTACATTTCCGTTGTAACCTAGTCCAATCCATATCTTGGTATTTTTGACTTGGTTTTATTGGCCTTCCACCTCTTGACATGTTGAGATTTGTTGTAGCATCACTCATTAACCCATCTACAACATCATGAACATTGAATTGCTCAATATAATTGTGAAAAGGGCTGTCATGCATAGGTGTGTACATAAAGGCTAATGAATTGCCTCCTGATTCCAAACTGGTCTCGGAAACAATAATATGAGATGAAATTTCTTCCATAATAGTTGGTTCAGCTAGAGCAGGAGTAGTACCTGCTAATGGTGACGTAGTGAATTGAGAGTAGGAGCCAATGGCTATTGTTTCCTTAAAGTGGACGGCAAAGTGTACTGGCGTTGAAAGAGCCTTTTGTGATTGCAACTGTTCAATCTCTGTCACTTTGGTGGGTTCTAAAATTTGATCAGTAGAAGCTAAATCCAAATTCGCTTCAGAATCTTCAACTTGTATCACCTCTTTTTCCGATGCAACATAGACCTGAGGTTGTTCCTTATCCGATTCAACCCCTCGATCTTCATTCATCACCTCATTCACTGGAAGTGTTTCCTCATTCTTTTGGACAGCTGGGACTAGACATCTTTTCTCTTTATGTCCTAATTAAGTGTCCACATCTACCACAAGTACTCGGAACCCAAGTATACTCAACATCTACCAAGAATATATTACCTTGTTTGTCATCTAAGGCAATTTTCTTAGGAAAGGGCTTGCCAAGCTCTACTTCAACTAATGTCAAGCTCTACTTCAACTAAAACCTTTGCTTCGCCCAAACAAGTCGGATCAAGGCGAGGTTTGTGCGTTTGCATAGGCTCACCAAATCCTGATGGTACATGACTGAGACCTAATCTTGAATAGCAACAATTTGGAACATTCTTTAAGTTTACTCAAACCGGGATAGTTGATACTCCAGGGACTTTGAGTGAGTTTACTGATTTCCAAAGCGAAACAAACAATAAACAGTCATCAACATGCCATACACCTCTCTGAACAAACAGTCGTCAAGAAGACGATCTTTATCTTATTGAAAAACATAATATCAGAAAACTAATTGCCGTTGTTGCTCAAAAAAAAAAAATTGCCGCAACCAAGAAGTCTAATTCTATAAAAACGAAGCAAAGAGCAAGCCGAAGAAAAAAAATATGCTAGTTATCTTTCGCCTTATAACGGAGGTTATAATTTTTCTTCGAAGCTAGTAAAATCTGTTTCATTTTAGGTTGTCTAGGTCGGAGATTCCAAGGCAAAGAACAAGTCGAGCAAACAAAATATGTCTCCAAATTCGTCTTTTAGAGCATCTGCAAAAAATATTTTATAACTTTAAATATAAAAAAGTTTTAAAAAAGAATTTAAACTTCAATTTAAAAATTTTGAATACTCTATATTTGAAGTTTCATATTTTTGTTTACATTTTACTCCCTTCAATTACACACATCATATTTGTGATTTTTAAATATTTTTCATTTATTTTTTTAATTCTTAAAAAAATTGTGGGGATGCTTACTTTTCCCCTACTCTAATAGAAAGAGAAAATTTTTTATTTTGAATTTTTAGGATTTCTTATCATCTTATGACATTAACATAAATAAATATAAAAATAATTAAAATTGCGAACAATCAATCAGTGGGAATTTTAATAGCTTCTTCTTTGTTTTTAATGTCTACAAAAGTCCTAAAAGCCTATTTGTATAACTTTAGAGCATCATTATCCGTGGTTTTTTAGGTCGGGGTTCTTAGAGAAATATAAAAAACTGTTTTTTATAGTAGTATTTATATTCCCTTAAGAACCCCGCCCTAAAAAACCGTGGATAAAGATGCTGTTATTGCTTCGGCCCATTAGTTTTTACTTTTTACTCAAGTAAATAACCCATTTGTTATTATGCCCCCTTTAGACTTTGCGAACGGATGGTCCCATATTGGTATTGACTATTGTGCACCTTTCGAGTGCCAAAACAGTCCAAATATCCATACAAAGAAGCAAACGTAGAAGAAGGGAACACAATAACAAAATATACATTTATTATCTGTTTTTTCTTATTCTTTTTCTTTTTCTTTTCTTACTCAGGTGTCCAAAGATATATTAAAGATGGTGTAGTTTCCAAGTTGTTTCCCTGCGAAGATGCCAAACCGCTTTGGCCGTACACTTACATTCTGGACTTGGCTACCACAAGGCTAGTCCCTTCGCCCATTCCAGCAGCTCCCGGCCTCGTCCAACTCTCTTTGAACTGTTCCTCAGTAACACCTATGTCCAAAAAAAAACGCATCGTTTTTAAGGAGGAAAAGAAAGAAAAGTTTGTATAGTTGGATAAATAATGAACGAGCGAATGTAACTGCATATATATATAATGTTTTGTATGTAAAAAGACAAAAAAAATTACTACAAATAAGGCATTTAAGTATCTACAATGACACTATTATAAAAGTGCAACAAAAAAGACTAGATCACTTCTCTCGACCAACCTGACGAATCTTCAACAACTAAACCATTTCTACGGCCGGTTGATATATGAAAAAAATGTGAGCCAACTTATTTTCATTGTTCTAATCAGTGGAAGATCTTAAGCCTGTATCCAAAACTGATTTTCAAATTTGTATATCACCCATTTAAATTCTGCATACGCGCCTAAATGAGTATTTCTCATCACACGCTCTAATTTCGTTAGTATTATTATTCTATTATTATGTGTGGCTGCAAATTTTTTTTTTATATTAACATTACCTTTGCCCATGGCTGCAGTGGAGGAGATTCCACCTTGTACAGTCTTAAGATAACGATCATAGTAATTAGCACCTGACCATTTCTGATGAGCCAATGTGTCAACCCCATTGCTCCTCTCTTCTCTCTGTATCCTCTCCACATAAGCCAGCATCCCTCGCCTCGCGTAATCCTTTGCAAATGTATCGACCACAAGAGCATCAGCATGGAAACCCGCAAGAGTTATGAACTGCCAGCAATAACCGAGCCTAGCGATCCGTGGAATGAACTCCATCATCTGCTGATCAGTCATACCGGAAGCGTCCCAGTTGAATGACGGTGAGAGGTTGTAAGCAAGCATGACATCTGGTGTCTTGGACTTGACTCCTTCTGCGAATTGGGTGCATTCGTTGAGGTCGGGGCTTGCGGTTTCCATCCAGATTAAGTCAGCAATCTGTGCAAAGGCCCAGCCACGGACCACGGCCGCTGTGACTGAGCCTTGGAACCGGTAGAATCCTTCTCGGGTTCTGGGCAAGTCCCAGTCCCAGAAAAGATCCGTCACACCGAGTTTTGCGGCTAATTCTCGGCCTTGCTCGTTTGACAGGCAGTTCTCATACCTGATTAAATGTGTTTCAATATGTATTAGCTTGTGTATAACTGTAACACTATTTATGTATAAAAAGATTGTAAGAAATTTCTATTCGTATGAGTAAGATCTGCCAATTATTTAGGAATATTCTTTGTAAAGAACCTAACAGTTAGTGCTAAAACAAAATCACACTTCAAACAAATTTAGTGCAACTAGCACAGCAAACTGTTTGTTTTGGTTAAATCTAACAATATTTTGTATTACAGATGAAAATAGTAAACCGCTTCTATGAAATTTTAATTATCAATAACTAAAATCCTAAGTAAAACCAAAGTTTGATATATGATATTTCGGAATGTCCATTACCTTGCATGGCTTAGCCACTCGTTCACTCTCCGGCTCTTCTCATTTTCATTGAGGTTCATGCGCTTGAGAGCCTCCACGACAGCGTCCGAGAAAGTCATTAGACAGGCCGAGCTAAGCCATTGATCCTCAATCGCTTGCAACGCCGGGCCGTTCTTGCCTACAGCCATTCCCTCTGCGAGAAGCGAGGACAAACTCTTGCCTCTAAGGTTTGGGTTAGTGACACCGAGGATGAACGGGTGGTCCCTCGAGTCAATGTTCGACTGGATCAGAGTGGCCGCGACCGCGTCCGTTCTAGCGACCAGGACGGTCTCTGTGCCCATCACGTCGAACTGGAGCCGAGCCGCAACAAGGCGGTTGATGTGTTCACTGACTGCCACGAGGACTTTTCCGGCCATGTGGCCACACTTCTTGGTAACGGAGGACTGGTCTGGACCCCAGCGGCTCCTCTTTCAACGAAGAGTTTGCAGAGTTTTACGGTGGCAGTGGTACCGCCAAAGCCGGTGTCTCCGTCGGCGATGATGGGCTTCAGGTAGTCCACAAAAGGAGTTTTTGTTCTTTCTTCTCTGCTCATGCTCATTCTCTCCTCCCTCTGCTTTCTGCGAGAGATTCATATTGATAGTTTTAATTAGATAATGAAGGGTTATTCGTTATTATGTTAACTAAATTATCACAACATAATTAAGTTTCTCACATTAGTTATACATGATTGGCCTTAATGGTATTTTTGGAGATTAAAACGGATGCATGCAACGAAACAAACCTCATAATGAAAGCGTATTATTTATTCTAACTTTTTGCCCATGTAAATATTTTGTACCCATTATAATTTAGCAAAAAAAAAAGAAAAAAAAAATTTGTACCCATTGATAAAGTGTTGTGTTTTTTTTTTTTTTGTTTTTTGTTTAACCTGGGGGTATCCCGAGCCTATGGAAGAGCCCAGACTAATCCGCAAGGGGAGGTGCAGACTAATCCCCAAGGGGAGGTGCAGCCCACGGATAGACCCTATCTCCGGGTATGCAAATGGGCCCTAAAACATGGACTCATATCCGTGTGAGGTGTCCAGAGACATCATGAGGTAGTTCCCTCCGGCAGGGTTCGAACTCGCAACCTGGGTGCAGGAATGATTCCGTCCTTACCATTGGGCCATGATGTTCCGGACAAATAATAAAGTGTTGTGTTGCTCCCCGTTTGATTTCTCTCCTACAATTTCGTCTTAAATATTACACAATTTACAATTGAGTAAATTATAATTATAAATGAGCTTTTTTTTTACTGTAAAGCCTCATTGTAAGTTTATAAATTAATTTATTTGTCAAAGTTTTTGAATATATCGCAACTAAGTCAATATAACATATCTCAAACATTATTTCCATGCTTGAATGATTGTCAGAGAAAATCTTTGATATAAATATTTACTTTTATTTTGAAAGCAAATTAATTTTTAATTGCCTTCTAATCATAGTGATAAAGTTAGACGATATTATTTGATTATAGGTCTTTATAATTAAACCGTATAATCACAGCTTTGTAAAATATAAATATAGAATATATTGAAAGTGATATACCCAATTTAATTTGATTCATATAGTAATTTGTAGAGTATATTTAACTGAAGACCAAATATTCTGTTTGTGTTATCACTTTTTTTTCTTTTTGAGAATTATTAACTCATACTCCCTCCGTTCCTAAATGATAGACTTTTTAGTATTTTCATACATATTAAGAAAACACATTAAACTACCATAATAAATGTATCGTTTTCTGCAATTTTCAATTTTTAATAACTTTTAACCAATAGTAATTCAATAAAGTCAATTAATTTTCTTAAAGCTTATAATTTTATCATAGAAAACACAAAAAATGCATCTTTCTGAAACAAATTTTTTTTTTCTAAAAAGTCTATCATTAAGGAACGGAGGAAGCATTATTTTTCTTGTATGTGTTGTTACTTTCAAAGCAATAAAATAAAACGTTGATATGCTTTTAGTGTCTGTTAAAAAAATAATATATATTCTATTAGTGATTTTATAAAAGAAATTATTACATTTTGCATCCAGTAAAAGATATATCTGGATCCCCACTATTACCATAATTGATTTAGTTAATGGTCTCTAAACATATATAGTCTTTGGGGAATAGTCGGATTGGTCCAAGTTTGACTTGTATCTTTAAAAAGAAGCAATCTGTCATGTTTTCTTCTGAAAAAAAATCGCGTTGGGGAAATTTGTCTTAATAAGAACGTGTACAATCTGTACTTTGCCAGAGAGTCAAAGTATCTCAAGACGTGGCGACGCAAAACCTCGAATGAAGCAATTTCTGATCAAGCACACCAATAACAGCCGTAAAATATGGTTACAATAATTAGTTTTTGACACGCTGTTACACTATGCGAAGACCCAAAAAGATATAAAGTTCATACTGTTTTTTTTATTAGTTCAAAAACGTATTTTCGTAGCATGCAGCCCATATCAAGTTTCTAGTAATTTTTAAAAAATTGTCACTACCTAGCTGTATAATTTCACTTCAATAATTTATTGGTAACTAGAATTACCTGTCATGGTACTGCTGAGCGAAGAAGAGATGTTCGACCTTGTTAGGAACGGTATCGTACGGATAGTCAGCAAGATCTGGACCAGGCTCGTTCGTGGTGGTGTGAGTAGACGAGCACTGCCAACCAGAGACATAAATGGTGTCTAAATGTTTAGCCATCATGGTCACCTGAACAGGGTCCAAAGCACCGAACGTGCGAGACGCCGTGCCGTTGGCTTGGTGGCTCTTGAGTGTTCTCCACAGTTTCTTAGCCATCTCGTTCGAAGCATAACCTTGCTTGAGATGGCCACGTAGAGCCACCACGTCACGGGCTGTGTAAGGACGCCTTGTTAGCTTGAACCTCTCTGAGTTCCACCAAGTCTGCACTTCCGCAACTTCCGCCTCGAATCTCCCTTCTTCTTCCATTATCTGATTTAAGTGTTAATTTTAATTAATTACTAATGGACTCGGTCAATTTTGTAACCAACATGATTAAATAACTAAAAGTCTAAAAAGAGAGCAATGGAAGCATTAGTGAGATACATGGCTTAGTGGTGTTATACCATAGAGGGGACAGAGAAAGATGCAGCCATGGCTTCTACTTTTGTGAGTTGAAAATGGTTTTGCTTTGAAAGGACCTATGAAACTAGAGAAGCTTCAAGCATGTTTCTCTCTTCTTCCCTTTCTCCCTCTTATATACTAATTTCTGAATAATAAGGTATTATTTTATGAAATATACAAACATAGATTAATTTCTTAAATAAAATACTTCAAAAATGAAATTTTACTTTTGCTGATGTGTATATAGTTTTCCCAAGTTGGCCTAAAATTATATTTTCTAGAAACTGAAATAATTGTGACATGTATGAGTGAATTATGGCAGAACCGAATAATCGGTGTTATCCGTTATCCTCTTTTCTTTTTTTTTCTCATTTGATAAAAACAAATACTGTATGATGTGTATACTGGTGCGAACAACGAAAAGTTACGAAGGCTTTATGCTACCGTTTATAATGAATGGAGCCAGATATATAAGCCGGTCCATGTAAATTAAGTATCCATTGTCTGATGAGATCCCATATTGACATATAAATAATCAGTTGAGTAAAATCATAGACTTCATCCAAATGAGTATATTAGTTCGCTAAGCTAGTTTTACTCGAATTGACGAATTGATAGGAGGGTCAGAAACAACGTATTACGGTATATTTATCTATCACGTCTAATATAGATTATGTCCTTAATTATGTCAATAGGATTAGGATGTCCTTATGACAATAGGAATAGGAACCTCTAACTGTGTATATGAAGACCTTGAGGTCAATGATCAATATACAAGACAAAATTATCGATTACATATCTTCTCTCACAACACCACTTTCCTTGGTTATACATACAGTCTTCGAGAAACTTCTATACATGCACCATTGTCCAAACATGTCTTATCGACCTCACACGTTTGATCAATAAACTTGCAAAATGTCGATCAATTTAATAGTCATTGCGAAAAACATGAGCAAAAGCATTATAAGCTTTTAGGCTTATTTATCAATAATCACAAAACATTAGTTTTGGGCTTTTGGTTGGACTACTATACGCACCTGTCATGTGCATTGTTCATACGTTATCATACAAAAAAACTTAGCAGCATCAAAGTATAAGTGAGTCAAGTTTTCCAAATCGTATCTTTAACGTGGAGAACCAAATAGTTTTGTTTCCCGAGGAAAACAGATAAACCCTATCTTGCTTTGAATGGACTCACATACTGCATGCGACTTGGCAATCCTATCTTTCCATTTTGTTGCTATCGGTTTCCTCTTCTCATTTTTTATAGTCGATAAAATTGTCATTACCTTCTGTTCATTTTATTATTTTCTTTCGTTTTTTTTTGTTTCTTACAAATCCTATCTTTCCAGAAGAATATTTATTTTCTCCCAAACCAATGTGCTGCTACAAGTAGGCTAGTAGAGAAATTCAATTTGGATGCTGGCCTTTCCCTGTATTTGGTTTATTAAAATAAAAATAACATACCATTATTTAACTTAACGCCGAGTTGGGTTTGTTCGAATATGTTATTGGGAAAAAGTAAATAAACCGGGAATCCTGAACCTAAGTTTAAACTAACATCTAAAAACTGGTATTTATTTATAATCTGAGACAATGTTTCAAAAAAAAGACAATGTTTAGTATAAACTTATAATAATATATCAAACAGTTGGCAATGAATAAATCCATGTTTCATGTATAATATACATTTCGTTGATATCACCCGTTTACAATTTGATGAAAATGGGACATTCCGATGATATGTTCGTGATAGCCATATATAATTTAGATCAACTTTCGTGTCAAAAAAAACCATCTCATCCATATGTCCGAGGTAATATGTTTGAACCTTCAGAGAATATAAAAATCTATATAAAATTTGCAAATTCTTATGAAGTTAATAATTTTTAAATCTAACATATGTATTTATTTAAAATTTGTAAATTTTAATTTTTTCTTTATTTTTTAACATGTCAATTCTTCTGAACCTATTGAAATCTATGATACAATCAAATATATAAAATAAATATGTATGATAAATAATATCATATTTCAGTTAATATTTATAAATAACTAAATAAACAGTGGGTAATTTTAAATTAATTTTTTTTTGTCAATATACTATTAGAGCAAGTACAATGGTTTTAATGAATAATGTAATAGTTAATTTTGTGATTTGAAAAGTTTAGAACCTTTGTTAGTGTAATTAATTTTTTCGTGATCTAATGAGTTCTTAAATATATATATATATATTTTTTTAGAAATTAAATGATTGGATTTCATAACATGTTTACGTAAACCAATGAAAGGTAACACAAACTCACACATAAAAAACAATCATATAGATAATGTATCTAAACAAAGGCAGGCGCTGATAAAATAGAAACAAACTCATGTGCTCTTGTGATCGAGATGCTAAACAAACGCAGGCACTGATTTGACATTACTCATGTTCCAGATGCTATGTCCTTATAAGACCATGATTAATAGAGAGTTCTTGGGGTGGGGTTCTTATCAGAATATAAGAATTTGACTTTTAACTTTTAACTAAAAAAACTAAGAACCGGTTTTTAAATCTCTTATTTAATAGCTGGTTCTTAATTTTTTTAGTTGAAAGTTAAGAGACGGGTTCTTATATTCCGCTAAGAACCTCACCCTAAAAACCCTCCCTTAATCATGCTCTAAAGTTCAAAGACTTAGCAAGAAAGGAGAGATATTATGTTGGCAAAACAGCTCCTAAACTTGAGAGATCCAGCTCCAGCTCTTGGCCTTCTGCTTCAACGGCCTATGAAAGAGAAGGGATTTGCAATTAGCAAAGTCTCAAATTTCACGTTGGCAAAACATTAGCTGCTGGAAGTAAGCATTTTCAGCCATGAAGAACGTCCCCAGAAAACAACATTATTTATAGAGACAAGGATCCTATCTTATGTTAAGCTCTACTAATGGCATCATATCTATGATAATACAGAAGACAACAACAAAACCTCACCTCAAAACCAGAAGTATCATACTGGCGGTGTTTCTCCGGGTCATACAAGATGTTGTAGGAAAAGGTGACCTCCTTAAACATGTCGGCCGCAACCGGGTCATTTGCAGTCTTATCAGGATGGTACCTGAAACACCAACCATTGATTTTGGGAACAAGGCTTGAGCAGGACGAGTACTAAATGTTGGTGCAGATAAACGTAACCTCCAAAGAGAGAATTAGCCTAAACCAAACCAAGATGCAGCCATGGCTTCTACGGATAAATTCAATTAAAGACTCATCTTTTAGACTAAACAGATTGAATTCAAGGGTCTTCTTCTTTGTTGCCTAACCCTAAATTTCAAAACTTCAAACCAAAGAGTGACAGAGAGAACCAATTAAAAGAAGCTTACTTGAGAGCTAGTTTCCGATAAGCGCTCTTAATCTCCTGATCCGTAGAGTTCTTCCAGAGTCCTAGAACCTCGTAAGGATTCCGCCGGAGCTGCTTCTCCGCATCCTTCTTTTTCGACTTGGATCTATTAGCTGACATCTTTTCACTTTAAAACGAAAGAATCTCAGAGGAGGAGATAATCTATCTTCTCAATGGACATCAGAATTTCAAAGGCTCGCGACAGTAGAGGCATGTCCGTAATAATTTATGCCTTCGTTCACACGACTTTCTTGGGTGCCAAATCATTCACACTCGATTTTTCCCAGTAATGAGTGCCCTGATAGCTCTCATATTTGAACACACCACATAGCCGAGCTTTATGGCCGCTCGGTCTCGTGAACCTCTTTGCACCGGTTGCAAACTTTTGAAGGATAAACTAGCAATAGTGTCTTCAGACCAGCTCTCACTTTCTCCCACGCCATTAGAGCGTTTGTACCAACATACTTGAAATCTCAACCCAATCGTAAAAAGGCCTAGATTAAGCATCATCAAAGCCCATGAAGAAATCAAAGTTCCACATAGGTCAAGGCCCACCCCAGACTGAACGAGTCTCGGTGAATCAAACGTAAAAAAACCAAAAGCATTAAGAGCATGTTTATCCCTGAGATCTTAGGTTTTTTTTTTTTTTAATTAAAAAACAAACCAATCGCGGACCGCCACGAGTCAGTGGGGCCCGCAAACAGTGTAAGAAACTCACTAAAATCGGTTCTTAATTAGCAGTTTTTGTAACCGATCCTTAAGGATTTTGTGGGAGCCCACATACTAAGAATCTCGTTAAGGACTCCGGATAAACATGTTCTAAGACCATGATTAATCCGGAGTTCTTAAAGTGGGGTTCTTAGCGAAAGTTAAGAAATTGTTTGTTAACTTCCGCTAAGAACCCCATCCTAATAATCCCGGTTAATCATGCTCTAACGGCCACATGAAAAACACCTGATCTACGCAGAAGATCACGTGGTCATTACGAATTCTTCTCCAAAGACCTATAAAGGAAGAAAGGCAAATAAAGAAAGAGGGATCCAATTATCTCCATAGTTAAACTATAGTATCAGTACATTCAACTCTCTTGTTCTTAGATATTCTCTGTATTCATCCCTTACTTTGAATCTCATTATCAATAAAACATATATTTTTCATAGTTGATCATAGCTCATGCTTTCCTTTTTTTGATTTTTTTTTTGACAAGTCACCGAAAAAGAAAACCCTATTTTTGAATGATTGATTAAAATTCAATAAAGTGGATATACTCCTGTCATCTTCATCCGATATTTGCAGGTTATCGTGGATCTCTACAGGATGGATGGCTCCTGCTTGACAACATAGTTCCAAGATGGAGGGAACACGATGAGAATCAAACCAATGTTGGTGTCTGATAACACCTTGAGACATTGTGTAAGTGGAAGATCCAACAGGCACAAGTACATTGTATGTAGAACCTGGAACCCGTTCATGTAGCTTGTTGTTCCCAAGCCGTATGTAACTACAGCATGTCTGAATCAAATGTTCTTCTTGCCGATAAATACTTCAGAGCAGAATCTGAAAGCTTAAGTCTTTATCAAAGCAGAGTTCTTGATTCAATAGCTTAGAAGCCAAGAAACTGAAAACTTACTTGCATGTCAAGACAGGAAACACTTTTAGAAGCAGGGTGACGTTAGTGAGTAGACTTCGTCTGGCTTTAAGGACTTCTTTAGCCAAAGGAACAATCTCTTGGATTGGGTAATCTTTTGCTCTGTTTTCGATTCTTCTTTGAATCATTGGCTCGATTCTTCTAAGCTTTTTGGCCGTCCTGGGCCCAAACCGGTATCCCTCTGTATAATAATAATTAAAGGGTCCAATTTTTTATAAATCTATATTTTTATATATAAAAAATAAAAATATAATAAATAAAATTGAAAAGAGTCCAAAATTATTTGATATGTATATAGTTTATTTTCATTACAAAATATACAAAATATTACTGATTAAATTTTAAAAATAATTTAAACATTATCTACATATAAATTTTAGAGAGCAATTTTTTTTTTTGCCTTAGAGCCTTTAACAGTGTTGAGCCGGTCATGTAAATAACACATAGTATACAGTATGATACATAACATAGAGTGATAAAGAATCGATAAATCATGTACTATTTGAATGCCTACCAAGAGTTTAAATGTAAGTTTGATCAAAATTCCATATATTCATAGAGTTTTTCCATTAATTTTGATTTTCTTGATCAACATGGATTATATTTTTAGAGACTTTCAAAAAATTATGACTTTAGCTGTTTTCTATAAACTATTTGGTATATCTGGAAGAATTGTAATAAAAAAAAATTAAAAACAAGAATAGAAAATCACAAGAGATTTTGGGTACAGTGGAAATTGATGGTACAATATGGATCGAGAAGCAATTCTTGGATTAACAAACCCAAGGGTAATCCTAGTTAGTCGAGCCAACCTTTAAGAGACCTAAGATGGTCTTTTATTAATAGAGCGTGGAAAGAACAAAATATGTTTTAAGGTCAAGGATGGTTTTACATAGATAGATACTTAAAGCACGATTAATGAGTGTTCTCAGCTAGAGTTTTTAGCGGACTATAAGAGCATGATTAATAGGAGTTCTTAGGATGAGATTTTTAGCGGAATATAAGAATCTGTCTTTTAACTTTTAACTAAAAAAGCTAAGAACCGGCTCTTAAATAAGATATTTCTTATTTAAGAGTCGGTTCTTAGCTTTTTTAGTTAAAAGTTAAGAGACAGAATCTTATATTCCGCTAAGAACATCATCTTAAGAACCTCCCATTAATCATGATCGAAACATTCTCTTAACTTTTAACTAAAAAACTAAGAACCGACTCTTAAATAAGATATTTAAGAATAGGTTCTTAACTTTTTTAGTTAAAAATTAAAAGACTGTTTCTTATATTCTGCTAAGAACCAATCCTAAGAACCTTCTATTAATGCTCTTAGAAGATTATGCATAAGGGCTATGAATATCTGACAAAGGTTTTTTACAGTCTTGTCTACACTCTATGCAGAATGTGAAGCGTTGATATGACCATGAAATACGCTAAAATCCCTATAGATTTTAGGCATGGTGTTTGTAACAAAAGGTTTTCGACTGATGAAAATGATCTCTACACCAAATAACAGGTAGGCTTTCGCTATTTATATGAAAAAAATTCAAAGATATAATGAGTTTTCCCTAACTTTACAATTCAGCATATGTCAGATGTAATGAATATTATGGCAGAAAGAATTGCACGTATGCTCAAAATCTACTTTCAGTTATAGTGTATGTTACAAAAAAAATTGACATCCGTGTATGTCAATTATGTACCACCAATCTAGCTATCTAAATCAAATTTCTTTTAACGTAGACATTTCGGATGAGTTTCTTTTACAAATTATAATATCTTTTTGTAATCTATATAGAATTTGAACTCGTTATAGTACAATTTGGATTAAACTAAACCACAAACATACACAAATTATAATATCTGTGCAGAACATCGTGGCCCAATGGTAAGAACGGGTTCCTTACTGCATCCAGGTTGCGAATTCAAACCATGCTGGAGGAAACTACTTCATGATGTCTTTGGACACCCCACACGGATATGGACCTATGCCTTAGGATTCATTTGCATACCCGGAGAGAAGGTCTATCCATGGGCTGCACTTCCTTTTGAGATTAGTCTGAACCCTTCTATAGGTCCGGGATACCCCCAGGTTAAACAAAAAAATATATATATATACCTAAAAACAATATTTAAGAAAATTTGTATTTTATTTATTTTTGTGAGAATGGTCTATAATAATTTATTTATTGAATAACTGTCACATAAGATTTCAACTTTCAATAAATATAAGAATTGAAAAAATACAAAATGAAAAAGGATTCTCGTCTTAGAATTAATATATAAAAACTATTAAACCAAGTGTCATTTTATAAGGAGTCAACCTTTTATTATTAAAATTTAGTTAAATAATCCAGTAGTGAAATTCTTATTTCTGTATATTAATAATAAAATATTAATACTGTATATTATTTAGTTACATATTTAAATTTTATTTCTTAAAAACATTAATCATTCAAAGATTGACATGTGTTTCCACAGTTTTTATTCAAGTTTGTGTTGTTTCCCATTAACTTAAAGACGCTGTTTAGAAACTGCCAATAGAGATGGTATCAAAATATTCATTTGAGAACTTCTATCAAAATGGGTAAAAGTAGCTCCAACTCCGATATTTCAAAGAGTATTTTGAAATTAAAAATTTGAGAAAACAAGTAAAACATGATAAATTACGAGGAATTGTTATTTGTAGTGATATTTTGCCTGCTATATGTCTTCTGTTAATAGTCCATTGTTTTATTAAATTAAAATAAGATTTTAACATTAAAACCCTTCGTCTAAATTTGTTTCGAGTAAAAATACTCAAACTAAGTATTTAGTAAAATAACCTTCAAACTAACTTTACTAGGAATCGTTATCCGCGCCAAGACGCGGAGTTTTTGCATTTTAATCTTTTTTTGCCTCTTACTTGCTAATTTAGCATTCAGTTTTTCAATGTATTTTATCTTCACTCTCTCCTCTTGTCTTGTTTACATTTGTTTTCACGTTCTTTCGTTTGATTTGTTTTAGTTTTGGCTTGTATAATAACTTAACTCTGCTCATTCTTCTTTCATTCTTGGGAAAATTGCCAAATATGACTCACAACTTGATTTCAAATGCAAAAGTAAACCCAAACTTGAATCAAATGCAAAAGTAACCTAAAAGACTATTGAAATTACAACCAGCCCTTTGTGAAACAAACAAAAAAAATCAATTTTTTTACGTTTCTAACCCCCGTAAGTCGTCTAGTCTAGTTCTACATAGAAATAATTTAAAATTTTTGTAAAAAATATTTTGATAAGTGAAAAATTGAAATCATGTAATTAACAAATGTCTTAAGAGATATAAATTAAGATATAACAAAAGTTAATTGTTTTCAACATAGATGAGTGAAAGTAGTGAGTCATGATATTCTTTGGTTTAGGTTTTGCCAACATATGTTGTAGTATTGTATGTGTTCTTAGGGTTAGATTTTGGAATGCATAAATATTTTTTTGAAAACTTTAAAATTTACCTAAGTGTGTTTATTT
>NC_027750.1:29373010-29374777 GCF_000695525.1 Brassica oleracea var. oleracea
ACCGCCGGTTATCTCTCCGCCGCCGGTAAGTTATATCTGTCGAGTGATTGATTGAGGAAAATATGAACATAAAGCGTTGTCTCTATCAATTTATAAACTCGTTCTCACTGCGCTTCTTTATTTCACATCTATTTTTGCAGATATATAACCGCGTATTGAAGGCGACTATATCTTCTCCGAATTTTCAGGTCTGCTTTAAAATGTTCTACTGGAAGTCTTCCATGACTTTGATTGTTCTGAGATGGTTGTCTTTGATTGTTTTGCAGGCAAAAAAATGGATATACCAGAACTCCCCCGTAGGATACATACATTAGGGGAAGAGCCCCCCGCAATGAATAGCATTTCGTATCATACTTGTTGGACGTTGCATACTGCTTTAAAGAAAGCTCTTCATGATGACGAATATGAAGAGCTGAAGGAGTCGAAGTTGGGAGTTTTCATCAAGTTCCAAGAGCTGGGATTTGATTGGGCTTCAAGGCTGGTTCACTACATGCTCGGTTTTCCAGCTGGACATAAAGAAGAAATATGAGCAGTGAAGTCTCGTTGGTCCAGAACCTTTGAGGTTTTCAATGTTAGAGTTTGAAAACCTCACTGGTCTAAACTGCGAGTACATCGAGGACCTTGAGAGACCTCACTGTGTTGTTATTAAGGATTTGACTTCTTTATGGGGGATGTTGGGAGTTCATGTCGAAGCTGGGCCATCTACTCAGGAGATAATAACAACATTTGAGAGATGCAAAGGGTGGTCTCGGAATGATCGCAAGCAGCTCGCGTACCTTTCCATCTTCACTGGACACATTGAAGGGAGAAAGTATTCAACCCCTACACGGGTTAGTCTGGCAAGGCTAGTGATGGAGCTAGTACGGTTTGAGAATTATCCATGGGGGAGAGTCGCGTTTAAGGTGCTGATGGACTCTGTGAAGGGCAAAGATATTTCGGGTTGTTACACTATTAATGGGTTTGCGCAAGCTCTCCAGGTCTGGGTGTACACAGCTCTGCCGGAATTGGGGGCGAATTATGGTAATCCTCTCCCAAACAATCCATCTCCACCGATACTGGCTTACAAGGGTCGCAAATGACGCAGATTCTTTAAAGAGGCTATCCTCAGTCAGGTATGTACTTCAATCTGGACGACTTCGCAGAAAACTTATAATTAAGTCGTCTGATAAGTCTTCCAACTGGACGACTTCGCAGAAAACTTATAATTAAGTCATCTGATAAGTCTTCCAACTGGACGACTTCGCACAAAACTTATAATTAAGTCGTCTGATAAGTCTTCCAACTGGACGACTTAGTAGAAGACTTATAATTAAGTCGTCTGATAAGTCTTCCAACTGGACGACTTAGTAGAAGACTTATAAATAAGTCGTCTGATAAGTCTTCCAACTGGACGACTTCGCAGAAAACTTATAATTAAGTCATCTGATAAGTCTTCCAACTGGACGACTTAGCAGAAGACTTATAATTAAGTCGTCTGGAAAGTCTTCCAGCTAGATGACTTAGTAGAAGACTGATAATTAAGTCGTCTTCTCTGGGAAGACTATCCAGACTACTTAATTATAAGTCGTCTGGAAAGTCTACTAAGTCGTCCATCTGGAAGACTTTCCAGACGACTTATATAAGTCGTCTGCGAAGTCTTTTCATTCCATCTTTCTTAATCCGTCAAATATCTAAGTTCATATCTTCTATTTACTGCAGACTAGGGTGATCAACTTTGTTCAAAAGGACACTGGTGAAATGTTTCCAAAATGGGAGTTTGATGTTGAG
>NC_027750.1:29374816-29377104 GCF_000695525.1 Brassica oleracea var. oleracea
GAAGTGGACCATGGATTGCTGGGAAGTCACTGGTACTTGGGTCCATACAAAGCCGGCGGTTGTGAGTCAAGCGAAGAAAAAGGTAGTGAAGGAAGACAGTCCAAGGCCTCGGAAGAAAGCTCGCAAAGAGGCACCTGCAGAGGCTAGTGAAGAGGCACCTGCAGAGGCTAGTGAAGAGGTTCATTCAGTGGCTCGTTCAGAGGTGACTACGACTGTCGGTGGGTTGACCAAAGAGGATATTAAAACCATGTTCAAGGACATAGTTGATGCCATGAGGGAATGGTTTGGGACGTGCCTTAAGGAGATAAAGTATCTGTCAGAAAGGGTGGAAGCTGTGGAGAAGAAGGTTGGTATCACCACAAAACGGAAAGGGACATTATCTCAAAACACTACCTCTCCACCTAAACCGACGATCGGACCCGGGGTTAGTAACGAATCCTCTCCCAACAAGAGATTGACTAGACAAAGTCTTAAGAATAAGAACTGAAAAGTGCTTTGTTTCTTGTATGTCAGAACATGTGTGCTTTGTTGATAGTATATGGATTTTGTATATGTATTTTGTTTCATGTTTGAAGACACTCATTGGTTATTATTGTATGAAATGGATCTTTGGTTATTATTGTATAAACCCATCTTGTATATCGCAGAGTGAAAGTGTTAATGGGACGAACGCGGGAAGGAAGAGCTTGCCGGAGGATAAAGGTCCAGATGTGCCCGCAGATGTGCCCGCAGATGTTCAGAACCGAGCCTTGTTCTATTGGACAAAAATCAACCCACTGTTTCGGATTTACAGAAGGAGGATGCTAGATATCAGGAAAAGAGGGATGTTGCTTTGACACTTTGCCGTGCAAAGAGTGATCGAATAAGGAAACTTCCTGCCTCGCAGCAATCTCCTTATACGACAAACAGCACGGCCAAAGTGATCATTCCAAACAAAAACCTTTATCCAGGCTATAATCATTTTGCACCAATTGACAAGAAGAAGTTGAAGAAGCTCGCTGATTGGTTGAAAACTTGTCCGTAAGTGTTTGCTTTTCCCATAATAGCTTGCTTTAGTACCAGACAATTTAATTAGTCTGCGAATTACTTGTAAGTCATCTGGTAAGTCTTCTACGTAGACGACTTACCAGTAATTTGTCTGATATCTTTTGACTTGTACCCTATTTTATATGCAGCATATTGATGCTTGGATTAATGTGCTGAAGAAGAGGATGTGCTTCCTTGATCATCTCTTTGCTCTACAATGGAGATTCAACTACAAGGATTTTAAGGACTCAGAGCCCGATCAGAACAGTTTAGGAAGAAGACTCCCTGGTGGGGCGTGGAATTATTATGCAGGCACTATACCATCATTTTGCCAGTCGAACAAGGTTTGGGACGGATATTGATGATGTTTATGCACCAGTGAACTACACCAACAGTCATTGGATTGCTATGTGGATATCGATCCCTAAGAGGCACATAGTCGTCTGGGACAGCATTTGTTCCAGTATCTCCCCAGAAGAACTCGATGTGGTAATGGAGCATTTTCTCTACATGGTCCCTTATCTGCTTGTTGAGTGCACTTCCTTAGACGAACAACGTCTCCAATACAGCCTGGAGCCATTCACATATTAGAGACTGACCAATATACCTCAGGCCCGAGCTGGTGATTGTGGCGTGTACGCTCTAAATTACATTGAATGTCATGCTCTTGGGATGCCATTTAGTAAAAAAGACTTTGCTAAGCCCAACGGGAAGACTATGAGCGATAAGATGGTGGTGGATATATTTAAAGAGCTTCCTGACGCATATGAGTTCGAAAACAAGGACAATGATGCCAACCTGGGTGCGTATGAGGGATGATAAACATGCTACGTTAGATTATTTTGTATGATAGATTAGGCTGATGTGTGTATTTGAACTTGATTATTTTGTAACCTATCTTCTACGCAGAAGACTTACAGTTAAGTCGTCTGGAATGTTGGACGACTTAACTATAAGTAGTCTGGAAAGTCTTCTGTGCAGTGACCTTTGTAACATTTCAGATAATATAAAGGGCAAGACCTTCTTAAATTTGTTTGGTAGTGCAATTTGACAAATAAGTTGACACAGATAAGTTCATAACACAAATTTTTAATACATAGACTAAACACTAAACGACTAATCTATTGATAGAATCAAGTTCTATAGCCGTGATAGAATCGGGATTTGCTAAGGAGATTTGCTAGAGATATGATGGCAGACACGAATATCCATCTTCTGTTGATCATCTCACCAATGTTTGTGCATATAAAAGTGCTCTGTAT
>NC_027750.1:29377237-29377616 GCF_000695525.1 Brassica oleracea var. oleracea
GATTCGGTCTCCCACTGAGCATGTATGTTTTTCCACATACTTTGTTACCCAAAACGTGTTTGTCCCATGTTTCACACTCGCTCTGGTATTCCATTCACAACCACTTACCGGACATGTTGTCACAATGAGAGTTTTCGTTGACTTGTATATTCTGAAGGAGAACCTAAACCTCACTGCTGTCAACCGCAGCTCTGAAAGCAGTGCATCCTTGCTAACAAAACTCTGGTTGACATAGATAATGTTAGCATTCGATCTTCCTCCTTCAATCTTTTTAAAATCTTCAAAACACATATCATCATCTTCCTCATCCTCATCTTCAACCTTTCCATAAACACAGTAATCCTCCCCATTCTCGTCCGCTTCAGCAACAATAGAGATA
>NC_027750.1:29378361-29380194 GCF_000695525.1 Brassica oleracea var. oleracea
CTCAAACGAAAGTAACCCACCAAGAATAGTATGCTTGAATGGCTCTATCAACCATTAAAAAAATTTGAATCAAAAGCTTGAGTTTTTTGGATGAATATAGAGGCAAAGTGAAAGAGATGTTGTTTTTAGTTCATAACAAGGGAGAAAGAGATAGTGTAAATCGATTTTAGGTGCATTAAGAGCTTCAAATTTGTTGTTCATTGTGGTTGGGGTATTGATGGCAATGACAATCTTGTAAATACTTGAAGATGATGAGGTTGAGAGAGTAAAAACGCCATTTTCGAAAAAAAAAATTAATGGCATTTTCGTAAATAATGTGAACATGTGGGGTGAATAGTGCAAAAAATAAATAAAAAATAAGGAGAGGTTAGTTTTGTGTTTGACTTTGAGTTTTGAGTCAAATTTGCAAAAATCTCTTCATTCTTTATTGATTGATATTTTTATCTCGCTTACCTCTGTGTTGCCACTAATTTGGTCGAATCATTCTGCTTCGTATATTTTTCATATTCATTAACTATTGTCTCCAATCACTTTAAATCCTAAAAATCCTACGTGTTCTTTTGTTTATTAGATCACATATTAAATATTATTCAAACTGTTTATTTATTCTAATAAATCCTTACGTTTATAACTAAAATGATATGGATAAAAGACTGATTATAATTTAGTTGAAATTAAAGTCTAAAGTAGAAGTTATTAAACTTGAAATCCTTCTTTTTGTCATCCAATATAGCTTTAGTCAAATCAATTATATTGATTTAGAAAACCCATAAGCTATTTCAATCCCAAACAACAAAAAAACAGGCGCATTTGTTATTGACAATGCGACGGATTTCCTTTACTATAAACATAATTGCTTGTCACAACTGTTAATAAACTCAAATGTGTTTACAAAAGCTACCCATATAAGAGATTCATACTCATTTCTCTTTCTCTAGTCATCTCCTATGTTAGTAGCTATCATAATGCAATCATCATACAAAGGATATATCTCTTGGTTCCATATAGAACATGCAAAAGGACTGTTTTCTGCAGACTCCATGATCACTGAGTATTATAAATATCAAACTCTGTCAATGGTCTATATATGTTGGGGAAAGACCTCGAAATGTAGCTTCCAAATAATGATTTCCAGGTCAACACATTGCATGTTAACCTCCACAATGGAATCAGCGGATCTGCAGATACCGCTACATGTCGAGTCGAACGCAGCTACACATATGTTCCCTGCTTGTTCTTTTCATTCACAATCTGCAATTCTCCCAAGAACCAGAATCAATGTTAAATGAGGTAAAAGTTTTAGATTCACAACAGACTTTGTATATCCAAGCCCAATAAAAAGCACCCAACGTAACATCCCCACTTGCCTATTTGTGCAGAAAATGACTTGATCATTATATAGTAGCACCGAAAAGTTAGATGGAGAATGAGGTATGAATGCAAAGTAGACAAAACAGTTAAAATCTTACTGATTATGGGAAATATAAGAAATCAATTCTCTTGAAATGACGTATAACTGTCCAATAGCGTGACAGAAGTACTTGTTCCTATTCTCACCAAACTTCCAATTCTAAATGTATATATAAATCTACTAGAGTTATTGCCAGCGCTCTGTTGCGATATTTGTTAGCTAAAATAATCAATCCAACATAATAGGAAAAAGAAACCAACAAAATTGTAAAGCTAACCATCAACTGAGATGCTTTTGATGTCCTGACACATTGCAAGCTTAGTGATTTCGCTGTCAAAATCAACAAACTCAGCAGTCATATACATCCGAGACATTTATTTACAAACGGTTCCTAGCACAGAAAAAGCATATTATTATGTTAC
>NC_027750.1:29380259-29380381 GCF_000695525.1 Brassica oleracea var. oleracea
TTTGTGCCTACTGAATTACCTTACAACACCCACTGCATTGTGATTTTGGCATGTTAAAGCTGAGAATCAACATTGGAGCTTGCGTTAGCATTTGGAACATGAAATATAGCACCATCAATTTC
>NC_027750.1:29380489-29395367 GCF_000695525.1 Brassica oleracea var. oleracea
GTCGACGGCTCTCAAAGATAGACCGCAAACCATCTAATGATATGATTACCTCGTCGTATAAGTAATCCATGTCACTTCTCTCCCACGGGTAGCGTTGCTGGTGCAGATCAATTCCCTCCACCTCATCCTCATCATTAGGATGCTCTGCAATATACCCTCTGTAAGGTTCAAATTTATGTCGATAGAATTATCAGAGAAAGAAATATAAATTACCCTCCAAATCTTCAGGAGCATCGACATTTTCTTTATTCAATGATCTTCATTCAACCTAACAACCATCAAAATAAAAAGAATGTGAGGCACATAATCTTCGAAATCCAAGTTTAATGAATGGAAGAAAAAAACTCAGGAAGACAAAAAATGTCAAACACTCACTGGCTTCTTCTTCTTTTACTTCTTGGCTCCCCGTAAATGAACTGTCAAAGCCATTATTATTTGCAGAAAAAAATATTAAACAAAGAAACTGATGAAAAGAAACAAATATGTTTCACAGCACATAAACTCTTCTTGAACAATCAAGCAACAGATAGTATGTCTCCCGTGTGACTCAACTGAGTCCTCGATGGCATCCTGAATGACAAATGTGTTCTTCTTCTTCTTGGTTAGATCAAAGGGTGCAAGCTAAGGATGACCAAAGAAAATTAAAACCACACAATCATGATTTATCAGGCAAAATAAAAGAACCGATGATGAATTTATTAAATATGGAAAGATGTAGAGACTAAAGAAGATAAACTGATTCATGGAACTCAAAGAGTCAATCTGTGTTTCTTAGATGAGTCATGAACCGATAATTAAATTGAAAGCCCTAAATTTCCATTGTAGAGAACGCTTACAGACCAAAGAGGTCTATTGGGCATTTTTTTTAACGAAACTCATTTCAAAACGTGAGTTATAAAGTATTTATTAAATCATTAGATAAAAAAAATTAAGTGTGGGTCCCACAGAGAAAACCGAAGAAGCAAAGGTTTCTGACATTCATAACTATATATTGTTTCGGCCATCAATGTACAAAGTATCCTCTAGTTTAGTGGTATAAATGTTGGTGTTTATGACTCAATAACCCGGGTTCGAGCCACAGGCTTGACACTAGGCTTGACACTTTTTTCACATTATTTAAAAGTAGGACCCACTTACCTGCTGACGTGGCGGCTCAGAAATGAGGCAACTGCCTCATTATATTATAGATTTAATAAATTAAACTCTTTGTCTACAGTGCCGGTCATAATTAACACTACTGTCAGTAAATTGTTAGTTTATGAATTTTTTCATTAAATAAACATAATTGACGGATTTTACTATTAAAGATTTAATAATTTAAAAATATAAAAATATATTAACATTAACTAAAAATTAGTAAATTAAAAAAAATCAAAATCAGCATTTTTAAAATTAGTAAATCGTATGAGGGGTTGGGGCATTCAGTAGAGTTGTCTATTTTGTGGAGAGAGAAACGAGCTAGAGAGTATCTCTTTTTTTGCTTGTTCTTACACCTTCACTGTGTGGGACAAGCTTGCAGGCTGTCTTTGCAATGGTAGTACATACCCAGATTGGTCTCTCACTCTGCAGTATGTAACCTGCAACACGCTTCGAAGTATGGACAAGATTCTTATTAAAATGGTGTTCCAGACTTGCATCTACTACTTGTGGAAGGAGAGAAATGAGAGGCGGCACCAGAAAGGTTTTAGCAGTATGGATCAGACTATCCGGCTCATTGACAAGGCTTGTGCAACAGAATCAGTTCTTTGCGGTACAAGGGGGATCATAAGTTGGCTGAGTTGATGCAGCGCTGGTTTGAAGTATTTAATTACACATAGATTTCTATAATTTTTTTGTTCTCTGTGTATAGCATTCAATTTTTAGGTACCCTTTTGTAAATGTCTATTCTTTCACTTTTGATCAATAAATTTCACATTTCATGAAAAAAAAAATTAATACAAATAGATGAGATTGATTTTTTAAAAAATCAGCATTATCTACGTATAAATTGAAAATGTAATAAAGACCAGAAAATATATTAAAAATAATCTAAAGATTTACTAACCGGTAGTAGTAATATTAGTAACCAACATTTTCAAACTAGCACTTGAAATCAATTTTGCGAATGGATGAAATATATATATTTTAAAATCCATATTATATGTGGTAGCTAAAACTCGCAATTATAAACTCCCACATATAATATGAATTTTAAAATAAATACATCTCATCGATGCAGCATAATTCATTTGAAGTGCTAATTTTGAAAATGGTTGTTACTAATTTTTAAATAATTAGATTATCTCTAGTGTCGGTCGAAAGAACCATTACTATTGGCAAATATTTAGATAATTTTATTATATTTTTTGTTTTGTTTTTTATTTTAATTTATACATAAATGTTGTTTTCAAAATAAATCAAACTCATGTATTTTCATAAACTTTCAAAATTCTAATTTTGAAAATTATGTTACTAATTTTTAGATAATATTTTTATATTTTTACATATTTTTTAGTTTTTAGATCTTTAATGAAAAAATCTCTCAACTATGTTTATTTAATGTAAAAACTCTTAAACTAAAGATTTACCGGTAATATTGGTAATTATGACGGGCAATGTAAACATAAAGTTTAACTCTTTAAATAAAAATTAGTTTGGGAGTTATTTACAAAATATTTAGTTTATGAATTTTTCCTAAACTTAGTGAGGAGTTTTAATGTTAAAAATCTATCAAAATGCATATTTCAATTTTAAATTAACCCACGTTCTCAGCACGTGGATGCACTAAAGATAACTTAAACAAAATATGTGGAAGATGTCCACGTTACGTGCCATGTATACATAAGACAAACGCTTAGCTTCAACGTCAAACGGCTTACAATAACCACTGAAACCATTTTTCACTAAAGAAATAAACAATTGAAAACAAGTAAGCATTGGGAAAAATGAAGCTGGTCTTCATACCTTCACCTGGTGACGGCCATATCCGGCCATTAGTGGAGGTTGCTAAGCTCCTTGTCGACCGTGACGACAATATCTCAGTCACCGTCATCATCATCCCTCAGATGCATGGATTCAGTAGCGGCAGCTCTACCTCCTACATCGCTTCTCTCTCCACCGCATCTGAACCCCGCCTCCGCTACAACGTTCTCTCCCTCGTCGATGAACCAAACTCCGATGACCCCAAACAAAACTTCCTCACCTACATCGATAACTTCAAGCCGCACGTGAGAGCCACGGTGGAGAAACTCACTGACCCGGGTCAACCTGAGTCGCGGCTTGCTGGATTCGTGGTGGACATGTTCTGCACGGCGATGATCGATGTGGCCAACGAGTTCGGCGTTCCTAGCTACCTGTTCTACACCTCCAACGCAACATTTCTTGGATTGCAATCTCATGTTCAGTATCTCAACGACGTTAAGAAATATGACGTCAGCGATTTGAAAGATTCGGACACAACTGAGTTGGAAGTCCCGAGTTTGTCTCGTCCTTTACCAGTTAAGTGCTTCCCCTCCGTGATGCTAAGCAAGGAGTGGATACCGTTTTTTATCAGCCAAGCTAGAAGATTCAAAGAGACCAAGGGTATTTTGGTAAATACGTTTGCTGAACTGGAGCCTCAAGCTATGAAGTTTTTCTCTGGCGAGGATAATCATCTTCCCAAGGTATATCCAGTGGGACCCGTTTTGAACATTAAAACCAACGGTTTAGATTCAGCGGACGATAAGCAGTCAGAGATCCTACGGTGGTTGGACGAGCAGCCTCGTGAATCAGTTGTGTTTCTCTGTTTTGGAAGCATGGGAGGATTCCGTGAGGACCAAGCAAAGGAGATCGCTATAGCCCTAGAGCGAAGTGGTTATCGTTTCCTTTGGTCTCTCCGCCGTGCGAAGCCAAAGGGAATGATGGGACCTCCAGGAGAATTCACAAACCTTGAAGAGATTCTCCCGGAGGGGTTCTTGGACCGGACGGCGAAGATAGGGAAAATTATCGGTTGGGCTCCACAGAGCGCCATACTAGCAAACCCTGCTGTCCGAGGGTTCGTGACGCACTGTGGTTGGAACTCAACACTAGAAAGTATCTTGTTCGGTGTTCCAATAGCCACATGGCCTCTTTACGCCGAGCAACAAGTTAACGCGTTCGAGATGGTGGAGGAGCTAGGGCTATCGGTGGAGATCCGAAACTCTTTCCGAGCAGATTTCATGGCGACGGAGTCAGAGTTGGTGACGGCGGAGGAGATAGAGAGGGGTATCCGCTGTTTAATGGAACTGGATAGGGAAGTGAAGGATAGAGTGAAGGAGATGAGTGAGAAGAGCCATGTGGCTTTGATGGAAGGTGGGTCTTCACATGCTTCTATTCTAAACTTCATTCAAGACGTCACCAAAAATCTCTTGAATGTTCCCGAATCTTAGATAATCTTCCGTTACTCTATGGCTATAATTATTTTACCCATTTGGCTTATTAAAATATCTTGTAACGCTAGTTTGTATCTCTCTAATAAACAATCTGTTTAAGAAATGTGTTATGTTATATATGATGATTGTTGAAAAATGACTACCGGTTAGTGGTTACATACATAGAATTCGAAGAAAAACATGAAACAAGTGAAATTTAATATCGTTTGGTAATTACATGTCTTACTTTGCACCCAAAATGGGCCATCCTTATGTCTAATTTTGTCCCCTTCGCGTCAACTAATAATGGCCATGAGGCTTGGATATGAAAGGTTAGGGGGTGGGGAAGAGATAAGATTATTAAAAAGTCGTTAGAAACTTGTATTGTAGTGGGAAAACCTCACGTTTTGTTATTATTGATGCGGTCACCATTTTTCAGTAATTTCCAGTAATCAATAATCTAAACCAAAATGTTCAGAAAAATAGTCGGATATTTTCTGTTGACTCCAGAACGTTGTATATAAAAAATCATAAGATTGTGCAATTGTGAAGAAAAGTAATTAAAAATAGAGTTTCTCTAAGAACATACTCTCCTTCAACTTTTTCCAACCACTAAAGCAATACCGAAGAAACAAAATGAAACTGGAGCTAGTCCTCATACCATCAGCTACTCACGGCCACCTCCCGCCATTAGTTGAGTTTTCTAAGCTCCTCGTCGACGGCCATGACCATCTCTCCGTCACCGTCATCATCATCCCTCCCAGGCAAGAACTTCATACGCCAAGCCTTTCCTCTTACATCTCTTCTCTCTCCACTACCTCTAGAGACCGGCTACGCTTCATTATCCTATCCCATGCCGATAGATCAACCAATGCTGACACCGAGCCGTATTCACTCTCCTACACGGAGAGTTATAAACCGTCGATGAAAGCCACGGTAGCTAAACTTACTGACCCGGTCCGACCGGGTTTGAGTAAGCTTGTTGGGTTCGTGGTGGACATGTTCAGCACGCAAATGATCGATGTTGCCAACGAGTTCGACGTCCCAAGTTACCTGTTCTATCCTTCCAGTGCAGCGTTTCTTGGCTTGCAGGTTCGTATGCAATATCTTTGCGACGTTGAGAAGTACGACGTGGGCGAGTTGAAAGACTCGGACACTGAGTTGGAAGTCCCGTTCCTGACTCGTCCTTTACCCGCAAAGTGCGTCCCCTCCGTGATAGTAAACAACGAGTTACCCGTTGTTTTGAGCCACGCCAGAAGATTCCAAGAAACGAAGGGAATTTTGATAGATACGTTTGCTGAGTTGGAGCCTCAAGCTGTGAAGTTCATCTCCGGCGGAGATAGTCCTCTCCCCACGGTGTACGCAGTGGGACCGGTTGGTCTAGGTTCGGTCGACGATAAGCAAACGGAGATCCTTAGGTGGCTCGATGATCAGCCGCACAGTTCCGTTGTGTTCCTCTGCTTCGGGAGCATGGGAGGTTTCAGTGAGGAACAAGCTAAGGAGATAGCAATCGCGCTTGAACGAAGTGGCTACCGTTTCATCTGGTGTCTTCGCCGTGCTGCACCAACGGGACCTCCTAGAGAGTTTACAAATCTTGAGAAGGTTCTTCCTGAGGGGTTCCTAGAACGGACAAAGGAGATAGGGAAGGTTATAAGTTGGGCCCCACAGAGGGCCGTCCTGGCGAGTCCTACCATTGGAGGGTTTGTGTCGCACTGTGGTTGGAACTCGATACTGGAAAGTGTATGGTTCGGAGTTCCGGTTGCCACGTGGCCGCTTTATGCGGAGCAACAGCTGAACGCATTCGAGATGGTGGAGGAGATGGGGCTAGCGGTGGAGATTAGGAACCATTTCCAAGGAGAGTATATGGCGGCGGAGGAGACAAGAACGGAGTTGATAACAGCGGAGGAGATAGAGAGAAAAATTGTGTGCTTGATGAAGAAGGATAGCGACGTGAGAGATAGAGTGCAGAAGATGAGTGAGAAGAGTCGCGTGGCGGTAATGGACGGTGGATCTTCCCACGATGCTCTTGTAAAGTTTATTCAAGACGTCACTGACAATATCTATGGCTAGAGTTGAATTTTCAAGATCTTATTTGGCGACCATTCTAGTTGTGTAAGTTATGGCAACCATGCTATTTTTCTTATGTAGTAATTATAAAATTCTGGTGGAAGTGATTACAACATTTGGAGAAATGTCAAATTCTTTTTTGGCATGCTCAGACCAAATCATTGTAAAGAGGGAAAGTGGAAGACGTTTATCATAACCCGGTTATGTCGTATGTGGACAGAAATGGGTCTGCATACGTCGTTTCTTATCCCATCTACGATAATTCTAAGAGCACCCTAAAAATCCTCTGCAAATTCTAAAAAACTAAAAAATAAAGATTTATATTTAACAAAATCAATCAACCATGAAAAATATGATACGTTGAAAAAAGAGTTCTAAGAAGTTAGAAGAAATATCGGTTTATCTTCTCTCTCTTTTACTTTATCTGTTTCTTTTAATTTTTTGATCCCGAGATACTTTGCTTCAACCAAGTTGTTGGAAATGCTCCAAGAAACAAATATGGAGATGCCAAAAAAAAATGTATTCAGTTGACCAAATGTAAAAGTAATTTGTTATCGTATGGACTACAATACTACATTAGAAGGAAGGAAAAAAAAAACTAAAATAAGTAAAGAGTAGCATGTTACTAAAATCAAACGATAAAATTTTTAGAAAAAATGTTTTTATTAATGTTTTAATGAAATTTGAAGTTGTTAATAATTAAAAATTGTTAACTTCAAAAATATTAATTAAGTTAGTTGAGTTATTATTGATTTAAAATTATTAGAAATTGGTAAATTCAAAAAATCGATGCAATTATGATAAAAATTTAATATATGTAGAAATATTTAAAATTATATATTTCAAAACGAAAGTAGTATATATAAAGATATTATGCATGCTTTTATAAAATAAATTGAAACACAGATATAAATCATTTATTAATTATGAAAAAACTAGCCATTGGTCCATGCTCGTAGACAACGGAAAAACTGAGGTTTACTATTGTAAATGTTAGTCAAACCACTCATCTCATTTTTTGTTACATAAACTAAGATTTTGAAAATCGAGCCAAATATTAATTTTATAATTACTGATATTTATGGATCAATTAGGTGAATATACATATTCTGAAACGAAATTGGTAAATCTGGTATATTTTCAATTTTTTTTTCCATCTATTAATTTTATTAAGGTTTAAACCCAACTACAACAGAGCATAAAAGCCCAACATACAAACATGTTAAAACCCGACATAAAGGGCCAAAACGAAACAAAGTCTACAGCCCAAGCCCGTAAGCTGAACGGTGCCACCAACAAAACACGCGTCAAGCCAAAACTCTTACCCGCCCACGTGTTGATGCCCCGCCTCACGAAGACACGTGTCACCCGATCACGCCATAGGAACCCCACAAGTCAAGGTTAGCCGGAGAAGATGAAGAAACGCCACTAGTTTCGCCGGAAGACGCCGTAGCAAAACACCGTAACCGTCTTCATCACCAAGCTTTTCTACGGATAGCTTCATCGAGAACAGTCTCGAGATCTCATCCAAAACCACCGGAAACACCCTTGACAATTTTAGACCCACACCCACACCGATCGATTTCACCCTAAGGCTCAAAACAAATCGAACCGTCGCACACACTCCGATCTACGAAATCCCCAAATATTAAAACGCCTACAATCGATCCTTCTGTGTCGATAACAGCATGCGACACAAGACTCAGATCGAGAGGCAGAGTAACAATCAAAACACATATCCTTAGATCGGTTACACCCAAAGACCAAGTCGGCGATGGTGGTGCTGAAGGAGCCACCGTCTCCCAGAAAACATAAGCCGACAAAGAAGAACTAACAAAGCTTCTTCTTTCCAGAATCAAACATCCCGTTCAACCCGATGAACGGGAAAACTAAACCGGAAATTCCGGTAAACCA
Organism: Brassica oleracea var. oleracea; assembly: GCF_000695525.1. NCBI lineage: Eukaryota > Viridiplantae > Streptophyta > Magnoliopsida > Brassicales > Brassicaceae > Brassica > Brassica oleracea. The sequence continues at coordinate 29,388,838 of NC_027750.1, forward strand.
TAAACCAAAGTTTTCTCTCTTCTCTGTGTAAGGTTCTAGAGAGGGAACAGAGGAGAGAGAGAAAACTATAAAAGACTTATTCACGCACTTACCGTTGGGGTATATTTTCAATTAATTTGCGAACAAGGTAATGTCGAGGAGTAAAATGACTTACATATCCTTGCGTTTCGAGGTAAAAGCATAATTGCTTTTCCCTTAGCCGGTTATTTTGTCCTTTTCTATCAGCACACATGTTTTTTGCCAACACTTCGACATTTCCAACATTTGAAAGCAAGACGTCGTAACGTTACATGGTTATTTATGTTGTCTTACGTGGGCAAATTGCAACCAATAACAAAATTAAATTAAGAATCTACAATTCCATCTAACCCGATGAGACAAGATATGGGCTGCATCTCTGAAGCCTAGTAAGATTATTAGTGGGCTTTATTTACATAATGTAATGGGTTTTTCACGTTCGATACACATAATTAGGGTTTCGGTAATGAAAACAAATGTCTATAAATCAACCTCCTTCACAAATCTTCGCGATAACTCTCAACTTCTTCTACCATTGTCCCTTAACTGGGGTAGAGGGAGACTCACGAGAATCAAAAGTCATATGTTAAATCGGTTGGAAGAAAACATTCGGTACATTTAGAGAAACATATGAATGATACTCATAAGTCTTTCCACTATTCCATTCGAGAGACAATCCTAATGAGAGGGCTCATGCAAAAGAAAGTCAGTTACGAAGATCGTCATTTGAGAAGGTAAATTATACTACCGTTTACGATAAAACGGATTATCCATTTCTTCTCTTTTAGACATTTTATGTCAAGATTGACCTAAATGCAGGGAAATGTTAATTTAACAGAAGCTGATAATTTTGTAATCAAGTTCCTGAGATATTTGGAAAATAAATATAGATGGAGGAAGAAGTTTGATGTGAGTGATTAATGAACCATTAAAACGATATGATGGACTAATTTAACTTCCAAACAAGTCATTATGGTTAATCAACAATAAATTGAGTGAGGTTATAAACCAGTTAGTTGAAAAGAAAAACATGATACAGAGAAATATTAATAAAATAAGGGAGCATGAGATTGATATTTGGTAGGATTATGTGGACATAAGAAATTGGGTCAGTGTTGTCAGAATTTTTAATTGAAAATGTAAAAATGTAATTGTGGTGAATTTTCCACATACGTAATCAGACGGTGTTCACAAACGAGCTGGTTAGAGACGGACTTGTAAATAACAATAATGAAACATGTATCCGGTTATTATAATGTAATGTATGAAATAATATAAATTTCATGGTTATAGACGTAGATAAATGTAGAAAACGTTTGTTCGAAGGGAATTCTGTGTAAAGCGTTGTTTAGATAGTACTCATAATTAGTAAACAAAGAAGGCTCTGCATATAAGATGCACGTACGTTCAAAAATTTTGACGGTCCCCTTCATTTGATCCTTGTAACAACAAAAATAAGTAATTAACCCTACTAACTACTAACGAGACTTGGGCATATGAAAGCATCTTAAGTATTGTTATGTGGACTGTGAACTGCATCCCGGTGATGTGCCTAAAGCCAGTAAACAAAAATTATATAATGGGTTATAGTACAACAGTGCGAAGATTTTTTTCCTTGTTTGTGTGGACTTAAACAAACGACCACTGTTATGAGAATAGATAATGATGTAATATTCATTTAAGAAAATACGTATTTATGTCATTTCTATATAGCATCATGATGCCCCTACATGTAGGTAGACTGCTAGCATTAATTGAACTGATACTGAGTAGATACGTTCTATACATACAACTGTAAATAAAGCCGGTTCGATCCTCCTCCTCTGGCTATAAATATCAGTTCATCAAGTGCTTGTGACATCAAAAGTCTCATAGTTACCGGTTCATCCAATTATCATACCTAAGCCTCCATCTTCGTTGCTGAAGGCTGAAACCGAGTTTTCAGAAGAGGTAATTTTGGTAATAATAAAACTAAATGTCTCAACTTAACTTAAAGTAATACATACTTTTGAAGTACATATATTTGTTAATACAAAGAATATACAATGAATAACATTTGTTCGTTTTCAACAGATGGGACAACTGCGTGATATCGGGGGCCTTACGTGTTGCTAAGTTCCAATTTATGTGCAGAACTCCTTTTCAAATTGGAGACACCATTTATCTGGGGGATGGTGTGACAGAGGAACAACATCTAGCAATGATAAATGGTTCGATTTTTACTTAAATTTAAAATTAATTTATATCGGGTTATGTCGGCACATTTTTTTCTTTACTGACATGATGTTTATCTTGTAGATGAAGTCGATGACGACGAGTTAAAGTGCAGCGGAAGAGTGCTGAAGGAAATTTTCAGTGAAGAAAAGTTGGTTCTTGTTTACCGTTACTCATTTGAAATAGAAAAGGCCAAAAGCATCATTGATCTTAACGTCAGACCCCCTGTTGATGCCCAACGAAACGACGTCTCTGTCGGTGACATAGGAGATATAAATTACAATTTGCATGGAATTGAAGACCACATCCAACACCAGCGTCAAGGTTGGCACGGTAAGATACGAAAAAACAATTTTTGATGCAGCTTAGAAAGTAACCATTTTTTTCATCTTCAGCATCATACGTAACCGGTTTTTAATGTATGTAGATAATCCCTTACATGATTTACACCCTACTTGTGGTGAGGGACCACCAGAATCACACATATCATCTTCCAACTTGCCACGTCCTAGGAGTCCAGAGAATGGAATAAGCAAAGATGCAACATTGTTGAAACCAACATGGGCACATATGGAGGTGGGGTCAGATTACTGGAAAACCGTCAGTATGGAAAACTGTGACAACATAATTAATCTCTCATCTGACCTTCACTTCGAAGACAATTCAACACCTTTGCGCAACAATGCCTATATCGAAATTGAGGCTTCTTCCATAGGATCAAACAACGGTACTGAAGTTAATCAATTCCCGACGTAAAGGGGAGATCATGTTCATGGCAGTAACGAGACAGTACCACCTAGAGATACAAATGGAAATTTGGAAAGAGGTAATAACCACTAACAACTTTACATCTGTAAATCCAGGAAGTCAATGCTGGCTGGCGGCATTAAATATGGCTAATGAGTAGATTACGTAATCTAGTTTCTTCAGTTGATCTTTTTATGTGACATGTGCTTTACTCGTCCGTGTAAAATAAAGTATTATTAAGCTGCCGAATAAAACGTTGTTTCAGATGTGTTTCATTTGATATATAATATATAAGCAAGTAAACTACAAGATATCTTATAGTGATTAAAGTGAATCATTATGCAGGAGTGGAAGGCCATCACCCTGATGATATTTACGTTGATATGGTCTTTAAAAGCAGAGAGGAATTCAAACAACATATGGCCATATTTGCGATAAGGAAAAAAATTCGTTTTCAGACCAACCGGTCATTCCCTGGAGGGATGGTCCTACGGTGTTTCAGTAGAACCTGCAATTGGCGAGTCTATGCGGTGAACTTGAAAAATACAGAGTTGTATGAAGTGCGTACAACTACTCTACTGCATTCTTGTACTGTCGATGAGCGTTCGGGATACCAATCACAAGCAACGCATACTGTGATTGGTGGAATGATGAAAGCAAGGTTCACAGGTAGAGGAGGGGGGCCACGCCCAAACGAGATCAAACAAGCAATGCAAGGAGATCATGACGTTTATATATCTTACTGGAAAGCTTGGAAATTTAGGGAGGTGGCTTTAGATTACGCAAAGGGATCATGAGGGGCTTCACAACCTGTTGCCAGCTTACTTAGAGAAACTGGTTGTTGCAAATCCAGGAACAATTACTGAAATTCACACTGAATACACTGAAGGAGTGGGACACAAATTCAAATACATGTTCCTTGCACTAGCTGCCTGCATCGAAGGATTCGAATTTATGAGGAAAGTGGTTATCGTTGACGGTACACATTTGAAGGGAAAGTATGCAGGATGTTTGTTGACTGCGTCCGCCCAAGATGGAAACTATCAAGTTTTCCCTCGAGCTGTGGCAGTGGTTGATGGTGAGAAGGAAAAGTCTTGGGAGTAGTTTTTCATGAAACTAACTCAGTTCATACCAAACCAGGAAGATGTTGTATTTGTGTCCGACCGGCATCCATCGATTTACTATGGTATCGCAAAGGTGAGAGTACACTTATTGGATAAATATATATTGAGAAAACATATATTAAATTCAGATTATTATTTTTAAAACTACACTTACGTTACAAAAACCGTATATTAGGTAATATAATATAAGAAGCATAAAAGACAAATAATAAAAGTAGATGAAAGATACGTTGCCTCAACGTGGAAGCAATATAATAGAAACATAGAAAAATGTAGATCCCTACGTAGGTGACGAACCGGTAAAAATGTCAAAGAAGTACTTGTATTATACTCTTAAAATAATAATATTCGGCTATAATTAATATAAATTAATATAAAAGGTGGCTACCCCAACAATGGTATGTACACAGTAAGCACATTCAATTTACATTTCGAATTTTTAGGGCATATGTAAATAAGCGAAACATTAACATATATGCTTAACACGCTTTCATAAACCGGTTACAACAAATATTTTCTTACAATAATAATAACCGGTCAGTTACAAATGGATCCAGATGATATTAATATTAAATAGTACATAAAATAAACGTTCACTTGACTACAACTTGGCTAATATGAATACACAACAATAAACTAAAAAATACATAAGTAGGAAAATTTGATTGATACCCGTGCAATGTACTGGCGAGGGTAAGGACATTGGGTCAATTTAACAGGTTTTTGTTTTGGCATATCAACAGAAGCTAAACACTATCAGATAACCTTTACACGATGTTATAGACCGGTTTCGTCAGGTTTTATCCGGATACAACTCCGCAAACGTGTGTACACACACTCTTCTACAAAACAATGTATTAATGCATCTTCTTCATCAAATAGATTTGTAATTCACATTTCATCCAGTATGAAATTATTTTTTATCCATTTGTACAGGTCTATTCAAGGAGTGGGCATTGTGCATGCATTCTACATCTGAAAAGAAACATAAGAACGTCTTTCAAGGACAAGCACTTGGGTTACCTCGTCGGGAAAGCAGCCCGGGCATATAGACTCTCGGAATTCTACACAACATTTGCAGAAATAAAACGGGTTAATGCTTCATGTGCAGATTATCTGGTAGGAATCGAGTTCGAGCATTGGGCGCGGTCTCATTTCAAAGGAAAACGTTTCAACATTATGACAAGTAATGTAGCGGAAACATGGAATGTCGTGTTACGTGAAGCCAGGGAGTATCCTATACTCTCACTAATAGAATTCATAATGAACTGGTTTAGTGTAAGAAGGGATCTGCCAAACCTTGGAGATAATAGTCTCACACCACGCGTACATGAAATTGTAACTGGAAACTTTGAGAGTAGTGGGACGTTTGGAGTGAGCGTCATTGGAGACCGCGAGTAGGAAGTGAAAGACAAAACAGGGAAGCATAACATGTAAACCTAACAGCGAAAACTTGTTCTTGCTACGAATTTCAAACACTCCAAATTCCATGAAGCCACGCGTTTGCAGCTGCAATAAGGAACCGAATACAAGTGGATTCGTTAGTTGGCGACTGGTATACGGTAAGAACATATAGGACGGCGTACGCTGCAATCATAACCCCAGTGGTAGAACACGAAAGCATAGAAATCCTTTCCAGCGACGTCTCAGGTAGCCAAATTGCAGTGAATCCGCCTGCAAGCAGAAGGCCACCGGGTAGGCCATGTAAAACTGGCTTTTATCAAGGGGAGGGGGAATACCAGGTATATTTAACTTTCTTCAATAACTTAATAGAAATTAAGTTAAAACCATGTAACCCATTGAATGCAGATGAGAGGAGCAAGGAAACGAACAATGTGTGGTAGATGCAAGTGTTACGGTCATAACCGATCAACATGCAAAATGCCTATCTAGAACCTTGTTATGCTTATGTTATGGAAAGAGAAAGCCTTGGATGATGAAAGTGTATGCAAGTTTGGGAGGTTTATTACAATAAGGCTGTAAAATATGTGATGGGAAGTGGCCGGAGTAATTTTATACCCAAAATTGTAAATAAAAATAATATCTCTTCTAACAATAGTTTGAACATTATAACAACGAAAAATGTAGCGATAAATTACATTGGAACGTTGTGTGACGAAAAAGATGATTTGATTTTAAAAAACAAGATAAGTGATCTGTGCAATTTAAATCAGAAAAAAACTGAAAACAACAACAAAGTCTGGAGAGCTCCTTTTCAATTAAAGCTGATGAAGACCCAGATACAACAAATGCTTTCAATGTTCGGAAATAAGGAAAATCTACCAGGAGTAACAAAAAATTATATGGTTTTGCAAGCAAAATCTATGCTTGTAAAGATTTTCAGGTTTTTTTCGAGGATATAAAAACAATAACCCCCAAAAACCTACACTACAAGAAAACATCAAGGATTCTGAGGGAAAAAATCGT
>NC_027750.1:29395467-29427459 GCF_000695525.1 Brassica oleracea var. oleracea
TCCGTCGGAATGTCCGTCAGAATACCGCTGTTTTCTTGTAGTGCTACATTAACCCTAAAAAAAAATTAACTTTAAATTCACCTCCCCACTTATTGCCAATCAAAATGCCACATAGATTAATACTAAAATAGATTCAATTTTATAAAAAAAAAAATCTCTAAATAACTGAAAACAAATTATGACAACAATTTTAATGACACTAACGCTACTAACTAAACTGTAAATTCTAAATTTTAAACTCTAAACTTTAAATCTAAACCATAAACTTTAAATCTAAACCCTAAACCCTAAATTCTAAATTCAAATTCTAAACCCTAAACCCAAATCCTATATTTTAAACCCAAATCCTAAACCCTAAATCCAAACCGTAAACCCTAAACCAAAACCCTAAACCAAAACCCTATATTATAAACCCAAATCCTAGATCATAAACTCAAACCTTAAACCCTAAATCCAAACTTTAAACCTAAATCCAAGACTCTAAATCTTTAACCCAAATATAAAACAAAAGACTTTAAAACCAACAGATTTACGGGTTACAAGAAATGCTTTATTGTTCGGATGTACTGTACTACAAACAGAATTTACCCCAAACTTGAATGGATTTTTTGTTCTGAAACCTATGTTTCTGAGGCTACCCGGTTATTTTTCGAGGATGTAAAAACAATAAACCCCCAAAAACATACATTAACCCTTAAAAAAAGACTTAGGTTCATCCGGTGAACCTTTAAATTCAGCTTCCCACTTATTATCAATCAAAATGTTATATAGATTAATAATAAAATGCATTTTTATAAAAAAATCTCAAAATAACGGGAAAAAAATTATGACACCAATTTTAATGACACTAATGCTATTAACTAAACCCTACATTCTAAATTTTAAACTATAAACCTTAAATCTAAACCCTAAACTTTAAATCTAAACCATAAACCCTAAATTCAAATTCTAAACCCTAAACCCAAATCCTATATCCTAAACACAAATCTTAGACACTAAACCCAAACCCTATATCCTAAACACAAATCTTAGACACTAAACCCAAACCTTAAACCCTAAATCCAAACTCTAAACCCAAATCCTAGACTCTAAATCTTTAACTCAAATATAAAACAAAAGGCTTTAAAACCAACGGATGTACGGGCCGGGTTACAAAAAATGCTTTATTGTTCGGATGTATTGTACTCCAGACAGGATTTACCCAAAACTAGTATGGATTTTTTTTTTTAAACCTATGTTTCTGAAGCTACCCGGTTATTTTCAAGAATATAATAACAGAAAAACCCATTTGATCAAAAAAAAATAAAAACAGAAAAACCCTATTCACCATCCTAACCCCAATTACAAAACTATAACATATACCTTACACAAATATATGAATCATATACCCTTAATCCCATATGAAACCAAAATTCATATAAACCTATAAACCAAAATAAATATCTTATGTCATTTAAACCACATATAATCAATAAACCCTAACTCCAGAAATATACCATAATATAATGACGACACCATACACCAAAATATAAGCTACCAAATCTCAACCCTTATACACAACTCAAAAAAAGATAAAAACATAGTATTTTTAGAAATAATTACCAAATCTTACTGTAGTGATTACGGAAGTTCCTAAAAATAAGTTGTTTTTCTTGTCTAACCTATGTTTGAAACAGGTTATCTGGTTATTTTCTAGGATATAAAACAATGAAGCCAAAACAGATAACATAACCCTAAATCCACATCTACTCGTTTATATTTTTTGGGCATAGAACATTAATTTATGTCTCATTGATATTTTTGGTAATGGACATTAATTAAAAGTTGTGTACATAATTATGATGAAAGACATTATTTACCTAATAATGAAGACCGAAATATACTCAATGCACACTATCCTCACAAAAACACAAAATATAAATAGGACAGCAGTAACCCAAATGAATGCATTGAACCTTAATCTATCTGCTCATATAATGGAGTAAAATTAAATATTCCTGTCAAAAATACAGAACCACTGCCATCGATTGACGTAGTCGCAGTAATATTAAAATGAGAACCATGGGGAAGTCCGAATCGAACTAGTTTCATTTATATCGTCAAACTATATTCTCTTCTATAGTTTTTTTTTTTTTTTTTTCCTTTCCAAAATATTCTTACATCACAAAAGTACGTAATGAAAAGTAAAGAAAGAGCAGAAGAAGAAAAAAGGATGGTTTAAAATGATAGAAAGAGCACAAGAAAAGATGCCTTCAATGATTATAGAGAAGGAGAGCTATGGCTGGAAGTATTGGAACCAAAGATGAAGGTATGAAACGCCAGCCATAGTGGACTAGTGGGTACCCATCCGAGACAACCTTTCCTTTTGATCCAAGCCATGGAGCTTTCTATTCTATAGTTGGTTTAACACTTTCTATTACATGGCATTATTTCCCCACCACCGGTATAACCACCTCAGATAAATGAAGTTATAAATAAATAAGGAAAATAATACTAATTCACCAGTATAAAGATCCTTGTTCTAAAAGGCGGCCGTCTAGCCGTATACTCGGCCGAGTAGTCGCTCCACGTCAATGAACCGACTCGATTAAGACCAATTCGGTCACATTAATCGGGCCACATATAGTCGGCCGCCTAACTGATTTACTCGGTTCAAAACTGATTTCTCAACGAGTAACGAGCCGTCTTTTTAAACTTTTCGACAAGATATTGGGCTTGATACGAAGCCCATCTTGCAAACTAACTATTTAGCTAGTGATACGTTTATTTATAGGTGATGTTAGATGTTACTTTGTTATCATTAGACGATGTGGGATGTTAGAATTTCAAGTTTTTTGCTTTTCATATTTCATTAAGTAGTAAATTTTATTGGGCCTAGACTGGATCAGACTCGGAATGAGTTTTTTTAACATTTTTACAGATTTTATCGACTTAAGTCAGTAGAACAAACATTTAAAATAAATTATGAGATGGTGGTTTCTAATTTGTATGTATAAAATGTAGTATTATACGTATAAAGTACAAAAAAATCCTCCCCGCGTACTCTCCGATTTTTTCCCGCTTTTTCAATAAATCGCTAGGCCCACATGTGCCGCACGCGTAGCGCCTAGCGAGTTTCCGAACAAGGTACATAACTCATATTAGTTAACGTATATTGTCATATTAAACATATAAATGTACGTAGTTAATTATATATTAGTATTGTGTAAATATATGTTTTAGTGTGTATAATTGATGTAGATAGCAATAATTTTTTATGTGAACTGGGAAAAACTATTGTATGTAATGAATTTATAGTTACAACAGTGATCGTAATTTGTTTGTGATCAAATGATCGTAAGATTTATCTCTCCTAGTTTTTCTTCCAAACAAAACAAAACAAAAGAAAAGTAGCCGTCGTTCTGTTCTAGTTGCTCCGGCGGCATCTGCCTTCGCCGTCAGAGGCGTTTTGCTTCGTGTTTCTTCTTCTTGCTTCCTCACCGGTTCTCCTTCCTTGCCGATATGTCAGTTGCTCTGAGCAGTGATGCTGAGTGAATTCGTCGGGTCTATGCGTAGGTCGGGTCGTCTGAGCCTGGTGGAGAAGTCGACTTTTAGGGTTGTGTAGAGGAGTGGGTCGCGGCGTTTTCCCCTTTCCAGATCTACCCCTTTGCGTCCGGTGAGAGCGCGTGACTGGGCTGGGGTTGCTCCTGTTCTCAGATCCTGCGGTTTGGCGTCAAGTCTCGGGTTCGTGTTGGAGCATTCTGGCGGAGTGGTGGTGGCTCATTTACTCGGTGTCGAGCTACGTGCGCCTTCCGTTTTCACCGGTAAAGTGTGGATCCGGAGTCGTCTCCGGTGTGCGAGCGTGGCAGAGTTGTGTATTCCAATGAATCCACCGGAGGACTCGCCAAAAGCAAAGGCGTAACCAAAGAGATAGTAAGAGATTCCTCCGGCTGCAGCGTCAAGGACATTGGTGAGCATGATGTTCATTGTATTCTTGGCTCTAACGGAGCCAGCACATAGCATAGCGAAGCCGAGCTGCATGGCGAAGACGAGATAAGCTGAGAAAAGGAGGTAGGTGTTGTCTATAGCGTAGGCTGCATCGGTGAACTTGTTGTTGACGGTGCCTAGTTGGCCGCAGATGTAGTTAGCCGCGGCCGTGGCGTTGGGGCCGAGCAGAGCGGAGAGTTCGGCTGCGGAGCATGTTATAGCTCCAGACATGTTGAGAGACCTTAGAAGGAAAGCAAGATTCGAATAAGAAAAATTGTTGTCTCTTGTATCTATTAAAAGAATGAAGAGGATGCTTAGGGTTGACTTTTGATTCCGGCTTAACCAATTAAATTCGTAGTTAATTAATTACTATAAAAGTTGTGACGTAGTTTAACAACATTATTGAATTAGAGACGGAATCTGCCAAATCTTTTAACTACTTGCAATATGCGGTTACGGTTTTTAGTGATTGGCATGTACTTTGTGAATACAAAAATGCAAGGGAATATATAAATGGAAAAATGATTGTACACCAAGTGTAAACCATCGTATATCTAAATAATATTATAGCACTTATAATTACACGAACTGTATAATTAATATGACCACATATTAACTAACATATTTGACGTTTTAACACCATAATCATATATTTATTGCTGGAATGGTGAAACCAACGTAGGGACTTGGCAGTTCAATATTGTAAAACAGACCATTACAAATAGAAAACAAATTTAACCGATATATGTTAACTAATTCAGATTTTTTTATTGGTTCTTGCCAATTTTTTTAATTTAAATCAAGTCTATTTTTCAATACTAAGTTAGTAGGTTTTGAAACCAAATTTTCTATCTATGTATAATAGCAATCTCAATTAATGTCAAAGGTTGTATTGTTTCATCCTAAAAATTGCATTTGTTGAAAATAAATTATCAAATTATATTTGTGTCTTTTCAACATCACCTCTAAAATCTATTGTTTTAAAATTTGTGTTTTTTTAATTAGTTTTAAAACATAGTTAAAATATTCCAAAAATTTCTTACTAAAATTGAGTAGTATTTGTTAAATAATATATGTGTATGTTAATTTTAGGAGATATATGGTTTAAAAGAGTTATCAAAATAAAAATATGTATCTTTTTATTTTTTCTGATAAATCTGTTATATTGATATAAAGAAATGTTTTTCATCATAAAAATTGTATTGGATTAAAAAAGTTATTTAAATTTCTAAAATGTAACTTTTAATTCTAACATTGTGTTGTGTCATTTCATCTTAAGCGTTGCATCAGTTTTAAATAAGTTTTGAAATGTATAAGTATGTATCTTTTGATCTTAACAATATATTTTTTCAACCTAAAATTTCATAGTTTAAAAACTGATATTAAAAATGTCTAAATGTAACTTTCATTTTAACATTATGTATTTTCATCTTAATAATTGCACTGGTTTAAAATAAGTTGTCAAAATGTATAAGTTGTACCTTTTCATTTTAACAATTTATCTTTTAATCCTCAAAATTGCATTAGTTTTAAAAAGTTTATCAAAATGTCTAAAGATATGTCTTTTCATCCTACGCATTGCATGGGTTTACAAGAAAATGTATGAGGATGTGTCTCTTCATCCTAAAGATTGCATTTGTTAAAAAGAAGTTATCAAAATGTCTAAAGATGTATTCAACTAAATGTCAAAGGTTGTAACTTTTCATCCTAATAATGTGTCTTTTCATCTTAAAATTGCATTGATTTAAAAATTGTTGTCAAATATATGGCTATGTATATTTTCATCTAAACATTGTGTCTTTTCACTATAGGATTTATATTGGTTTAAAAGAAGTATTTAAACTGTATAAGGATGTGTCTTTTCATCTTAAAAATTTCATTTGTTAAAAGAAGTTATCAAAATGTCTAGATGTATCCACATAAATATCAAAGGTGTAACTTTTCATCTTAACAATGTGTTTTTCATCTTAAAAATTACATTGATTTTAACTATGTTCTTAACATTTTAACATTGTGCTTTTTCAAAAAAAAAACATTTTAACATTGTGTCTTTTCATTTTAAGGATTACATTGGTTTAAAAAAACTTGTCAAAATGTCTAAAGAAGTGTTTTTTCCTCCTAACAATTTGTTTTTGATCCTTAGGATTGCATGAGATTAAAAGTTGCCAAAATGTCTAAATATATATTTTCATCCCAAAATTTTCATTGGTTAAATCATTGTAACTTTTGATGTTAACCATTATAACCCTTAGCTAAACATTACAATGTTTGGTTATCAACAATTGCAATCATTATTCATATATATATAAGGAGTCGTAGACATTGACAAATCACTAGACTAGAAATTGGAGAAATTCATTGTTAAATGATTTTCAAATATAAATATATATATTTTTTAACACATATAAAGATGGATGCCTGTTTTCCCTCGAGTTGGAATTCAGTGGGAGAAATTCCAACAAATTGAAGTGGTAGAAATTCTCTAGAAAACGAAAACGGTGATTCTAACTCTACAATCAAGGCAGAACGCAGGGAGGAGAAAAAAATAGAATATAATAGATTATAGACGGCGGACCGGACCCATAACTCTATTTGTTATTTTTGATTTTAGCCTAAATTTAAAAATTTTCATTGAGAAACCGATAGAGTTCTAGAGCATTTATATCTCAATACCACATTATCCTAAATACAATTTAAAGATCCAATAAAATCCATTAATAATTTCAAAAAAAAATAAATCCATAATTTATTGTTGATTTTGTTAAATTATTGTGTTTGAGTTATATAAGAACTCACCTGGAAATTCAAAAATAATATTATAAATGAGAAATATCATACAACATAAGTCAACATATATTTATTACAATATCCAATTAATGTTGCATATTTTTTTTTTATAAAATGAGTCGCACGGGTTATTTTCCTATGATAATAGAAAACATGGATATAGTGTTTTGATACATAACCCTTGTTCTAAAAGGCGGCCGTCTAGCCGTATACTCGGCCGAGTAGTCGCTCCACGTCAATGAACCGACTCGATTAAGACCAATTCGGTCACATTAATCGGGCCACATATAGTCGGCCGCCTAACTGATTTACTCGGTTCAAAACCGATCTCTCAACGAGTAACGAGCCGTCTTTTTAAACTTTTCGACAAGATATTGGGCTTGATACGAAGCCCATCTTGCAAACTAACTATTTAGCTAGTGATACGTTTATTTATAGGTGATGTTAGATGTTACTTTGTTATCATTAGACGATGTGGGATGTTAGAATTTCAAGTTTTTTGCTTTTCATATTTCATTAAGTAGTAAATTTTATTGGGCCTAGACTGGATCAGACTCGGAATGAGTTTTTTTAACATTTTTACAGATTTTATCGACTTAAGTCAGTAGAACAAACATTTAAAATAAATTATGAGATGGTGGTTTCTAATTTGTATGTATAAAATGTAGTATTATACGTATAAAGTACAAAAAATTCCTCCCCGCGTACTCTCTGATTTTTTCCCGCTTTTTCAATAAATCGCTAGGTCCACATGTGCCGCACGCGTAGCGCCTAGCGAGTTTCCGAACAAGGATAAAGATTAGTAGGCATAGCATCAACCGGAGGTGCTGTAATTGAACCGGTGTCACTATTACTAAACCAGTGGCACTATAATTGAACCGATGGAACTATTCTAAATATTTCTAAACAAAGCTTACGAAAGAAGACTTTTACAAACCGTAACACATAAGATAATGATTTTATTAAACAATTTAAAACTTATTAAAAATGAAGACCTCACGTGTTGTCATGTCAAAAGGGGACGTCATGATGATACCCTATGAATATGTAGTCTGCGGAGCATTAATGGCTGGATATGCCATGGATTCTCTGGATTGATAAATATCAACAAAAAATGACCGGTTCACCGTTTCGATTTGTGGCTATATAAACGATATTATAACTTCTGTTATATACCAACTACCGTCTTTCTCATCGTTGTTTCATATCCGGTGGATGATGTAATATTTATAAATAATGTAAACGGGTGAAGATTTTCGTATCAATAATCAAAAATAAATAAATTCGGTCAATTACAAAAACTAAAAATGCTTGTCTAAACAAGTATCTTTCTATTTTATGGTCTGAGGTCGTCTGGGCCGAGCTCGTCTAGTGGTCGAGGTCGTCCGAGACTTTGTCTGTGATGAATAGACGATGCTCTCCTTTTCTGTACTTTCTGTACTTTTCTGTACTTTCTGTACTTTTCTGAACTCCCTTTTCAATGAGTCTGACGTATTCTATTTATAATGACGTACGTTTTGTCTTTTAGCGAAATCATTAATTATTACTTAACGGGGCGGACCTGATTTTGGGCTTAGTTCTTAATGGGCCTGTGCTAAACCCATCTCCAACAATTATCTCCTCTACAGTTCGCCAAGTGTCGTATCTTTGGTGAATTCTTCTGAAATCTTCTGTCTGTGAAAATCAGGTCAGGCTCGGGAATTGTCGGAAAATAGGACAACACATTTTTTTTTTCTATATAAGTGATGGTGGGTCTCTTATTATTTTTTGTTCTTGTCCCCCATTTTGGAATCAAGGTAAAATTTTTGCTCTTCTTTTTATTATTTTTGTGTGGTCTTCTTTTTAAGTACCTTCTTTTTTTGTTTTTGGTTCCTCTTTGCCGACACTGCTTGCCGTTTCTTTTTTTCTTTTGTTTTGGTTTGTCGTGAGCAAGACATATATGGTTCCATTTGAGGTCGGCTTGGGCTTTTTGAGTAGTTTGAGCTCGTCGAAGGGTGAGCCGAGATCGTCACTGATGAAGGGCTTGAGGGGAGCTTGTCGATGGTGGTTTTGAGGTCGCCTTCTGATATCCCGAGCTCGTCGGCGACGGTTCTGAGGTCGGCTCCTGGTGCTGCGAGCTCGTCGACGGCGGCTCCGAGCTCACCGTTGAAGATCCTGAGCTCGTCGACGGGGGCTCCGAGCTCTCTTCCCGACGTTCCGAGCTCGTCGGCGACGGTTCTGAGGTCGGCTCTTGGTGCTGCGAGCTCGCCGGCGGCGGCTCCGAGCTCGCCGTTGAAGATCCCGAGCTTGTCGACGGCGGCTCCAAGCTCTCTTCCCGATGTTCCGAGCTCGTCGGCGACGGTTCTGAGGTTGGCTCCTGGTGCTGCGAGCTCCTCGACGGCGGCTCCGAGCTCTCTTCCCGACGTTCCGAGCTCGTCGGCGACGGTTCTGAGGTCGGCTCTTGGTGCTGCGAGCTCGTCGACGGCGGCTCCGAGCTCGCGAAGATCCCGAGCTTGTCGACGGCGGCTCCAAGCTCTCTTCCCGATGTTCCGAGCTCGTCGGCGACGGTTTTGAGGTTGGCTCCTGGTGCTGCGAGCTCGTCGACGGCGGCTCCGAGCTCACCGTTGAAGATCCTGAGTTCGTCGACAGGGGCTCCGAGCTCTCTTCCCGTTGTTCCGAGCTCGTCGGCGACGGTTATGGGGTCGGCTCCTGGTGCTGCGAGCTCGTCGACGGCGGCTCCGAGCTCGCCGTTGAGGATCCCGAGCTTGTCGACGGCGGCTCCAAGCTCTCTTCCCGATGTTCCGAGCTCGTCGCTGGTGGTCTTGAGGTCGGCTCATGGTGTTGCGAGCTCGTCGATGGCGTCTCCGAGCTCGACGGTAGCTTTGAATTTAATGGCGGTTTCGGGTTCGATTTCGTCCGTTGTTGCTTCGGGTTCTTTATTGGTGATAGAATGTGGTCGTGATGCGGAGGGTACGAGCTTGCCGCTTGCTATCTCGAGTTCGCCGTTATCGACGGAACCGTGTTGTGACGAAGCGGGGTTGAATTCGTTGGATGGGGAGGTTGTTCGTGAGCAGCTGTCTTTGTTGGTTCGTAAGATGGAGCTTGCTGATGGTCGCAAGTCGTGGTCGGAGATTGCCGAATCTGTCATTGATGTTGAGTTAGGTACTCTTACTGGAAGTGAAGCAGAAGACAGGGTAAGCGCAAGTTTGAGCGAGGAAGGGATTGGGTTTCTTTTTGATGAACATGGGACTAATTTAGCGGTGGAGCCTGGCGTTGAGGGGTCGAGGTTGTCTTTGACAACACCTCTTATTGTCCCTAGTTCGTCATCTTTGGTGAAGAAGACTATGTTAGAAACTGTCCGGGAATATGAGCAGACGCGGCTGGCGAACTCTTCTCAAACTAAAGAGTCGTCGTCTGAAACTACAAGTTCCTCTGACGGTAGTTCATACTCGAGTTCTCATAGTGATGAATCTGCGGATGGCGCTGATGTTGCTAGTGAATCTGGTAACGTTGCTGGAGATGACAGACAAGATGATGTTGAAATCGCTGGTGTTGAAGATGATGGTGCTGTGGGAAGCGCCGGTGGCGAGCAGAATGGAACCGGTGACGTTAACGTTGATGAGGAAAGTGAGCAAGAAGAGTTTGATGGTGACGGTGACCATGCTGCTATTGGAGATGATGAGATGGGTGACCGAGATGGTGTAGATGGACGTAGCGATTTTAGTGGTGAGCGTGATGATTTTAGTGATGAGCATGATAGTTTTGGTGGTGAGCAAAACGGTGTTAGTGGTAGTCCAGGAATTGATGTTGTAGGTGATGGGAGTGATGATGGCGATGGAGGCAGTGATCGTCGAGCCGACGTTACCGATATCTTGAGAAAAATAAAACAAGAAAGCTTGGTTGCCTCCCTTGCTGATTCTCTTGATGCCTTTGGTGATCCTTGTGTTTATTTGAAGAAGAAAAAGAGGG
The DNA here is from genome assembly GCF_000695525.1 of Brassica oleracea var. oleracea. Classification (NCBI taxonomy): domain Eukaryota; kingdom Viridiplantae; phylum Streptophyta; class Magnoliopsida; order Brassicales; family Brassicaceae; genus Brassica; species Brassica oleracea. Next base: position 29,406,169 of record NC_027750.1, read on the forward strand.
TTAGGAAGGTGAGTGAAAGGCCTAGGAGTTTCATAGGTCTTCTTGTTAATCATCCGGATCCATCGGAGTCATTTCCTTCTATTGTTGATGAGGATACAGTGAAGTGGGTCTCAGCCAACTGTTGTCGTAATGGTGTCATAGAAGCGCGTATCCCTGGCGAGGATGAACGTCCGTGGACGGTTCCGGATGGGTGGCTTTGTGTTTATGACTTCTGGTTCACCGAGTATCATTTGTGGTTTCCTCTCCCGAGGTTGCTGCTGGCGTATTGTGATGAACATCTTATTGCACTCGCTCAGCTTACTCCTGCTGCGATTCGAAACGTAGTTGCAGCTTTGTTTACGGCCGCGGATATTGGTGTTCACATGAGCCTATGTTTGTTTGAAAGCATAGCGCATATTACTCGGTGTGATAAGACAGACGGAGCTTTTTATGTGTCTATGAAGGCTGGCTATGGTGTTGTTGGGGAGAGGAAGAGAAAAACGTTTTGTTGGATTAAGAAGTTTTTTTATGTTCGAATTGCGCCTTTGTCGGTCCCTGATGTTTCTGATATGAGTGTCTCTTTTAGGAGTTTTTGGAACCCTTACAATGGTAGTTTAACTCTTATTGGTGTGTTCTTGTTTGACATTTTTATTGATTGTTGTCTTGTTTTGCAGGTCGTCATTTAGTTGGTGTTCCTCTTGCTCCTGGTGATAGTGAGTGTTTGATGGGAATAATTTTTTCCCTTATCTAGTATTTTGCGGCCAAGTGTGGCCTTTATTCATATATGTCCGACCGAGTGGATATGCGTTTTTTTTTTGGTGTGGGTTAAATGCCTTTGATTGTTAAGATCTTTGGCTTAGATGTTTACTGATTTTGTATGGTTTTGCTGGTTTTTTTTTTTTTTAAATGTAGCTTGTTGGAGAAAGATGGATTTGAGCGAGAGTCCGAGTTTGGTTGACTGTTCTGCTGGAGGTAGTGACGATGCCCCTGTTGTGGAGTCTGGTCAGTGTACCGCTGGTGTGGAGCCTTCGGCACCTGCTTGTGGTATTGTTGTGGGTCTTACTAGCACGACAGCTCCTGTACCGCCCGCTGGTATTTCAGGAAAGGAAGTTGTTGTTGCTGGCAGTGAGAAGGTTTTGAAGAAAAGAGTTGCCGCTGGTCGTTCTTTCAAGGACTCGCAGGCTTCGAAATCTCGCAAAGTTGCGGGCTCTGATGTTGAGCTGCCTTTGGTGGTTGAGTCGCCTGCTGCGGAGAAGGCTACTTTTGAACCGTTTTAGCATTCGTTTATCGGTTTGCCCTCGGGATGTGGTGATCTTTTCAAGTTGTTTCAATCACCTGGTGGCGTTGATGGTTTGCCTTTTGACCAAGTTAGGCGCGGTGAGTGGTATCAGGAGTTTGCTCGTCACTTGGCCATTGCAAGAATTGTTTCTCTTTTCAAAGTTTTTTTTTTTTATGGTTTATGGTTTTGAACTGAAGGATATATATATTTTTTGTGCTGTTTTGTGCAGGCTACAAAATTTGCGAAAAAATTGGTGGTTAATAAAGATGAGGAGCTTGAAGAGGTGAAGGCGGAGCTTGAGAAAACGAAGGTTGAGCTTGCTTCTATTAAGGATAAGGCTGATAATTCCGAGGAAATGGCGGCTCTGCGCGGTAAGTATGAGGCTGAGAAGAAAGTGTCCTTAGATGCATTGGAAGAAGTTGAAAAACTCACTGCAAAGATAGCTTTGGATGCTGATTGAGTGAAGAAGCGTCAAGCGGTCGACTTGGAACGTTTTAAGAAGGAAAAGGAAGTGGCGAGCAGGAAGTATCGCAAGGCAGTAACGAGACATGATGATGTGCTGGCTACTTTTAATTCTCGTATGAAAAAGGTGCGGAGGTATGTGGAGAATCAGAAGATTGTTCGCATGTCTATGTATGGATTGAATCAGATCATGGGAGTGCTTGATGCTGCCAGGACTTGGAGGAAAGAGGGAATAAGTATTCCTGATGGTAAGTTTAAGCGTCTTGAAAATGAATTGGTCCAGAGGAAAGAGAAGGCAAGCTTGGTTGTTCGTGTTGAGTTTGAACCTAATGAATTGGCTGATCTCCCTTCCTTTGATTTTACTCGTCCGCTTTCTCCTGTTCATCTTTCTATGACTGCGGGGATTGAGGATGCGGCTAAGGCGAGAAGTAAAGAGGAAGATCATCGTCGTGAGGAAGCAAATCGTAGTCGCGTGTCTGAGCGTGTAGGTGCTTCGGCTGTGAGGCGTGAGGGTCAGGTTCCTTCGCGCCCGTAGTTTGGTTCGTGCGATTGTCGAGGTCCTGCGTGGCCGCTTTTATCTTATATTCTGTTGCTGCTATTTCTCTCTTTTTTATTTTTAAGACTTTGGTTTTTTTTTTTTTTTTGCTTGCTATGATTTGATCATGTTGATCCTTTTTCGGATATGGATGGTTGTCTTCTTGTTGATTTTTGTTATGATCGATCATGTTGGACTCCTTTTATATGATGCTTGAATTCTTCATGTTTGTTTTTATTTTCCCTTGTATGGCTTTGATTGCTGAGATGTTGTAGAGTCAGCGTTTTGAGGACGGACTTTGTAAGTCTGAGCGCGGAGCTACAACACTGAGAACGGATCTCGTATTTTTATTTGGCAAATTCGATTAAGTGTGAGCGCGGAGCTTGCAGCACTGAGAACGGATCTCGTATTTTTATTTTGCGAATTCGATTAAGTGTGAGCGCAGATCTGCAGCAATGAGAACGGATCCCGTATTTTTATTTTGCAAATTCGATTAAGTGTGAGCGCGGAGCTGCAGAACTGAGAACGGATCTCGTATTTTTTTTTTGCGAATTCGATTAAGTGTGAACGCGGAGCTTCAGCACTGAGAATGGATCTCGTATTTTTATTTTGTAAATTTTATTAAGTGTGAGCGCGGAGCTGCCGCACTGAGAACGGATCTCGTATGTTTTTTTTTTTTAGGATTTGTCGTATCTTGATATTTTTTGGAAAATATAGAATTTTTTTTATAGAACTAGCTGAGCCTCGTGAGAGGTTGCCTACGTACCCCACAGGCGGGGATCAAGCCGACCGTAGTTCGCCTTTACAAGGAAAGTAAATGCTTGGATTAAAAAGGGGCGGATCCTCCTGGAGACTTATTTTTGGTATATCAGGGGCGCGCCGGTCTTCTTAGATTTTCTTAGTAGTAAAATCGTTTGAGATTCAAAGAGTTCCATGATCTCGGGACCTTCTCTCCGCTCATTTCAGTGAGTTCATAGACACCTGGTTTGATGATTTTCGAAATCAGGTATGGACCTTCCCAGTTCGCACCGAGTTTTCCTGCTTTCCACTCGCGAGTGTTTTCAAAAACTTTGCGAAGGACGAGATCATTCATTTGAAATAACCTTTCCTTGACTCTCTTGTTATAGTATCGAGCGGCCAAGTTTTGATAGTTTTGGACGCGAAGGAGAGCTTGGTCCCGTTTTTCTTCAACTTGGTCTAAGTGGTCGATGATCATTGAGTTGTTGAGCTCTTCATTTTCGGTGAGTGTGAGCTGACGGAGGCTTGGGATGCTGACTTCGGCTGGTGACATTGCCTCCATTCCATGGGATAGGGAGAATGGTGTCATACCCGTGGAACGACGTGGTGTCGTGCGGTGTGACCAGAGAACGCCGTCGAGTTCGTCGGCCCAAACTCCTTTCTTTTCTTCCAGACGTTTTTTGATTCCGTCGAGGATTGTCTTGTTTGTGGCCTCAGCTTGCCCGTTTCCCTGGGGGTTCCTTGGTGTAGATTTACTTAATCTGATTTTCCATAAAGCGCAGAAACTTTCGAAGGTTGCTGAGATGAATTGAGAGCCATTATCGGTGACTATTTCGTATGGGAGACCGTGACGGCAGATGATGTATTTCCAAACAAATTTCTGAACGTCAGGGGCGCGGATGGTTGCGTATGAGTAGGCCTCGACCCATTTGTTGAAGTAATCTGTCATGATAAGGAGATAGCGCTTCTGTTTGGATGGTGGCATTGGACCAACAATGTCCATTGCCCATCTCATGAATGGATATGGTGATGTAGTGGTTGAGAGGAGCTCCGTTGGTAGGTGAATCCTAGGGGCATGGCGCTGGCACTTCTCGCACTAGGATACAAATTTTTCGCAATCTGTGACCATTGTCGGCCAGAAATGTCCGTGTCGCATGATCTTTATTGCTAGGGCTCGTCCTCCTGAATGATTACCACCCGCGCCTTCGTGTGTCTCTTCGAGAACCCATCTGACTTCTTGACCATGTATGCACCGTAGTAATGCTTTGGTCGAGCTCCTTCTGAAGAGGGCGTTATCGTACATGACGTAATGTGCGCATCGGGCTTTCAAGCGTCGTGCAGCCCAACGGTTGTCTGGTGTTGTTCCTTCGGTAATGTAGAGTTCTATTTCGTCGCGCCAGTCGATTGGATCTGCGACTTCTTCTTCGGGTGTAGGTTCGTCTATCTCATTGGTGTCGTCCATCTCTTCGTCGAGGTCATCTATGATGTTGACGCCCATAGTTAACTCGATACTTGGTTTATCGATGCTTTCCACTGGAATCATTCTTCTGACCGAAGGATCAGAGGTTGATGCAAAAGCGGCGAGAGCGTCAGCAGAGGAATTGTCGCTTCGAGGAATCTTTGTGAGGGTGAAGTTGGTGAAATCTTGGGAAAGTTTTGGACGACTTGCAAGTAAGCATTCATTCGGTCGTTTCTTGTTTCGTATTCGCCGCTGAATTGATTGGCGACGAGCTGAGAGTCGCAGAAAGTTTCTATCTTGTTCACACCAACCGGTTTTGCAAGACGGAGACCAGCGATGAGAGCTTCGTATTCAGCTTCGTTATTGGAGGCCGGGAAAGCGAGGCGAAAGGACTGCTCGATGATTTCACTGGTAGGAGATATGAGTCGTATTCCAACCCCTGATCCGTTTCGTGAAGATGAACCGTCGACGTAGAGACACCAATTCTTGGTGTTGAGATCATTGTCGTATTGGGATGGAGGTAGCTCGGTCAGAAAATCTGCTAATACCTGAGACTTTGCGCTCGTTCTGCTTTTGAATTCGATGTCGTATTCGCTGAGCTCGACTGCCCATTTGGCCATTCGTCCAGATTGACTTGGGCTGTGGAGTATCAATCGAAGCGGATGGTTAGTCAGGACGTGGATTGTTCAATCGTCCAGATTGACTTGGGCTGTGGAGTATCAATCGAAGCGGATGGTTAGTCAGGACGTGGATTGTGTGAGATTGAAAATACGGCCTGAGCTTGCGAGCTGCGACAACTACGGCGTAGGCGAGTTTTTCGAGTGGTGAGTATCGTGTTTCAGCGTTGTCGAGAACCTTGCTGGTGTAGAAGATTGGACGCTGCTCCCCACGGTCTTCGCGAACCAGAACACTGCTTACAGCGCATGCGGAGACTGATATGTATAAGTACAATACTTCTCCGTCTTCGGGTTTGGCCAGAATCGGTGGTGTGGATAAATATTGCTTAAGCTGTTGAAAGGCTTCTTCGCATTTCGCGTCCCTCTCGAAACGTTTGTTGTGTCGTAGAAGTTGGTAGAAAGGGAGGCATTTGTCTGTCGAGCGCGAGATGAATCGGTTGAGTGCAGCGATGCGTCCTGTCAATCGTTGGACTTCTCTCGTGTTTTTTGGAGATGGGAGTTCCGCAATGGCTGTGATTTTTCGTGGATTTGCTTCGATTCCTCTCTTGGTGACAATATATCCGAGAAATTCTCCGGATGTGACGGCGAAAGTGCATTTGGCCTGATTGAGATTCATATTGTATTTGTTGAGGCTTTCGAAACAAGTCGTTAAATGTTTGATGTGATCGCTGGCAGTGAGGGATTTGACGAGCATGTCATCAATGTAAACTTCCATGGTGTCGCCGAGCTGTTCGGCAAACATTTGGTTCACTAAGCGTTGATAGGTTGCGCCAGCATTCTTGAGTCCAAAGGGCATGCTTTGTAACAGAATGTTCCTCGATCGGTGATGAACGCGGATTTCTCCCTATCATCTGGATGCATCATAATTTGGTTGTATCGTGAAAATGCATCCATAAAAGATAGAAGCTCGTTCCCTGCCGTTGCTTCGACTATCCGGTCGATGTGAGGGAGTGGGAAGCTATCTTTGGGACATGCTTTGTTGAGGTCGGTGAAGTCGACGCACACGCGCCATTTTCCATTTTTCTTTTTGACGACAACAGGGTTAGCGAGCCACTCGGGGTACCTGACTTCTCTGATGGATCATGCGTTTGTCAAATGTTCAACTTCGTCGTTTACAGCTTTGGTACGCTCCAGGCCGAGCTTGCGTCTTTTTGCCTGACTGGTTTGAAGATGAGGTCTACGTTTAACTCATGGCAAGTTGATGGGTCAATCTCGGGCATGTCCTCGGTTGTCCTGGCGAAGGTTGAAGCGTTGGATTGAAGGAAGCTGATAAGTTGGTCTTTGAGATCGTCTTTTAGGTCTGCTCCGATTCCGACGCATCGTTCTGGGTCGCTTTGGTCGATGTTAACTTGTATCACCAGTTCCCGGGCGTGGTCGTCTATTATTTCTTGATCATCGCCTTGCCTAGCTATTAGACATGTCCTTGAAGATTTTCGTAACTTATGTTCGGTTACGAAGCATGTGCGCGAGAGACGTTGATTTCCTTTGAGGGTGTAGGTCCCTGACGTAGTGGGAAATTTGATGCACTGATTATATGTAGATGGAACTGCTTTCATTGAATGTATCCATGGGGTGCCGAGTATGGCGTTGTAAATGGCAGGGCTCTCGATAACCACGAATTTGACGATTTTGGTGATTCCTGCTACGTAGACTGGGAGCTTGACTGTTCCGATTGTCATTGTTGTATCTCCGGCGAAACTTGTGAGTGGTCTTTTGCAAGGCTTTAGCTCGTAATCTTTGACATCCATCCGTTGAAGTGTTTTTGAAAAGATTAAATCAACTGAACTTCCAGTGTCGACCAGTACGCGTGTGACTTCACAGTCACCTATCCTGAGTTCGACGACGAGGGGGTCGTTGTGTGGTGTGTCTAGTCCCTTGGTGTCTCGAAACTAATTTCATAGTCATTCTTTGGTTTATCGTCGATGTGACTGATGCTTCCCCATTTTTGCGAGGTGAATGTTTTACGCTCGTATTCCTTGATTGATCGAACTGAATCTTTGCAAGTCTGGAGGCCTCCCATGATCACGTTAATTACACGTCGAGGTGGGGGAGTTCTTTCGCGTTTCTGTTCATTGTTTCGGTCGTCGCGTGCGCGCTTATGAGCCTCTGTGTCTGCGTTTGTTTGCTCGTTAGAACGTTTCTGTCCGTGTTGGCGATCGCGTTCTTCCTTGACTTGTCGAAAACGTTCACCTTCATTTTTTGGTGCCTTGTCGTTTTGCTGGTCTTTAGATGATGAATCCCGATCGTTGCGGTACTTGTTCAACAACCACTCCTGTAGATGGCGACATTCTTCCGTATTATGAGTCTTAGATTTATGGTAGCTGCAATATGCTTTGGTATCCTCTGATCCTTGACTGCTGCGAGCCTGCTTTCCTGTGGAGCGACTAGATGGTTGGTCGCTGATTTGATAATTGGATGCTTTCCTGCTCTTTACATCTCTGTACGCTTTGTCATAATGTTGTCTAGGTTCGTTGTATTCGTCAGGTTCTTTATCCTTTGAGAATGATTTTTTGGTGGCTGCATGTTTTTTGCTGAATGCAGCTTTATCTTCTTCGATTTCGATGAAAGTTATAGCCCGATGTAGTGCATCTTCCAGAGTCTGTGGTTTATTCTTCATGAGCTCTTCTCGAAATGGTGATTCGTGCCAAAGACCGTTTCGGAGTGCGAGGACTGCTGCTTCGTCGAGCACGGTGATGCGAGAAACGATGGCTTTGAATTTTTCGATGTACGAGCGTAGTGTCTCTATAGGTTCTTGAGATAGAGTCCATAAGTCGGCATTAGTTGCACTCTATTGGATAAATAGCGAGTTGTGTTTGAGGAAGGCCGTCGAGAGTTGATTGTAGTTGTCAATAGAATGAGCTTCAAGGCGAGAAAACCAACCGAGGGCGAGTCCGCTTAAATTTTCCACAAAAAATTGACAGAGACCGGCGTCGCGTTCTTCTGGTGAGAAATTGGCTCTCCCGGTTTCGATACTGAAGGCGGTGAGATATTCTCTTGGATCGGATGTTCCGTTGTAAGTTGGGAGTTTGATTTTGTTCTTCGGGTGTCGGACAGGGATACTGATGAGGCGAGTTGTAAAAGGTGTATTTTGGGTTTCATGGAGTACGCGATCGATCTCTGGTGCTGCGCTGGTTGCCTGATGGACTTTGGAGTTCATGCTTTGCAGCTGAATCCTCATTTCTTCAATGTCGTCGTCTCTCTGTTGGGTCTCCCTGTTGGTGATATGCGGGAAACTGGTGTTCTGAAGGTGTTGTTCATTTAGATAACTTGGGCGCTGCTGCCTGGAGTCGATGATTAGTGCTGAAGATTCGTTCACATGATTCTGATGTTGTTGTCCGGAATTTGTGATTGGTGCACGTAGACCGTTGACTTGGATTGATTGCTGCTGTCCTAAACCGGTCACTAGTGTTGGTAAATCGCTGAACAGAACACGTTGGAGTCGTGGAGTGATATCAACTTGTTGTGATTTTGATGTGCCAATTTCGACAGACTGGAGTTCGTTGATGCGGTTGTTGCAAATAATCTGAGAATGCACGAGGTCGTCCAAGCGAGAGGTCGTTCCTCGAGCGAGCTCGTCTATCCTACCGAGAAGTGTCTGAAAGATCAGGGAGATGTCCGGCTGAGTGGAGTACGTCGTTCTTGTGTTAGGTACTGAGGTCGTCGGTATGAGAGACGTGGTGTCGGCTGGATGACGCGAGGTCGTAACTGTTGCTGGTAGGCCCGAGGTCGTCACCATTGATGGCATGGATGAGGTCGTCGCCACTATCGTCGAGGTGTTGGCTGGATGGTCCGAGGTTGCCACCATGGATGGTTCGTCCGAGGTCGTCACCACTGGCGTCGAGGTGTTTGGGTTGAGGTCGTCGCCACTATTGTCGAGGTGTTGGCTGGATGGTCTGAGGTTGCCACCATCGATGGTTCGTCCGAGGTCGTCACCACTGGCGTCGAGGTGTTGGCTAGGTGATCCGCGATTGTCATCGCAGCTAATTGTGTGCTCGTCATTCCAGGATGGTCGGTGGTTGCAGAAATCAGGGCGTCCGGTTGCGCTGTGGGTTCTGTGACTCCCGAGCTGTCTTGAGGTGAAGAAGAATCCCCTGCCCCACGGTGAGCGCCAATTGTTGTTTCCATATCCAGTCGGTGATGTAATATTTATAAATGATGTAAAGGGGTGGAGATTTTCGTATTAATAGTCAAGAATAAACAAGCTCGGTCAATTACAAGAACTAAAGATGCTCGTCTAAACAGTTCGTCTAAACAAGTATCTTTCTATTTTATGGTCTGAGGTCGTCTGTGCCGAGCTCGTCTAGTGGTCGAGGTCGTCCGAAACTTTGTCTGTGATGAAGAGGCGATGCTCTCCTTTTCTGTACTTTCTGTCCTTTCTGTACTTTTCTGAACCCCCTTTTCAATGAGTCTGACGTCTTCTATTTATAGTGACGTACGTTTTGTCTTCTAGCGAAATCATCAATTTTTGCTTAACGGGCTGGGCCTGATTTTGGGCTTAGCTCTTAATGGGCGTGTGCTAAACCCATCTCCAACACTTATAAGTTATAAACTGGATTATTTCAGTTACCAACAGAAAGAAGAACAAAGGTAAAGGAAGTATTTCAGAATTTTAAGTCACCAAAACAGGAAACTTGCATATCCTTATAAATATATATTTAATTAACTAGACTAGGGACATAAAGAAAAGTAAGACTTTTCCATATTGTTTCACATATTCATGTCATCTACGAAGATCTCGCTGTGCAAGTACAAGAATTTGACAGTATTATTCAACTTTATAAACAACATTGTGACGAAAATAAGATCCAAAAGAATTGTAATTGGTGTCAGTTGGAAGAGGAAACAATTTGGTTATTTCACCTAATTAAACATACCTACACAGTGAAACAGATAAACTAGAAACATGCACCTAAATAACCCATACTTATGACAACAAAAGCAGTTCGAATAAGCAACACAGGAGTGGAAAAAAAAGTATTAAACGTCATTGTATCTCACATAGATGCAACAGAAATAGAGTTTAAGACCGGTACTAAAGAACCACAATCCAGAAGGAATAATGTCTTACCGAAGGAAATTCAAAACATAACAGATAAACTACGTATCATTGAGTCAAAGTTTACTGGAGCTTCTCATGGAACTCATACAGCATAATAGCAGCACGATGTGCCTCATCACCTATTACTTCCGGAGTAATACACCTGCAAGTGTCAGGTCCAAACAGAGAATGCGTCTGCATAAGCAAGGCGGCGGTGAGCGCAGAGTCAGCCGCGTTGTTGTTTTGTGCAACACCTTTGATTCTTTCTGAAGAAAGTCCAATAACTCCGGGAATCTCTAACAAACCACTACTCTTCAATAAAACAGGAAACATATCAGAGATGGGAAGAAGATCCCGAGCCAGCTGAGAATCACTACGCACCGCTGAATTGCAATCTAAGATATAAATCTTAGCACTTGGGAAATCCACACATAACCCAATCCAATGTTTTTGTCAATATTGAGGGGGAGGTAGAATCGTGTCGATGCGTTCCCCGAGCTGCAACTCTTAACAAGGCAGTCTACCAACCCCTTAGCGAAGACATATGATTCTTTAGACTTTGATCTCCTGAACCTATCATAGTTCCTCGCCAACAAGGAGACAAACCTACTATCGAGGAACTCAGGTATCTTGCCACCTCTACTGCCAACTTGATTGTAGACTGTAGACCGAACCAGCCGCATTAGTATATCAAACACCTGACACACGCAAACGTAAAATGCGCAAATCATGAAGTGAATCTTAAATACGAAGTAGTGCAGTACGCATTAGTTGGTTTATAGTATACAATAATGAACATCTCTTATTCGTTACACCAATCACCACACTAATAATAACCAAGATAACCAACTTCAAAAAATATTAAACCTACATGAATGCATAGTTTCAGTAAGTACCTCTGCCTTCTTGTCTACTTCTCGAGCGTGCCCAGGACTCAACGTCTTCTTCTTCGTCTTCTGAATCCTACAATCACTTTCTTCATCATCACTCTCCGATTCAGAGGATGAACATACTTCTTGAACCACTTCAGTCAATGCGGGAACATCTTCAACAATGACAAGCGGAAGAGCTAGTGCAAAACCTTTCAGTGCGATTGTATTTTTGAGAAAGAGATATCTCATCTCTTTTTTTGATACTAGTCATCAGCATGTCGAACGCGACACGACCCCATGGATACGCAAAAAACTCATCAATATCCACCAAAAGCTCCGCATAATCTTTTATCATCTTCATCTTGAGGTTAGTCGAAAGCAACACAGACGAAATAAGGGCCAGGCATGCGACTTTGATCGGAAGTTCTTTATCTGTAACATATTTTTTTTGGAGCATTTTCAATGCTCTTGAAACACTCATATCTTCGACAGCACCAAACAACTCAGGCCAATACAGTTTATCTTTAATTGCTCTATTTTTCTTCGCCTTCGGTTTCTCCGGAATTTCACCACTGGGTAAACCGGTTACAATGGCAAATTCACGAAGTGAAAACCGTATCGGGTTCCCCGCAAACCGGAACCATGCCTCATGTTTTTTTTCACTTTCAACTGCCTTGAAAGAAGAAATCTAGCTAATCTCCCGGAAAATGCAGGTTTCTTAGCAATTTCAACGAGCTTCCCAAAAGACGATGCCCGTAAATACTGGATCTCGTCTTCAAGTAGGGAATTCAGAACTGTATTTATCGCCCGCGAAGATTGATAGGTTAGAGCTCTAACTCCAACTGGTTCCTCCCCATCGGCGAACATCATTTGTGGAAGATCTTCAGAGATTTCTTCACATGCAGTACCCAAAACTTCACCGGCTCGAGACTTCATTTGAGGGATTTCGAAGAGATTTTTACTTCGATCTGAAAAGAGAGAATGATAGGAAGATGAAAGAGCGAGTGAGAGAAAGATAAACTGTAAACAGTTCACTCAATGGTTTCTTGCAAAAATTGATAGTTTTCGAGAATAAATTTCACGTCTTTTCATAATTAATGCACAAGCGTGTTTGAAAGAACAATGTAGAGGTTGTGTCAGACCCTTCCCTTCCTTTATGTGACCGGTTACAGAAGGACATATTCACCATTATGGAAAATTACACAGTAGCATAGTCATATGCCTAATAAAAAAAGTTTCGTTGTTATCTACCGCAATTTCCCTTTTATTTTTAATTGTATAATACAATATATCATTATATCTATAAAATCTTTAATATTATAAAATAATTATTATGAACTAAATAAGTAACTAAAACTTTAATACATACTAAAAGATATTATGCATGTTTTTATAAAATATCAAGATTTTATTCGGTAATATTGTTGATTCTTAAAATCCTATCACTTTTTTTTTGTCTTAGACAACTTGTTTCACACACATACAAAACAAATGTCATCTTAAAATCATATCTTCTTTTCACTGTCCAAAACATAAAGTCTGACAACAACTTTATAAAACCAATATTTTGAGTGAAACTCAAGAATACAATAAACAAAGTAAATGAATAAAATGGTACGGTTGACAAAAGTAATAGATATCAAAATATAGTGAGATTATATTAAATTGAATTTCTTCATCATGTAAGAGTACGTGAAAATGAATTTACATAGTATATTATTCAAAATGAAAACAAACCAATTAAAACATTTTATATTGACCACCATTTAATATATAGAATTTAATATATGTATATAATTATGAGTAAACTTTGAAATTTTTTTTTTTTAGATTGATCCGGATCACCGGTTTTATTGATTTTTGAAAGATTTTACCGGTTTATCTCAAATCTGAATTTTAGATATTGTTCGTAACATCGGACCGATTCGACCGCGATCTAGTCCAATTTTCAAAACATTGACATAGACACAACCTATTAAAAAAAGAAAGTAACTGAGAACGGAGAGTACTAGTTTTGGCCACCTTCGGTCACAGTCAAAGAACTAAATACCATTGATCTCATCTCAACCTTTTTATTTTAAAGAGATATATAACTGTGGTGGATCCCTTTAAGCCAAAGAACTAAATACCATCGTTCTCATCATACATGACCAAACCAAAAACATTTGTGACCACTCAAGATGGTACAGAAACTCACACATACACGTAAGAGATGCAAATTTATAAAGGAACATAACTTGGGTCTACCATTCAAGAGCGTTGAAAGAGTCATTCTCTAACTATCCTTGTCACGAGATATTCTCAAACACTTTCTGAATGAAGTGCTTCAAAGCAGTTTGAGATGACCCACCATCCATTAAGGCAGCATGACATTTCTCACTCACCTCCTTCACTCTCTTCCTCACATAGCTATCCTGCTTCATCAAACACTTGATTGCTCTCTCTATCTCTTCCGCGGTAACTAACTCAACCGAACGATCATTGCGCCAATACTTTCTTATCTCCACCGCCAATCCAAGTTCGTCCACCATCTCAAAAGCGTTGAACTTCTGTTCAGCGTACAACGGCCACGCCACGGTCGGAACTCCGAACCATAGACTCTCGAGGGTAGAGTTCCACCCACAGTGAGTGACAAAACCCCCGACAGCCGGCTTAGCAAGCACGGCAACCTGTGGGGCCCAACCGATCACTTTCCCAATCAGCTTTGTCCGATCAAAGAATCCTTCCGGGAGAACTTCCTCCAGATTTGTGAACTCTCCAGGCGGAGATGCCCGACGGAGAGACCAGAGGAAACGGTGGCCAGTTCTCTCGAGCGCGACGGCGATCTCTCTTGCTTGTTTCTCACTGAAACCACCCATGCTCCCGAAACAGAGGAACACTACCGATCTAGGCGGTTGCTGGTCGAGCCATTCCAAAATGTCCGATCCTTTATTGTCTTCCTTGGAGGTGAGGTCCAAAAGTGGCCCCACTGGATAAGCAGGAGGAGTATCACCACCGTTGAGAACTCGCAACGTATAAGGCTCAACCTCAGCCGTAGTATTTACCAAAATGCCCTTCATCTCTCGGTATCTTTTCGCTTGATTTACCAAGATCGGTAGCCAATCTTTTGACGCGAGGCCGTGAGGAAGGCACTTCACCGGATAAGGACGAGTTAGACTCGGGACATGCAACACCTCTTCCGAGTCTTCGTAATCATTTTCACTCACACCGTATCTGTTCTCATCGTACAATGTCTGAACGTGAAACCCTAGTCCGAGAAGTCCTGCGCTAGACGTGTAAAACAGATAGCTCGGGACGCGAAACTCGTTCGCCACATCCATCATCAGAGTGCAGAACAAGTCGACGACGAACCCGGCTAGACGCGGCGGCTCCGGTAGATTTGAGTAGTCGTCGACGAGTTTTGAAACGGCGAGTCTCACCTTCGGCTTCTGATTCTCGATGTGGATGTCGAGCCTCGTAGGCTCGGTGTTTTCGCCGGATATGATTTCATAGCGGAGACGGTTGGTGCATGCAGCGGAGAGGGATGCTACGTAGGCGGAAGAAACGACTTCTCCGCCGGGAAGAGAAGGAAGGAGCAGAACGGTGATAGAGAGGTGGCGGTCTCGCTTGACCAGTAGCTTAGCCATCTCCACGGCTGACCTGAGATGGCCGATCCCCGGATATGGTATGAAGACAAGCTCAAATTTCATGTTTTTTATTCTTATTATTTCTTCTTTTGTGGCTTGTCGGCTGGATCTGGCTTTGCTTAGTAGCAATGTCTACAGAGAGACGGTGAATAATTAATTGCTCACGAGAAAAAAAGAGAGACGGTGAATAATTAACCTGTGGGGCCCAACCGATCACTTTCCCTATCAGCTTAGTCACGAGAAATATTTGTTAATGCTTCTGCCAGAAAAAAGAGAGACGGTGAATAATTAATTAATACCGGAGATTGCTCACGATAACAATGGACTAAACTAATTAATGTTGCAAAAAAAATGAATTAAAAATGCTTCTCAGAATATATAAAGTACTGAGAAATATCAAAGCAAAAACATAAAGAGAACTTTTCTTTGGCTTTAAACTGCTTTTGTATTTGCATTTAGTTTTGCTTTTTCTTCAGTGCAACGGTTTTGAATCAACAATTTCGGAACGGAAAAAGAGACTGATGATGTCTCTAAACATTAGGAAGACTAAGTCTCGACTTATCACTAACAACTTAAAGAAACAACTAAAATAAATTAAAGAAATTAAAACCTTGACCTCAATTTTTAGTGTATCTTGGGATGCTAGTTCGGTTTGGTATTATCCTCCCGTTCACTTGACTGATCGCATCAACTCTTCCTCAAGGTTTAAAACTCTTTACAAGGGAAAGTAATATACTGTAGTTCATGACAATTATACAAAATAGTTTCATAATCTATTAGATGAGCTGTCTTGATCTGTCGAATCTATTTTTTCCTATTCTGTCACACCTCAAACTATAAGAAAATCCAATCTTAACAATAAGAGTTTGACCAAAGGCTTTGGTTGTCCGCTTTGAACAAATTGAGAATGAAAATACATTGCATTGTATCATGCTTGAGTAAAATATCGGATTCACTGCTAAGTATGTAAATCTTATGTTATTGCCATATATGACATGCTTGATGTAGATTTTGATGAGCAGAGAGAAAATCCAGCAAAATTATGAAGTTGTAGAAGTTAACAATATGTACTCCCTCCACATTATAAGGAATGGCATATCATAATTTTCACGCATATTAAATTTTATTTTTAAACTTTATTTTACCTTTCATTTATTTTTATTTTTTATTTTTTCCTAATTAATACATTAAAACAATGTGTTAACACTGTATTTTTATTTAAAAGTCTGAACTGAAAATATAAATTATTTTCTTTCTAAAACAAAAATAAAATTCTAAAACGATACCTTTTGTGAAATAGATGAATAAATAAGCTATACATGTTTGCTTCTTTGACGACCAGACAACTCAATAACTTCTGATATGTATATATATATAAATATGTTTGATTATCTCCTATACTGCCACCTAAGATGTCACATCAGAAAGTCATGCGTTCTGGAGCTGACACGTGTTCAGATAAATAAAACTCTGCGTTTTATTTAATCGAATTATGTTTCGTTTGTTCACATGTTAATGGACTTCTAAACATTTAATTGGCCCAACGGAGAGAGGTTGTCTTCCCAGATGGCGTGACCAAAAATTAAGGCTCGTGTCCTCTTCGATCTACACCAGCTATGGAGGAGATATGATGAATTGAGTGAATCAAATCGACGTGAAAACCCTCTGTGCCAAGCTTTAATTGCGTCTTTTCGTCTTCTGTTGTAATCTTCCGAAGCGTTACGTAACAACCTTCATAAATGCTTCTATGATTTTTCATTCATTGTATCTCGCTTCATCTCTTTTTCCTAGCAATGAATCTCCACCTATAAAAAGGTAAAGGTTCATCTCTTGAAAATCATCCTCACAAATCCAATAGCATTCGTTATTTTCTCATTATAATAGTTAACTCCTCTGTTCGACTTGCTGATCTGAATTGTTCTTCCACCTTAGAGGTGAGGTTGCTCAGTTTCTGGGAAATTGACATACTTTTTATTGATTCTAAAATATTTTGTTTTTAAAACATATCTTAGTATTGAAATAATTTGCCTTTACGAAGAAGGTTGTATAATCTCAAAAAAAAAATTGAAAAATTGTATCATAATGAGAGACTCTTTGATAACAACAAAGTGTTTTTACGAAGTCAAAAATAGAAGGACATACATATCCCTCAGTTATGTCATCGATATGGTAAATGTGCTGAAGGAACCATGACATAGGAAGATGTTGTCTTGAGAGAAAGTTCAAACAAAAAATATGGCATGAAAAAGTATAAAAGTTTTTCGTTTCTTAAATCTGAGGAACATGTCCTCATGAACCAAAGTAGTCATCAGAAGAGTTAAAAGTTTTTTTCTGTTTTCTTAATCTGAGATGTGTTATTTGTTTTGGTTTTTGGAACTGTAGAATGCTATATCTTATGTGGAAGGGGAAAAATAAATACTATGGAACTAAAGTAACTATAAATGTGTGGAAGCCAAAGATACAACAGCAGTACGAGTTCACCTTCTCGCAGATATGGCTTCTCAGTGACTTATTCAGAAAGTATCTTAACATCATAGAAGCTGGTTGGCAGGTACACTCAGTTAACTTCTAGGGAACGTGAATTTGATTTTCATTATTTTTTCTGTATAATGATTAGTGTGTTTTATTACAGATTAGCCGGATTTATATGGTGATAAATTGACAACAATACAAATGCTCTTTACTTACTGGACTATAGGTTCTTTAGAGAAAAAAATTATGTTAATGTTTTTAAAAATTTGAAGCTTCTTAAAATGAATATAGTATTATTTGTATAAAAGTTATTTTTTTACTATGTCAAAATGAAATAGAAATAATAAGAATATTTCTATTATTACATTTTCTTAATTATTTTTGTTAATATTGTATTATTTAACGATAGAGAATAATTAAAGTTGTTGCCATTTTAATTCAAATCAAAACTATTTATTAACAATAACAATATGATCTCAGAATTATTTACATTATTTTTTGTTTATAATATTATTTTTAATACATAATAATTTTAAATATTTCATAAGTTAATATAAATTTATGTAAAATAATTTTTATAATAACTTCCCCGATCCCAGTATACAATATATTCATTTGTGGAGGTGTAGTTGTCATTATTACTTGTCCAATCAGTATCTCTGAAGGCATGGATGTCAGGTTTTTTGCTTGCTCGTAAATAAACGACTTGTGGGAGGAGGTCATAAAGATAGTGGAGTATTCATTTCATGCATGATCAATCTTACTCCGATTTCTATTCTATTTTTTATTAAAATAGAGTTTAAAGTAAAAATGTTATAAAGGTACTTTATTTCTTACTCTATAATAGAATGAAAATAGGTTTATTCCAAATATAAAATAACTCGTTTTTGTTTTATTCATCACTTTATTTTCTATTCTAAAATAGAGTACCATTGGAGCAAATTTAAATTTTATTATAGAGCTATTCTATTTTAAAGTAAAAAATAGAATAAACCATTGGAAATGGTCTTATGCATAATTTTGACAATGTATTGATGAAGAAAGAAATATTGGGCCTTGTGAAAGATAAGTATGTTAAGTGATGAATTTATATGCATTGCCGTGACGACATGTTTTGTGTATGTCATATTAGATGTCATATTAGTCTTGTCTAGTAGATCTGCAGTGTGTGAACCTGTTGCCATTCAGAATATTTTGGATTATGTGCGTGTCACAAGAGCCTCTCAGTTTTGCATGTTGAGATGGAAGATTTACTTTGGACAATCTTTTGTATGAGAGACAAAAAAATAATTTCGGTATGGTTCGAGACGGACTGTTCAGACTTAGTAAAAATGACTACAAACCCGATGGATTGGCCAGTCTTCACGACATAGATTGAGACGTTCCAAAAGCTACAAGAAGACTTTGAGGATGTGAGACTGTCTTATATTCTTTGGAATCGGAATAGCCGGACAGACACGCTAGCAAAGGATATAAGGACCAAAAACTATACTTTCTCCCATATAGATTAGATCCGGAAAGATAAAAATGCTCTTCGGAAAATCAGATAGTCTGGGTAGAGGACAAAAGAAAGAAAAGATAACCTGTTGCCGTTCGAGTGACTTAAAATGGAAAAATATATGGATTCATGTTGGGCTTAATAATAGAGAGCTAGAGTCTAATTATTGGGCCATCTTAAAGACAAAACCCTAAAACGAAAACGAAAGAGATGTTGTAGCCGCTAGGCGATAAGGAAAACCCTAATCTTCTGAAGACAAACTCAACAGCGTCTGTGTCCCGTATATATATGTTTCGTCTTCGTCACATAATAGAAAACACCGGAGCTGCTTCGTTACCTGTTCTTTTACTTGGTTTTACAATTTTTTTTTTTTCTGGAGATTCTATTTATTTGTTTTTGGGTTTGTGGTGGTGTGTAAAAAGAAATATGGTGATGATACGAATATTTCGTGGACTAGAGTTTCAGATCTGGGCTCTTCACCCAGTAGTTGAAGATACAACCCTTGGCTGTCTGAGTATCCTTTTTACTCTCACCACAACAATATATCTAACTTATTCTAATCTTATTCATTTTTTAAACACTTTTTCTTAAACACTAATTTTTCAAATCGTATTATTATTTTTATATAGCTGATGAGGATAAAACAATTATCTTAGCGGATTTCAGTGAGGTTTTATAATCAATGATCTGAATTGTTACACACACTGAGGCTTCGTAAAAATATTACTTCTTGTTGAATTGAAAAAGTAAATGAATTTGTTTGTTTTTCAAATAATTTGTTTTTAATTTTGCGCATTATGATGCAATGATGATAAAATAGCACGAAGGTGCGTGAAGGGCAGTGGACAAAACATAATATGTTTTGCCGTGAGCTCTCTTAATTAAACGACTTCTCCTTCCACTGAGCATAAACAATATATTCTCTTAAATTGTAATTTATGTTGATAATTTGATACTTAAAACCGTAATGAAAGGCGTCTTTTACCAATTCTGAGGGATAAAAACAGTTCCTTTAGGTATAATGGCACTGACGCAATATTTATTAGGTCGTGGTATATCCTGATCATCTGACCTTTTTCTATGTTAGTTGATCCTGGAAATGCCTCACACATTGATTCATAAACTTTCCGTTCTGTGTTTTAATGACACTTTTGTTTTAAAGGGGATATAATTTTGATAGTGGCAAATATACAAACTCGTCGTACCTAATAACCAGCAGCTATAAACAATCTTCAATAGTTAACTTACAACTACTTGAGTAAATGATCCCCGCAAGGCACCTCTTTTGGTGACGATACGATTGAGACGATTTTATAATGAAACCAATTCTTGTAAAACGACCATGACAAAAGTCCTTGACACTATGAATTTTTCAAGATACCTACCAAAGGAAGATACTATTTCCACAACCATATTGGTGCAAAATTGCTTTATCCAAAAGTCAAAATAAGCTAGCGTGAGAAGCAAGTAAAAAAAAGCCTGAAGTAGGAACAGCTAAGGTTTTTGCTGTTGTGAATTAATTGAAACGTACATTTGGAGGTTGTCTACAAAAATTGCGACACCCGTCACCTCCTATATGGAGGACAGCGTGTCACCCCCGACGCGTCATCATACAACAATGTGACACCCGTCTCCCTGACACTAAGGACGACGGGCCACCAACAATATCCCGTAATATAAAAGCCCATAAACCCGACAACTCTCACCCATGCCCAAATAAAATCCGAAAGAAAAGTCCAGTAGCACCAAGTCCGTCCAAATATCACATACTTGTTTGTCTCACCTGAAAAGGGGAAGAGTGAGGGGTGAGCGACAGGGGAATCGCTCAGTGAGGTATGGGATGCCACCCCGAAGTCCATGGACCCGGACATAGCACTCCGAATAAATATAATTTAATTCTAATGCATGTCAAACACAGTACCTAAAGTACTCAAGCAACAAACAATGGTCCTAGCGAGGTGCACACTCGCCGCCCACTAACAGGCCAAAACACTACCGAAAAGGTGCTCGGTTCATACACACACCGAAAAAGTGCTCGGTAACACACGCCCGTAGACGATTTATCCACACTTCCAGTCTACAGCTCAACCGGTCGACTAAAGTTGGCCGTGACCTCCATACAATCCGGCATACAGCAGTCCGACTCTGTATCCGTCTCCAAACAAAAACAATCCTAGCTAAGAATTTACATTAAGTGAAACAATCAATGTTGAATCCTCTAACCCCCTAGTTCCGGTTTATGCAAAGAACCTAAAACTAAACAAGCAATGATAGACTCGATTTCACACAGACGGAACACATTAGAAATAAACTATATTTATTCGAGGTCCTAAGCCGAATAAGAGGAGTTCGGGAATAGACCCTCACCTTAGCAATAGAAAAGTGTTGTCTATGAACTCCAGCTGCTCAAATAGACTCCATATCTGAAATCAGATCGAAATTCTGAGTCAGAACGCCTTTCGAACGGTCGAAAACGGAACTGGTCAAGGTTTTCGAAAAAGTCAACCCGCTGGTCAAAGTCAACCCGGAAATCGATTTGACTAAACCGACCGGTTTACCCTAACCGAACCGAAATCAATTTAAACCGGCTAACCGATCGGTTAACCGAGTCAACCGAGTTGACTCACTGAGTTGACTCGGCCGAGTTGACCGAGTC
>NC_027750.1:29429444-29439258 GCF_000695525.1 Brassica oleracea var. oleracea
GACGGCGGAGCTGCGGCGGCGGACGGTGGTCCGGCGGCGGAGCTGCGGTGGCGACGATTTCCGGCGGCGGCGCGTGCGTTTCACGCGCGCGCGAAGGGCGGTTTTCTGGAGGCGCGTACGGCTTCGTCCGGGCTCCGTTTGAGGCGTGCTTGGTGTCTACGGCTTCGTCTCGACGAGAGGAAAACGATGATGGGCTTGGATGCACGAGATTCGCAACGGTTAAGAAGTTATGGTCGATTTACTAAACGGACGAAACTGAACTTAAATCATGGGATTTTCGCGGTGGTTACCTGCGATTAACGGTGGTGGCGAGCTCAACACGGTCACGGGGCGCAGAGGCTATAACGAACTCCGGTGACGACCGCAACCTCTCCAAATCCTTCTTCTCACCTCCCTCTCTCTTCTTTTATCTTCCCTTCTCTTCTCTACTCTTCTCTTCTCTCTGATTTTTTTTCTTTTGATTGCAGGTTATTAGTGGAGAAGGTGGGTTTAATAGATGTGTTAATGGGTGGAGTTGGTGGAGTGGAGAAGTTAGGTCGTGACATTCACATTACGAGTTCCCATTGATGCAACCAGAAAACACGATAATGTTGTTGATACAGAAATTACAAACTTCATTACTTCCACCGAAGGAACTCTCCCAGTACTTTCTAACTCCATAAAAATTGATGTTTTTTTTAATTTGCAGGCAACACAAAAAAAAAAAAAAAAAGAGGAAGTTACAAGTTTTATGATGGAAACGAGACCATTTACGCCTCTGCTCTTTGCTTCTGTCAGAACAAGAAGAGGATCGAATTGAAAATTACGAGTTTGTAGTTTGTTTTGCATATCTTTCGCACTCTTTTTATTGGCATTAATTAAGCACATCCAAAGAACTGCTCTATTGACTGCGAGGTGAACACATTGGGAGCACTTCGCTCTGGTTTCGATTCAGAGACGTGAAGCTGATATTTGATGAACCTCTGCCATAACACAAAACAAAGGGAGAATATCAATTTAACTAAACTGTGGATAAGAGAATGTAAACTTTTTAAACAAGGCAAAGGACTTTACAGCTAGTTGTGTGGTGATCTCTGGGTTTGTATCAATATGCCAGTCAGGTTCTAGTTGTCTAACAAACGAAGTTCTTCCGATCTCCGTACTACAAAACAGGACCTACAAAAAATTTATGTCAAAATATATTTGTAAGAAGTCTTCACACTGCGAAAAACATAGCTTGTCTGAGAAAGCTTTGATTGAGAGTACCTTATCTTTGACCAAACCACCAGAGGTGAAAACACCTGCAGTCTCTAAAGCCTCTAGAACTCTGGCCTGCATAACCAGTAGTTTAAAATGTGAGTTTCAGAACCACTGATAATCAACCTGCTTCCTTGGTCAACAGCAAACAAAAAAATAATAATAATACAAGAATGCACACTAGTCTCACGCATTTAGTTGCAACAATGTCATGTCAGCTAACAAATCCTTCTTATCAAAACATTATCCATTATTTCACTCTAATCTAGAAAAAAATATGTTATGATCCCCTTCCCCATTAAAGCTAATCATGTTTAATGATGATAACCACACCTATTTTGATATGCCATGCTAGAGACAAGTACCAACACAAAGGGCAAGAAAAGAACATTTAAATATAGAGGAAGTTGTTGCTCACTTCGCTTTCGTCGTCAAGAACTCTTTCCATGAGATATAAGTCAGAAGACTTTGTAATCTCTAAGAGAACTTCCAGAACGGATGACCTCACTGTTGCTTGTTTCTGCATAAAAAAATTCTCAGAATCAGGTTACAGACACATAATGCAAATAACTTACATGAATACCCACAAAATGGAAATGCTACTACTTGGAGTTCTTCTGGACTTGATTCCTCAAGAATGACTCCAAGAAGACGGCATGTTACCTACAAATACATTATTAGACAAGCTCACTACAAATACATTATCATATGTGCAGTTCCAAATGATTAAAACATTACAAAAAAGATAAAATTCACAACATTAGTAATCAATGCTGACATGCAATTTACCTTCCGTCCTTCACTAAGCTTCTGCCTCACCATCTGCCCCAGTGTAGGCTGCCAAAAAAAAAAAGGAAGTTCATTCATAACACTGAAGGTACAAAGTTTGAAACTTTTGGGTACAGAAATAGAAAGAACGTTACTTTCACAGGCTGAAAAAACTGATCAACAACATCTTGCACTCCGTTATCCTCATGAGGCAAAGAAACATCAGGAAGGTTCGAACCTAGATTAGACTGAGCAGCAGCACTAGAGGTTTCAGCTGATTGCATCCTGCGTTTTGGCTGCCTTCTTCGAGGCTCCCCTGGTGGCGTTCTTATAGCCCTCCATGTGAATATCACAGCGATTGCAAGCCCCGCAATAGCACCAATAGATCTTGAATCCTAGTTACAAGACAGCAACAACGAATCCAAGAAGCTAAACCCAATTAGAATCCAATCCTAGAGATTACAGATCCGATTATAGAAACCCACGTAAAGGACAGATAGATAAATAGAGAGAGATCGAACCAGATTGGGAATAGATGTAGAGAAGAGGCTAGACATCTTGACAGTAACGTACGCGCTTAATCGTTTGATCAATCGAGCAATCTCTTCGGTAGGCGACGAAGAAGACGATTCCCCCATAATCCTTCGAACGTGTAACACGGAAATTCGGACAATCAGATTCTTAGCTTCTTCAAAAGCTGTCTGAAAATTCCAGAAAAGAAGGGCACTGTACTTGGGGGAAAAGTACATCCGATGAAACTGACACGTGTTTATTTTCATGCGTGGCAATAGATTAGCTTGTGTGACCACGATTTATACCGTGGGGTGCGATGGATATGATCTCTATCGCGGAAGGAGTTGGAACGGTGCGTTTTGTTTGTTTCCCTCTTGGCTTTGAAGCCGTTTTTATATGATCAACACAATACTCAAAAAAAAAAAAAAATGATCAACACAATACAACCAGATTTGTTTACAGATTGGTATGGTTTGTTACTTAAGCCATCAATGGGTATCACTCGCATGTGAAAAGAAGCAAACAGAGAGATGAATATGCAGACCACATGAGACATTAGAGGAAAACTGGAACTATTCTTTAGAAGCCAATTGAGCTGAATAAAAAAGGAGTATATGTGAATAGAATTTTACAAGCCTGAGTAAAAAAACTAATCTAATGTAAAGTAAATGTTCTACTTTATATAGAAAAAGTCCGTTACATTTTGCAAATCCATGGGCTAAATAAAATGATGGAGAAAGTTTTTTACTAAGTTGATGACTAAGCTAAATCTATTTGGTGACAAATGACTAAAACTAAGTAAACTTGGTGACTAATCTATTTTAGTGACTAAGATGTACAACTTAGTGACAAATGGCAAATACTAAAGCTCACTTGGTGTCTAACCTTGATGACTTAGTAACAAATGTCAAAAGCTTGAGCAAACTCAATGACACATGTCAAAGTTGCTTTATGACTAAGTTTTGTGAATCTCTCCTATAAATAGACATCTTACCTCTCCATTAAAGATACACTCTTATGTACTTGTACACACACAAGTGAAAATATTCACAACAAAAAAGATGTATCAAGATAAGCTTCAATAAGCTTTAATACATCATATACTCTCACTCTTCCAACAAATCTCTTTAGATTTTTTATAGAGTCTCAAGAGTATAACGTGGATGTTGAGTTCGTAGATTCTGTTTTGGGTGATGCAAAACAGTCTCACGTGATTTTATCCTGGGATTCAAAATCATCAGAAACCGTCTCACCTACGGGCGATTTATTGAGTTAAGGAAAGTGATCAAATCACGACTTTACGTATTCGTCTATTTTCATACCGGTTTTAAAACGTTTTACCGCTATATATTATCGTTATCATCACACTTTGTTTCGTAATTTTCAATCAGGATTCTCGCATCCTAACACCTAGTTCTTTTACTTGAAAATTACAGTTATTTAAGTTATACCAGTATACGTCCGTCTTATGCTTGGAGGATTATATGTTTTGGTCGTGAGCTCTTGATTAAAGGCCTCAGACATATGGTTGGAGATGGGAGAACCCTTTCGGTTTGGTCTTCTCCTTGGTTAGTAGACGGAACCAGGATGAGTATTCCTCTTATGAAGAATATATTGATTGACTTGAATCTCACAGTTAACAACGTTTTGATGGATAATTCTCATCTCTGGAATCATGATATGCTAGAAGAACTTTTCTACCCACAGGATATAGAGATCATCCTCAAGATCAAACCAGTCATCTCTACACCGGATTTCTACATCTGGAATCATACTAGATCAGGGGAATACTCTGTTAAAACTGGGTATTGGCTAGCTGAAAAGGAGGCAAAAAGTGAAGCACGGGTAATTGGTGAGGCTCGCCCATCCTTAAATGGAATCAAAGATCAAATTTGGGCACTATCTACAGCTCCAAAAATCAAATTTTTTTTTGTGGAAAGCAATTAATAGAGCCTTATCAGTTACTGATAATCTCATTAACAGAGGTATGAAAATAGACTCGAGAGGCCAAAGCTGTGGTTTGGAAGGTGAATCTATAAACCATGTGCTTTTTACATGTTCTGTGGCCACAAAAACTTGGGCTCTAAGCTACTTTTCTCTTCCCCCAAATGGATTTGATGCTACCTCCATCTTCTAAAATATCTTTAATGTTCTGAAGATTTCGAAAAACAATTTGATTCCATAAAGGGTAAGAAGAAGTGGAGCCTGGATATTATGGTTCTTATGGAAGAATAAAAACTCCTTCTTCTTTGAAGGAAAATTATCATCTTTTGGTCCATCTTTCATCAATTCTATCTTTGAAGAAGTTGATCATTGGTTTTTGATTAAGTCAATTGATAAACAAGAAAAAGACATTGATCTTGCAAACAAAAAGAAGATAATCTTCGGGTGGAAACCCCCTCCTATCTCTTGGTTCAAATGTGATATTGGTTGTGCGTGGGATAAGATCAGACAAGAATGTGGAGCCTCCTGGATTATTCGTAACAGAGACGGTAAAGTTCTCTTCCATGGAAGGAGATCTTTCAGTGGAATTGCTAGTAAACATGATGCATCTCTAGAATGTTGGCCATGGGCTATTGAATGTTTGAAAACATTCAACTTTAACTCTATCATTTTTGCTAGTGATGATCATGAACTCATAGGAGCCATTTCTAAACCGTTGGCTTGGCCATCTCTCTTGTTTTACTCCTCAAAGATCAAGCCGCTGCTCAATAGCTTCCAAGATTGGAAGGTCCAGTTCTACTCCCATCACAACATCAAAGGAGCAAAGCTTATTGCAAAAAGCGTAATCACCAAGGATTTATTTCAATCCTATATTGCTAGGGGCTTTCCTCATTGGCTTCATTATCTTTTTTGTTAAGCCAATGCTTCCCCCTTTTGTCAGTGATTGTAACAAATCCATGTTGTTTCCTCTGTTCCTTTATATATATATATATAAAATTCAGTGTTTAAAAAAAAAAGGCTTGAGAAATATGATATTAAAATAATATTTAAGATTTAGATATGAGTTAGATAAAAAATTTCCGTCGATCAAACGTTTACAATTTATAATACATTTAGCTGGTGGAAAAGTTTCATATACTTAATACAAATATCAAATCATGCGTAGTTTCTTACTTCTGCATTTCGTTTTTAAATCCAACAAGTTTGAACATAACATATCAAAGCTTGGTCAAGGAAGAGTACTGTCCATAGAATCTTCAATAACAATGCCGATGGACTCATATTCTCGTATCGGGCCATTTAATACACCGTAGATCTTATCTTGCTCAGAGATGGGACTTCCAGTGGAGTCAAGCTGATTACATAATGACTTTATCTCTGACAAATACTAAGAAAAAGTCTTTAAACCTTTTGTAGTAGTCTAGATAATCTTTTGGATATCGAGATGTCTTGTAGCAGAGACCATGTTATTATACTACTTTCTAGAGAAAACCAAAAATTTTGACACTTATAAGAGCATCTTCAGTTAGAGACTCAATCAACCACGCCATGATAAGCAGGTCTGTGTGAACCCATTTGAGGAAAGTTGGTTTGTTGTTCTTCATGACTTGGTCGTTGTTTCTCACAGTGAGAATAGGTGTTGGAAAGAGGGATGGCTCCAATCACATAACCCATAAGGAATTGACTATTTAAGAACAACTCACAAACTATAGTTAAGGTAAAGATATCAAAAGGTGTGGAACGTTATGGCTATGATACTATGTATCAAGAACAAAACTAGAAAACAGAGTTGGTAGAAGATGAACAAAATTCATTCATATAGTCTTAGTTTTTACATTGAGACACTTAGAGGTTCTTAGGATGGAGTTCTTAGCGGAAGTTAAGAAACTGTTTCTTAACTTTTAACTAAAAAAGGTAAGAACCGGTTCTTAAATATGGATTTTAAGAGCACCCGCAATGGTGTTACCAAAGAGGAGTCCTTAGAAAAAAGTGTATTTTGATTTTTAAGTATTATTTTTTTTTCTTTTTCAGATAAAAAAAAATATATATCAACCAATCGCGGGTCGCCACATGTCGTGGGAACCCGCAAATAGTATAAGGATTCACTAAGAAAGAGTCTTTATTTAAGAATTTTAAGGATTGAATCCTTAGCTTTTGATGGGGTCCACTGATTATTTAATTATTTTTTCTCTAAGGAGGTGTTATTGGTTTATATATTTTGATTGATTTAGAAATCCATATAGTATTTATAAATCCAAGTAAAATATGAAAATCCGGAGGTTTTCCTTCGGATTTGAGTCTTTGTATTTTTAACTAAAAAATCCAAACAAATCCATTCAAATCTATTATAAAATCAAATATATTAGTAAATCTGTACGATTGAATAACACTTGATTTGATACAAAATTTATGAATCATTAAACCAATAACACATGATTTTAATACATATTTGAAAATCATAGAACCAATAACACTAGATTTAGTTTGGATTTTCAAATCCATTAAAATACAACAACCAATAACCCCTACTAAGGACTCCCACTTGACTCCTATTGCGGATGCTCTAAGAACCGGTTCTTAGCTTTTTTAGTTAAAAGTTAAGAAACAGTTTTTTAACTTCCGGTAAGAACTCCACTCTAAAAACCCCGGGTTAATTATGGTCTTATATACAAGAGAAGGCATTGCTTAAAGGAATATATTCTGAATACGCTTCACCATCTAACCAACCCTTATCTTCATATTGGAGTTTGGCTACGTAACGGTAACTGGAGCTTCGGATAAGATATGATACAGGAGATATTCTTCTATGGTTATGTTTGTTACTATATTTTAGGAGATCATTTGAATTGTTGTGCAAGTGTATATATTCTCTCCTAGATACTCTCTGCTTGAGTTGTATATATGTAAGGCTCGTTGTTGATTAATAACATACAGAAAATTCCCAAACTCTGTTTCTCTTTACTTCGAGCACTGAAAACCCTTTTTTGTCTTAATTGCACAATATGTACTGATTTCTGAGAAAGCTACGGTTGCTGTCTCTCTCTTTTGTGTGGGTTTATGTTCTTCTTTCTTCTTCACGGGCCGGAGACCCCGTCTTTCTAATATTTCGTGTTCGTGAGAATATATGATTCCGATTTTCTACTTTCCGAGGGTAAATAAATCAGTTTTCAAAAAAAAAAAAAACAAAAGTTTTCAAACAAAAAAGAACTTCGTTTCGATTTATTTGCTGAATGTTCCTATAATATCCCGATGTGAAAACTATATTTAGTAAGTTATAAAAAAAAACTAAATTTATTAATATAAGTTTCTTTCCAATGTCAAAGTACGCGTTGAATCTTGCATATTTGTACGGAAGCATACAGAATTTGTTTTACTTAATTATTTATATATAGTATACTAGTGTCGGTCCGCACTACGGACGGGATGAAAATTAACAAATAATTAAATTAGTTAAAGTAAATATTTAATATAAATTATTATTATTTAAAAATATATATATTATTTAAATTTTGTACATGTTATTGTATTTAAAGACTAAATAAATATGTTATCTGAAAATTGTTATGATTTTAAAAAGTAAATATACTTTTTATTTTTTATAATATGATTTTCTTTTTACAGAACAGATGAAATTTTGTTTTCATGATATAAACTGTATAGTGATATTGTACTTAACCGAACAGTTAAAATCCACCAAATTTTTTTATGCAATGAAT
The DNA here is from genome assembly GCF_000695525.1 of Brassica oleracea var. oleracea. Lineage (NCBI taxonomy): Eukaryota > Viridiplantae > Streptophyta > Magnoliopsida > Brassicales > Brassicaceae > Brassica > Brassica oleracea. The sequence continues at coordinate 29,437,622 of NC_027750.1, forward strand.
AAATGATGTTCTAAAGCAAAACTTATATAAATTTGTCATCTAAGAACATACCAGGGAAAATGGTATAAGAAGGAAAATGTACTCTATGATTTTGTACTCCAAACTTTATTTTACTTAGCATCATAACTATCATAATTAGAGTTGAATAAACATTAAACTATACAAAATTAAGTATCCACGGACATTTTTAATATTAAAATATAGTAATCTATGATGGTGATAACGAAACCTACACAATGAAAACTAAGACCAAAACGACCTAAAGTTTAAATTAAGCTAGTTTTTAAAACATTCATTAAAACTAATGATGTTTTATGTAATTTTTGAGTTTACTACCCAAAAACATCACTAAGATGAATTACCATACTCTATTCTAAATATTTGATCAAGTTTTAAAATCAGCAGACATCTTTTCTGATTTATATATGAACCTCCATCACTTCACTGGAGTTATGCTACAAACAAATTATATATATTTACATATCAAATTATGTTTATATTATTACCAACTATTTTGTTCAATAACAATTTGAAATATATATATATATTAAACCTATAACCAAATCATAGGTAGTTTTTAATTCCTTGTCTTCTTACTCCAAAGTATTAAAACACTATTTAAAGAGATTATTATTGTTAGACATGTCTCTTCCAGTGATATAATAATCAGCCAATGGTTTTTGTATCAAAGATTAACATGAAAACTAATTCGTGGTGGTTTTTTTCATTGAGTGTAAATAATACGACAACAACACGTTAAAAATGGATGATCATCTTCAACCAAAGTGAAGCTCTGCCGTGAGGGGAACTCCTGAACGGGGGAAATCGTTGCAGCTTCGAATTCGTCTATTGGAATGTACACAAACGTTCTGATCAAAAGCAAAGGTTCCAGCTCTTTCGCCGATTCCATTGATCGTTTTTTAACTTGTCTTGCACCCGAATGTGCACCTTATTTAAGAAACAATTGGTTGAGAATAATTTGACAGCTAGCTAATCTGATTCAAGCGAAAAGGGAAAGCAAATTGACATACATCCTAGGTGTTAATGGAGAGTCCAATATCATTATGACTGAGTGGATAGAGATTCTAACATTTTGTATCCATGATTGTTGGCTTGGATCACTTCCAAAAGAAGCTCGCATATGCACGCTCTTGCCGACCTTGATACCAAGTGCAGGCATTTACAATGATTCATTCACAAAGAAACTAAAACAACAATACAACAAATCTTATTATTTGGTACTATTCAGTAGCAAAAAGAAGAAGAAATTTCAAACAGGTCATTAGCACATCGAGACTAAGCATAACACTGAGAAGGATACAAACTCAAGACAGAAATCGAGAATCTTAATAAGTTGATAAGACAAAAAGAGTCTGATAACTATCAGAGAGAGGAAGAGAGATTAGGATCTTACAGCGTGAGAAAGCTGTGAAAGATATATTCTTTAGTTTTAGTTGCAGAAGCATAGCTCCATAGCCAAATGTTCTTCTTGTGGTCCCCAACAGACACAAAATGCAACACCCCACTGTCAAGAAAGTATTGGATTGTTAGAAATATGTTAGTAACTAAGCAGGCCTCATGAACAGCCTATAATATCCTTGAATCATATAGACCCTGTCTACTTACGCATATGGCTT
>NC_027750.1:29439278-29450269 GCF_000695525.1 Brassica oleracea var. oleracea
CGATGTTCTGGTGTACCTCTGTGATTAATGCAAGGTAGCAAATCACATCAAACACAAAGAATCAATAGATCAATTAATCAAAAAGCAAAAAGAGCAATGACTTACCAATATCAAATACACATTCATATCCCTGGATGAAACCCAAAACTTTATCATCATAGTGATGAGTTTAATTGAAGATTACATCCTTATTTATAGGAGAAGATTTCTGCTGTAACCATGGAGAAGGGGAGGGGTATTGAATGTGTCGTAGTGGGAGCCAATAGTTCCTCTTGGTTTAAGTGATGTAAAGGGGTCCTCAGTTGCATCGACTGAATAATGGCAGAGACGTTATGGAGCCGATTTGCAACGTATTAAGCACATAACATAATGTTCAAATGATTAATCCCATCGTTATTTATAAATCTCAAAAGAAAAGGAAAGTGTTTGTTTTTCAAATCGCCGAAGATACCTTCGAGTCAAGAGGAATCATATCAACACAGATATGCTCGCCGCCTCTCTGCACATTCTTCGCCTCCCAGAATTGAGGAAACAGACTTCGTCGATGGCCTACAGCGACCTGAGTTTAAATCAGTGAGAAGGATAGATGAGATCGCCATTCTGCAGAATTTTTTTTTTGATTGTAAAGAATGAAAGGATGCTGTTCAGGGCATGACGGCTGACCTTTTTATAAATGAGATCCACCGACTAAAGAGAGGAGAGGTGCATCGAATGAGGATCATATATGAATGGGATAAAGGAGTTAAGATGGTAGTTAATGACAACGATTGAATGCATCCGTAACGTTTCAATTTCCCTTACCCATCATTAAAACACGTATGGCAAATTGCTCCTGAGATTCTCCGTAAATAGTCCTCTATCATCACCGTTCAAAAACTCCATGGACAGTTTACCAAAGCAGAGGATGAAGAACACTATGAACCCTCGAAATCAAATATGAAAATGTTGAAGTTGAAGAGGGTGTCTGTTTATGTTATGGGTTTGATCAGTAAACACAACAAATTTAGAAAGCCCATTTAATTTAATCTGCCAGGCCCAAAATCACAGTCTATCGTAGAGAATAAAAAACAAAGTACACATATCACGCTACCGATTTCAAAAAGCGTTGCAAAAAGCCCACCAGATTTCTAATTAAATGAAGTGCATCGTTTTAAATGGCCGGGACACATGGCGCGTTTTGGGAGTTCAAATTAGTAACGTGGAATCCCATGTGGATGGCCTAGGAGTGAAACAAACTGTACTTTATATATAAAGATAAGTTGATAGAGATATTTTACATTTTAATGCATGTAATAATGATAAATTGTAAACTTTGAAGATATTAATTGTGTTTACTAAACTTTAATTAGTTAAAAATTATGAAAATAGTTAATCATAGAAAATAATATATTTATAGTCAAGAATTTACGTGTCTTTTTTAATATCTGTGAAAACTCCAAAACATAGATTTCTTAAGGTGATATTCGTGGGAACGAGGATTTCACAAGATATAAAACCTAGGGAGCTCATTAGTATTTTCGTTTTCTTCTACTTATTTAAGCCACGTGGATTTTAACGTATATTTTTTACCAAGTGAGCGAACTTTTTGCAGGTACGGTCTTCGTTTCTAAATAAGTGTCACTTTGGCATTTTTCACACAGATTAAGAAAATGGCAGAAATATATGTAAGTTATTATTAATTATATTTCTCTAATAGTATTTGAGACAAATAAAAGAATTTATAAAATCAATGTAGTTTTCAATTAATTTTCAGCTGAAAGTAAATATAATTTGCATTGAAATTGTAAAATGACATTTTTTTGTTACAAAAAAAGTTAAAATGACATTTATTATTAAACAAAGAGAATATAAAATAAAGAGTTTTTTCGCAAATATGACTCAAAACTCAAAGTCAAACACAAAATTAACTCATGTTTTTTTTAGAACTTTGACTTGCTCTATTCACCACAAAAGTTTGAAATATTCACGAAAATACCATTAGTTTTTTTTTTTTTTCAAAAATGAGTATTTTACTCTATCATTCTCATCTTCATCAAGTATTTACAATATTGTCATTGTCATCAATACACCAACCACCATGAACAACCAATTTGAAGTTATTAATACACCTAAAAATCGATTTTAGGTTACTTTTACATTTGATTCGAGTTTGATTCATAAGGCTTTTGGGTTATTTTTGCATTTTATTTAAGTTTGAGTATATTTTTACAATCAAAATCAAGTTTTGAATCATATTTGGTAAATTCCTTTAAAATAAAATGGTAAATGAAATTTTAAATTGAAATATTATACCCTTTCGAGTTTGGATACAAATATTTGATTTGATATTTTAACTATTTCATACATTTTAAAAATAATAAATATATCTATTATGTAAGAATTAAAAAACTAATATATATTAAAATCCTTAAATCCAAAATAAAAATAATATACAAGATATAAATATGAATAATGTAAAACTAAATATCTAAAATTAACATAAAACTTGGTTGATATTTGTGTGGAGAAAAAATATCTTTTTATATTTATTTGTGACTATTTTGATGTTTTGTATACTTTCATGTATTTTGAATATTTTATAGATATTAAATCTAACATTAATATATTTAATTAAATAACCGTGTTTAAGATATCTTCGGATATCCAAAATATTTCAGCTCAGATCGGAACTCAGATTTAGTTTCAGATTCTTAGATATTAAAATTTTAGATTTATTCGGATGTTTATTCAGTTTCGGTTCAGGTTTATTACTATTTTTCTGGGTCTGATTTGGCTCGGTTCTTTTTATCTGGCTCAGCCCTAATCACGTGGTTCTTAAAAAGAATTGTCCAACTTTGACTATTTCATCGGCTCTTTTCTCTCGCCGAAAATATTAAGTTTCAACCTCTCTCCTGTCTTTTAGACTAAAGCATCGGAATGATAAAACGATTTTCTTTACGGTCACCAAAGTACAAAAAGAATCATAAAATCCTCACCAAGTCTCCTATATAAACATCTCCACTCCTCAACGATTCATCTACTAACTAAAAACGTTCCAAAGGGACAAAGATCACAAACAAATGTCTTTTGGATCGGTCCCTATCGTGGCCGCGGTGGCCATACAACTCCTCCTTATACCCAGCGTTGTTTCGTCTCTTAACATTACCAATTTGTATCTCCACCATGCATGCAACAACACCCAAGGGAAATACAAGCCGGGGAGTTTGTTCGAGAAAAATCTCAACACTGTCATCAAAAACATATCCACGTTTGATCTGCGCAACGGTTACGCCCTCGACTCTAATATGAAGAGTCCCTATTTTGATATACCTCCCAATACTGTTTTCGTCACGCTCCAATGCCGTGGTGACTCCTACGGGCCCAAGTGTCACTCTTGCCTTGCCGAAGCCCTCTCTGGGGTAACATCAATTCACTATTATATATTATTAGCAGTCAAGTATGAACTATACAAATAGGCATGTGCACACACTAGGTATTCTTATCGATAAACATATATCATAGATATACGCATACTATACATAGAATGTTTAACTGACATAAACTGATACAGTTTGAGGACCTGGTACATAACAAAAATCTATATTAATTTAGTCAAATGTTAAGATAGTGCACTTCTTTATCGTGGTGTCGTTATATATATATGACAGCTTCGCAAGAAATGTCCTGGACACAAAGGAGCAACAATATGGTATGACCAATGTCTTTTGGATATTTCTACACTCAATTCCATTAGAATGGCCCTACCGAACAGAGTCCACTACGATAATTATTTGTGTATAAGCAATCCAAAATCCGTGAGCGGCGATAAGAAGATCTTCGAAAAGAAGAAGATGGATTTCACCGATAAGCTATTGTCTGTAATCAACAAGACGACTGACAGCGACCTCAGGGGGCCACTGTACGCAACGGGGGAGATGATGATTGGGAAAAAGAAGTTTTATGGAATGTTGCAATGTACGAACGAGTTATTTGCGAGTTCTTGCTATGTGTGTCTAGAGTGGCTTGTCTTGGGGCATCCATTCTGCTTCGATGAAGGACAAGGAGCTAGACTAATGTGTAGAAGCTGTGTTGCAAGGTTTGAGTTTTACCCTTTTCTTAGAACTTAAGTCTGTTTGATGGGAGCTCTTAATTTGCTTTATGTTTGAATAAGTGCTATATCAAGGAATAAAAATTGTCAACCTCTTTGTGGTTTATTTTATGTAACACAACATTGTCATTATGTATGGAGAGCGTCTAACTTCTTTTTTTCTGTTTCGTACTCCATTATTAAATTGCAGTTTTCTTTGGAAAAACATATATAACTTTATTTTATATAGAACTAGAATTAAACTCACCCGAGCAATATCTAAAATATCTAAAATTATATTATATATATGTTTTAAAATATTTTGTTTACTTTCAGTCGAAAGTAATATTATGTTCACTGTTTGTTTTGGTTATTTTTGTTAAAAATCCAAAGCTTGTCTAATTAATAACTATTTTTATTTTTAATTATATAATTATTTTACATTTATCAATGTTTGTTTTACTTTTATAACAATAATAAAAGAAATAAAGCTACTCGAAATTGCCGTTAAGATTCAATATATACTTGTACTAGTAGATTTCATGGTTCCCCTAGCCAACTTCTCAAGCAAGAGAAATTATCATAATTTTCTTATGGAATATTTTTAAATTTTGTACAAAGTTTTTTGAAAATCTTTTGTCAATAATTTTCTTTCCTCGAGGTAAATCTTTGCTTTCTTAACCTCGCTTTTAAGTTTAGTTTTAGGTCGACTTCCAACTCCAGTCTCTAAATCAGCTACTACCTCGCTTTTTGTAACACTTCTTAAACTATATTCTCTCCGTTTCTGAATAAGTGTCACTTTGACATTTTTCACACAGATTAAGAAAGTAACTGAAATATATATAAGTTGTTATTAATTACACATTTCTGACCAATAGTATTTGAGATAAATAAAATTATTTATAAAATCAATACAGTTTGCAATTAATTTTCAGCTGAAAGTAAGTACAATTTGCATTGAAATCATAAAGTGACACTTTTTGTGTAACAATAAAAAAATGTTAGAATGACACTTATTATGAAACAGATGGAATATCATGTATTATTTCACGAACAAAACTTTGGTTCACCCTCTATGGTGAACTCTCAAATTCACCTCTATTATTAACACCAACCAAAGTGCCATGTAGGATTAGGAGAAAAAGAATATTAAAATTAAAAAAAAATAAAAGTAAAATAGCTTTAAAAAAATAAAAGAACGTCGCCGTCTCCGTTGACTAAAAAAACATACGTGTTCTTTGTTTCATCAATTAGGTTTTGAGAATTCTATTGAAATTTACTAACAGGAAGCTGCCCCCAAATAATTCTTAGCTTGACTTACTGGTTCGAGCTACGTTCTAGCAAACTTTCAAGCAAATGGATAAAGGAGGAATCATGGGTATAAGAATTTGATTTCAGATGACTAAGATTTAATCTAAAATAGCAAGGTTTCAATCAACACATTTCTCTAAGTCTAGATAACAATTCGTTCTTTGTCAAGACAAATGCTCATTTACTCTCATTGATCAAACATCAAATGTCTTTGATTTGTGTCAATCAAGCAATCATTAAGAACATATTATTCAACTTTCTAAACTCCCTTGACATCAAATGCATTTGGTAGGGTAAGCTAAGAGCATGTTGAGTTGGCTCAGACATTTCATCGAACACCTTCAGGGCAATGAAATGTCTAGATTTCCAATCTATGACCAACTCTAGATTAGCATTAAGATCACTCAATCAGCAAGGAAACATATTAATCTACTCTAAACATTCTAGATCATCACTTAATCATCCTAATCATCCTACCCCATGAATCCAAAAAGAGTCTTTTTTTTTGTTCAAACCATAATTTCATTCAAGTTCAAAGATCACAATGTTAATTTACTCATCCACACATGGAGAGTTCTTCAAAGCACAGAGTGCCGATTTGGCAAGAGCATCCGCCAAAGAGTTTGCGTTGCGAGGTACAAATTGAAAGTAAACAAAGATAAGGGTGGAACAAAGTCGATGGATGTCAAACAATATTCCTTGGACATGAAGATGATTCTCCTTTACCACTAGGAGATTGATAAGCGTCTTCGAGTCTGAGGATACCACTAAAGAAGTAGCACCCCGTAGAACTGCAGTTGAGACTGCAGTCTTCAACGCCAAAGCCTCTGCTACAAGGGCCGAGGGTACATGACGGCGTTTTGAGGTAAAGTTGCTTGCTGATGTTGCATCAGCGTCGGAGATGTGCCATCCCAGGACACAGTTACCAGTTGTTGCATCCCAAGCTGCATCAGAAGCCACCCGCCATGGCTGTTGACCTAAACATTCTAGATCATCACTTAATCATCCTAATCATCCTACCCCATGAATCCAAAAAGAATCTATTCACTAATCTTCATGATTAACTTTAAACCCATAATAGATTCAAAAAAAATCATGTTAAGAAGATGAGATAGACTCAAATTACTCAAAAAAGAAATATTAAATTAATAAAGATTCACACTTTCTCCAAAGTCAAAATGTATTTTGAGAGAAAACAAGATATCTCTAAGGTTTGTAGGTCTAAATCTATTTATAGGGTGGTAAAACTCGAACTGGTTTGACCCCACAAACCAGAGTCAAACCGGATTAAACCGGTCAATAATTTAATTTCGCAAAATGGATGACCACATCGGCTTCATCAACCCGTTTCGCCAAGCCGCTTTGAAGCTTACGAGTTTTTCCAAGTTACCGCGCACGGTTTCTTCTCCTCGCTAGCATCAAGCCGCTCCCGAGCTCGTGACAATACGAGCGAGCTTACCAACCCGCAACACTGAACCGCTCTGTTTCCAGCGACGTCTCTTCCCCGCAACAACAAACCGCTGTGAATCAACTCCCTTGGGGTCTAAAATGGTGTCCAAGCTCGTCGAGGCTCTGGTGCTCCGTTCTTGACAGCCGCGGCTCAGCCTGACTCCTCCGTCGTCACTTTCCTCTTCTGTCTTGTCCGTGCCTCGGATCCAAGCCATGGTTGTTCTCGTGCTCAGCTCCTTCGTCGTGTCTCAAAGATCCACTGGTCATCGTCGCTTGAAACCTCCGCTTGCCACCACGAACTCCGCCGCGGATCATCATGTTCAGGCCAGCTCAGATCCTCTGGTGTGCTCTTCTCCGGTGAGGCTCGTCGTCGCTTCAAGAATCGCTGTCGCGGATCGAAGAGGAGCTCCATCGAAGATCAACGATGGTGACTTTTAGGCTATTTGCACATTGGGTCCCTGGACTGTTGTTATCTTTCATTCTGGCCCCAAAGTCATAAAACGTGTAAATTGACCCTTGTTCTTGCCAAAACCCCTCATTTGTGCAATCCAAACCCTATCAAATGCAATTATGTATGAAAATGCAATATAAAGACCTAAATGCAACCTAGAATGATTAGAATGAGCTAAATGATATTCTAAATACCATTAAAATCATGTTATATCAACTCTCCCAAACTTACTTTTTACTTGTCCACAAGTAAACTTTCAAGAGCTAAAGGGAGAGAGGTTTAAAAATGAGAACTCATAACCAAAAGAACACTTTCTAGCCTTCAACCAAACATCCAAAGGAAAACATAGCAAATAGCATGAGCAAATCTCTTAGTGCACTCTAGCTTCTCAAGGCCTATCAAGATTCTTTTATCTCTACACAAGTTGTAATGCCATTCAACCAACAAGTTCCTTAGCCAACCCTCACATTTATTCAAACACACACACACAAGGTGAATTCTTGCAAATGGACATTTGATCTCAATCATTTGGCTTGGTGAGAGAAGATGGTCTAATGTGAAGAAAAATAGGTTTCAATTGCATCATTTATAGTGACTCACACTCAAGAATAGGAGCAAGATCATTATGCAAAATTTATCTAAGAAAAGAAGCAATTCATGCATACAATGCTTGTTCTCATCATTCTACCCCTTTCCTAATTAACTTTAAGTTCTATACCCTTCTTTTCCTTCTTTCCCAAACCCAAAATACTCTCACTTTCATCTCTCACCCAATGAACTCTCTTTTCTTTCCTTTGATTTAACCAACTAAGGACTTGTTCTTTTGAATTTAAACTTTTTGACCCATCTCTCTTCTTTTCTTTTTCCCCACTCACTTATTGTTTCTTTGATTTTTTTTTTTTGGGGAGGGGGTTCTATTGATACTCTAGAGCTTTTTCTTTCTAACTTTCTTTGTCCCTAGGGGTTTCTTACTTTAAGCATTCTTTTTGGTTCATTTCTTTCACTCAATCTCTCTCATTCCCAAGATCAAAAGAATTTAAGCTCACAAACCCAACAACCATCCTAGAGGCTAGCACAAATGACGTCCTAATGCTAGCCAAAGATGAGAACAACCCCATTGCCGCTCCTAATACTCTCAAGATTTTTCACATGACATGCTATCAATAAAAGGCATCACTCAAACAAATTAATGTTGGTTTTAAAGAATGGTGAGGGTTAATGGGTATGGAGTGCCATTTGGGTTAACAAAGATTGATACAAACGAGAACGATAACCCAAATGTGTATAATATCCATGATCAAGTATGCAAATGCTCATAAGCAGGAGAGATTAAGTTCATTAAGCCTTAGTTCATTTGGAGTTGGTTTCAAGAACAATGTCAATCATCAAGCAAGCAACCAGTTTCAAGAAGAGTTTTCAAGGCTCGAAGCTTACAATCTTTTTCAAGAGATGCTTAAGCTACTTGGTATGTTTAGCTAGAATGTCAAATTGAGTTTTAGACATGTGTTCTTTACAAGGTTTCTCTCAATGTATGAATGCAATCTAAATGCTTCTAGACTCAATCCTAAAGATGCAAATGATGCAACTAAATGCTTCTTTTTGTGATTTTCAAAATTTTCAATTTTTTTTTCTATGCATGAGACTCATGACAAGTAAACAAAACAAAACACAATGTGAGATAGTAGACTCTCCCCCAAACTTACTTCACACAGTCTCTTGTGTGAGAGTAAACTTGAAAGAGAGATCAAAGTAGAGATAAAAGATGAAAGAACTAAGTATTTACAAGGGTGGAGATGCACTTACTTGGAGTTGGCTTTGATGAGAGAAGGGAATGAGGAGAGAGGATTTGTTGTCACCTTGGAATTTTCTACATGACCTTTGGAATTTTTTTGAGAATTCCCCCAAACTTGGCCCTAAGCTTATTCAAACACACTAAAGCAAGAAAAAAGATATATAAAATATATACAAAGGATACCATGAGACTTCCTCCCAAGTGAGCTTGTTTTAAGTCTCTAGCTTGACTTTCCTTCCAATTGGCTAATGAAGAGGAGTTTCTTTCCCACCTTCAAGAATGATAGTGAGGACTTGAGGGAGAAGCTCTTGAAGCTTGATTGGATCATCTTGTAGTTGTGGAGTGATGATAGCCTTTGCACTTGAGAATGGTGTAAACTTTCCTTTGCATTTGATCTTGTACTCAATAGCTCCATCCTTGAACTTCATTAGATGAAGAGTGAGAGTGTGTGGCATATCAAGAGGTGGAGGGTGAGGTTATTTCATCATCTTCTTCTTGTCATGAGCAACCTTTGTGGCTCTACTCACCTCCTCATTTGTAGCACTTTCCAAGTGCTCATCACACATCTCTTTAGAAGACTCTCCATCAAGACTTTCTTTTCCACTAACAACCATTTCATCCTTGATCTTTTCAATGGAAGGTTCTCCACAAGTGATGGTTCCACAATACTCAACATTCATCATTGGAGACTTGATTGGGTAGGAGACAGCTTTGTTCACATTAAGGAGTGTGACCTTCTTGTTGGCAAAGTCAATGCAAGCTCCTACTGTTGTGGGAAATGGTGTGCCAAAGATCAATGGGCCTCTCTTCTCAGTTGCCATCTTCAAAACAGTGAGGTCAATAGGAATGGTGCAAGCTCCTATCTTCAAAGGAAAGTCCTTGATGAGACCAATTGGGATTGTAGAAGAGGAGTCTCCAAACATTAGTAAAGATGTGTTTGACTCCATGTTTTCAATCCCAAGACTCTTCACCATCTATATTGAGATCACATTCACACTTGCACCATAATCAACAAGAGCATCATCAAGTGTGAACTTACCAAGAGAGCAAGACAAGGTGAACTTCCCTTGGGTTTCTAATTTCGGAAGAGACTTTGGTGTGACTGGTGGATCTAGCTGCATAGTAGAGATGTCAAGGAGCTCTCCTACTTCTTTTTTGTAAGCTAGAATGTCCTTGATGAGCATCATTTGGACATAAGCATCATGCATATTCGTTACCTGTGAAAGCTTGACTCCTACATCACCCATGTCTTTTCTAAACTTTTGGAGATTGATATCTTGCATATTTCCATTGTGTTATCCATTCACCCATGTGCATTTTGATCATATAGACTAGGATTTAGCTATGTTTAGGTTGCATTTTGCATACATGAGTCTTTATTAGGTATTGGAGTACCACATGGAGTTCTTGGAGACATTTGGGTGCATTTGGAGCTCAAAAGAGGTGATACAGGTGATCGTTGGACGAGCAGTGCATGGGGGCGACCCTACCAGAGCGACGCCATTTCATCGTTTTGGAGTGCAAAAATAGACCCGGAGCGACCTCCTAGAGCGACGACACGAAGTCGCTCCAGCTCCAGAGCGAGGTCAGCACAGCGACACCCCAAGGTCGCTCGGGTTTGTGTCGATTTGAGACACGAAGAACAAGCCGGGAGCAACGTCCCACAACGACTACCTGAGGTCGCTCCCAACACTTAGAGCGACCTCCCGGAGCGACGTGCCAAGGTCGCTGCGCTTCAATTATTTGGTCGAACTTATGATTAATCAAGGGCCTTTTGGTCATTTGTTATGCACGTTTTACACTTTCTAAACCTATGTTTAAGTACCTTTTGTAAGCCATTGGAGGCTGATTATCTTTTATCCTAAGAAAACCACCAAAAACCTCTTGGAAAGTTCATCTCTTTGATTCAATTGATCATTTTT
>NC_027750.1:29451575-29452298 GCF_000695525.1 Brassica oleracea var. oleracea
CCAAGAGACACCACCTGTTGTCCATGAGGTTGAGGGTTTGGAAGGTCAAGAAGAGCTGTGTTCATTAACAACAATGGTAGCTGGTACAAAAAAAAGCCAAACTTTCAGTACAACAACTACCAACAGAAATCCTATTCCAACAACCAACAAAGTGGTTATCAGCCTAGGAACAACCAGCAAGGCAGCTATCAGCCTCAGCAAAACCCTCCTCCTGGTTTCAACAACAAAGGACACCATTCTTCCCAACAAGCAGCTAATCCTTCTACCTCTACTCCTCAAGAAAGCAGCACTGATGCCCTACTGAAACAAATCTTGGAGTCTCAGACTAGAAGTGAGAAGCATGTTGGTTATGAGTTGAAGAACCTTCACTCAAAGATTGATAGGAGCTACAGTGATCTCAACAACAAGTTCAAAGCTTTGGAGAACCAGTTTGCTGCCATGAACACTCACCAAAATCGCCAACAAGATTCTTTACCTGGAAAATCTAAGCAAAACCCCAAAGAGGCCATGAAAGCTATCACCCTCAGGAGTGGTAAGGAGTTACCTCATAGAGTTCTCACCAAGGATGCTGAGAAACAAGGTGAGGGGGTGGCCATCAACACAGATGATGAAGTGGTGATTGTTGATGAGAAGATCAATGATGAGATTTTGGAGAAGATTGTGAAAGCCAAAGGTAAAAGAAAGGTTGGGGAAGAGAAGAGAACAGTGAAAGATGGTGAAGTT
>NC_027750.1:29452334-29452965 GCF_000695525.1 Brassica oleracea var. oleracea
GAAACCTCCATTCCCTGGTAGATTCAAGAGGCTGCTGCTAGAGAAGTACAAAGCTCTATTTGAGAAGCAGATGAGTGAAGTTCAAGTCACAATGCCCGTTATTGATGCTTTCATGCTGATTCCTCAATATAGCAAGTTCCTGAAAGATGTTGTAGCTGCAAAGAAGAAAGAGATGGAGGGCATGATGATTCTCACTCATGAGTGCAGTGCCATCATCCAGAAGCTTGTTGTTCCAAAGAAGCTTGAAGATCCAGGATGCTTCACATTAACCTGTGCTCTTGGACCTATTGTATTTGAGAGATGTCTCTGCGATTTGGGAGCTAGTGTCAGCTTGATGCATTTATCTGTTGCTAAGAAGCTTGGTTTCACTCAGTACAAGAAGTGTAGACTTTCTCTGGTATTGGCTGATCGTTCAGTGAAGTACCATGTGGGTATCTTGGAGGACCTCTCCGTTATGGTTGGAAAATATGAGATCCCTACAGACTTTGTGGTGCTTGAGATGGGTGAGGAAGCTCAAGATCCCTTAATCCTTGGAAGGCCTTTCTTAGCTACAGCATGAGCTATTGTTAATGTGAAAGAGGACAAGATTGATCTCCACTTGGGTAAATGGCACATTCTCCACTTTGACATC
>NC_027750.1:29453065-29455335 GCF_000695525.1 Brassica oleracea var. oleracea
GGGTGGTTGGGAGGTTCTTACTCATAATACATACAAGTTCTTATCAACAACATGCCCGGCTCGTCAACACCGCTGCGAAGGATCGCAGTAGGCTATGAAGCTGTTCTCAAGTACTTCATACCTCCCACCAGCAGCGTAGATGCCTACGAACGAATTTACTTTCCATTTTGCATCGACAAACAGCACTGGATCGGAGTATGTCTTCACTTACCTGACTCGTACAAGTGCTTGACTGCAATTTTGGCTTTCGCACCCAAAGTATGATGAAGAAAGACTTGAACCCAATTACCATTGTCGTCCCTCACATCCTCAACACAGCAACTGGAAACTTAGGCGCCAATCAACGCAAACCCTATCAGATGATAAGGGTGAAGGATGTCCCTCAGAACCACAACTCTACTGACGCAGCCGCTACTACCGTACTGCTCATCCAGGCCAATGCTGCTAGCGACGGTGACGGTTGCAAAGAGATCACACGGGACTTTTTGGCTGCGGGGACTAAACACCTGGCTGTTCTCGTTTATCGCGACGTTACCCCTGTTTAAACATCATCTGCATCTTTTCATTACCTCGTTGTTATTTCTCTTTTTTCCAAACTTGCAATCTCCCCTCGTTTTTTAATCGTCGTACTATCGGTCTGTAATCTGACGTTTGCGTGTTGTGTTTCCATGCTATCTAAAACTATTGTCAAAATTGTTAGTTACTAATGACAATAATCTAACCTGCCAAGTTTTTGTATCCGTTAACAATCAAGGCTAAGACCCCAAACTAAAATATATAGATGCTAATGGCTACTATTATCACTAACAAGTTTTTGTATACAGATAACCCACACATGTTACTGCTAAGAAACAGATTAGCCAACGTACACACATCCTTAAACTTTGGTCAAAAGCGTTAGTTACCAATGACAATAATCTAACTTGCCAAGTTTCTGTATTCGTTAACAATCAAGGCTAAGATTCCAAACTAAAATATGTAGATGCTAATGGCTACTAGTTATTACTAATAACCCACACACGTTACTGCTAAGAAAACGATTAATAGACAACATATACACACACCTACTTGGTTAAACTGTACTTTGCAAATAACGAACTATACTTGAACTGATCTCAGGAGATGATCTCATGACCAAATTAAGCCAAAATTAACACATACTTGTTTGTTAAGAAAGAGTTGACAAATTAACACATGCTTATTTGTTAAGAAAGAATCGAGAAGCTAACTTGCCAAGTATACAGATAACCCACACACGTTACTGCTAAGAAACAGATTAGCAGCCAACGTACACACATCCTTAAACTTTTGTCAAAAGCGTTAGTTACCAATGACAATAATCTAACTTGCCAAGTTTCTGTATTCGTTAACAATCAAGGCTAAGACTCCAAACTAAAATATGTAGATGCTAATGGCTACTAGTTATTACTAAGAACCCACACACGTTACTGCTAAGAAGATGATTAACAGACAACGTATACACATACCTACTAAAACATTAGGTTAAATTGTACTTTGCAAATAACGAACTATACTTGAGCTGATCTCAAGAGATGATCTCATGACCAAATTAAGCCAAAATTAACCCATACTTGTTTGTTAAGAAAGAGTTGGCAAATTAGCACATGCTTATTTGTTAAGAAAGAATCTAGAAGCTAACTTTTCCATAGACGATTTTTGGGTATCGTTATACAACAAATAACATCGAACTCTTCTCCACAAATTCCCTTCTTAAATCACAATTAAGGACTCAACAAATAGCATATTCGACCCAATCACTTGGTCTTTGTCAGGATCAACAGTCAAAAATAAATCAAACAACAAAATAACTTCAACATTATATAACATAGGTTTTTCCATTACATAAGCACTACAAGAAAACAGCGGCATACTGAGGGAAAAAATCTTCGCTATGTCGTCGGAATAACGCTATTCCGACGACATACCGACGAAAAAAGTCCTCGGAAATAACTCCTCGGAAATTCATCTTTCCTCGGAAATCCCTCGGAAATTTCCGACGGAATTCCGAGGAAACCCTATTTCCTCGGAATTTCCGAGGACCACAAGTTCGTCGGAAATTCCTCGGAATATTCCGAGGAAGATGTCGTCGGAATATTCCGAGGGATAAACTTCCTCGGAATATTTCCAAAATTAAAAAAAAAAATTATAAACTTATTTTTTTAATTGAAATTCGAAAATATAAAATTAAAATTGAAATAGAAAACATATTTTAAATACAAGTAATAAAATAGTTTTTATAAATAAAAAAA
>NC_027750.1:29456896-29465120 GCF_000695525.1 Brassica oleracea var. oleracea
TTTATGTCCAAAAACGCATCGATCGATCACTAAGATGGACCAAAGCGTAACAATGTGATCGATCGATGGGTATATGTTCAAAAACGCATCGATCGATCACTAGTTCGTCGGAATTTCCTCGGAATATTCCAACGGATTGATGTTTCCTCGGAATTCCGTCGGTATATTCCGAGTAAATTCCGAGGAAACCCAAATTTTGGGTTTCTTCGGAATTTCCTCAGAAATTCCTCGGAAAATTCCGAAGATTTCATTTTCCGTCGGAATGTCCGTCAGAATACCGTTGTTTTCTTGTAGTGAAGGGGGGCCATTGCCGATACATTATTAAGATCCCAAACTATGTATTACAAACTATAGACGATTCTTGGGACTTTCATGGGGAACTTTAGATATTATACATGAAAATTGGTCGCCCCACATCAGACCTATAAAAAAAGACTTCATTAAAATGACCCCCTTAACAACCTTCAAACACTCTTCATATCGGCATCTTGCAGGTGGCCCGGTTG
Organism: Brassica oleracea var. oleracea; assembly: GCF_000695525.1. Lineage (NCBI taxonomy): Eukaryota > Viridiplantae > Streptophyta > Magnoliopsida > Brassicales > Brassicaceae > Brassica > Brassica oleracea. Next base: position 29,457,403 of record NC_027750.1, read on the forward strand.
GGATCCTTCCCACCACACCTCGTAAAGTTCCATTTCTTGCGTCCAATCCCACCACGCTGCATCAGAAAACAATATAGTGTAACTAATCAGATTAATTACTACTCGCAAACGTAACAACTAACACACACATATGTTTGATACCATAAAGCCATGCACGCTACTTGCCTTGAATTCACCCCTACATAATATCCTTGTCTTCTTGGGCCTACCCGGAGGACGCCTTGTGTTTGGAGGTGCGAGGATCAGAGAGGCAAGCGTATCGTCTTCAGGTATTGTTCCCATATCATCTCCAGCGGGGTTAACACTCATTGAGTACCCACCAGCCCAATTGTTCCTTGATAGCTCCTCCCCAACAAGAACATCAACCCTACGTTTAGAGTTGATTGCAGCAGCGACAACATGTCCGAAAGGTATACAGAGCATATCAAGCTCGAGCCAGCTACATGTTTTTGCATCAAGGTCGACACAGAATAAAACTCCTTCTTTCCCACGCACCTCATACTCAGATTTGCTTATATGACGGACCAAATACCCGGTTGAGACATTGAAATTACGGGAGATGAGCTCCTCCGCCTTGAGTGTGACAAGTCCACCATACCTGGCTGATGACTCACGGCGCACAGAAGACCACCTCATAAGCATACCCCTAATGTACTCAACCAGAGCGACAATAGGATGCTCCCTTGCCTCCGAAAGTGCAGCATTGAGTGACTCAGCGACGTTGCTTGTCATGATATTGTAACGAATCCCAGAAGAGTGTGACCTAGGCCAGTGCTCAAACCCGATTCTGACTAGATAATCAGCGCAGTTAATATCAATCATCTTGATCTCGTTAAAAATGCTTGTAGAAGTCACACACACGATAGGCTCGAGCTGCTTTTGACACAAGGTATGCAATGTGCTTCTTCTTGAACATACTGACAATGTTTCTCTGGAGATGAAAGACACAAGAATAGTGTTTCGCCATTGGATACACCTGCAAACAGAGAGGTAGAAATATGTTTAGCAGTTATCTCCCACGTTAAATACTACTGCTGTAGTTGCGGTATCTTAAAATGCGTAACATCCACAACGCCAAATACACCGTATTTGTACACATATTTACCTTGTGAAGGCCAGCATAAATCGAGTTGTGTCTGTCTGAGACGAAAACAAGATTGTACCCATCTGGTACGACAGCAGTTAATTTCTGGAAGAACCAACTCCATGACTGATCATTCTTGCTGTCGACTATGCCAAAAGATATGGGGAAGATCTGGTAGTTTGCATCTTGTGCACTCGCAGTGAGAAGGCAGCCATTGTCTTTCCCCTTTAGGTGTGTCCCATCGACAACAACGACCTTTCTCATGCATCCATAACCCTTAGCAGACGCGCCAAACGCGAGGAATAGATATTTAAAGCGCTTGAGGTCTCCTTCAGCTGGTGTTGTGTCTATGGCAGTGATATATGGTGTTTTTGACATCATTGTGTATATGCTTTCTAACTTGTTTTCGTTGTTTTATCGAGTTAGTCTAGTTTTTTTAGAGTCATTTCAGGTCTGGAGAAGATTGAAGAGCTTAAGGAATATGCATGAAGAAAAGAGCAAGGATTGGAGATTTCTCCTGAAGAACAATCCGCGGAGCAGTCTGACGGTCGATCATACTAGGAACAGCCAGACGATTGTTCTCGATAATTATAAAAATTTCCATATCTTCCAAAGATTTGCCCTAGTTTCCGATTCTCCACTCTGAAGTCTATGAGCGCCTCCATATAAAAGAGACCCCTATCTATCTTATTTCTTTACGCTAGTTTTTGGGAAAAAGACCTAGACCTATTCTTGGATATTGCTATTGTAAGGGAGACAGCTCCTCTTCTTGACAGAGAAGATCATCCTAAACCCCATTGTTTTACCTTTGATTTACATGCAGTATTATTCAGTTATTATGTCCTGTTCATCTTGTGTTATGGCTGAGTAGTCATCTAGCTTGTCTAGGGTTCAAGGGTGTTAAACGCAAGGTTACACATAAATAAGAACTTATCGTTTCTTCGTTCATTCTAGTTCTTAATGCTAGTGCTAACCTGATCACTTATTGCTAGATCTTAGGTCCGGTCACCCACTAACCGTGTAGTAGTCTACCTGATATCGAATTAATGAGCTGAACATCTCTAGCCAGCGAAAGTAGATGCTAGAGTGTTCAGTGAACTTATCGGGCTTGATCTCTATAGCTTGCGACCGATCCTTGATCCAAACGACAATTTAGGCGTCAAGGTCGGACCGCAAAGGGAACAGCACCACGACAGTGGGCTGTTTTACTAAGAGTGATCCGTGTTCAAAATCGTGTCTTAACGAACTTGAATAAATGTTTGACTAAGTTTTAACACCCGATGAGAAACCCTAGATCAGCTTATTCTCAATATCGAATCTAAACCTTTTAAAATCTTTTACTTTACTTGCAAGTCACTACTTAATTCAAAACCCATTTTAGTTTTAGCTAAGTTGAAAACGCATAAGAATAAAGTGTAGACTGGTCCTCTGGATTGAATCTCAATTACTACAATTATCATTGTTAACTTGACAGTAGGAAATCTTCAGTTTTAGTGTATCAAGTTTTGGCGCCGTTGTCGGGGACCAGATATTTTACCTTTGTTTTTCAGTTCTATACTTAGTCTAAAGCACCTAACCTGTTTTTCTCTCTTTGTTACAGCTAATGATCCACGTGCATGACCAGTAGACATACTCGGAGCAACACACAAGGACCATTATTCACACTAAGTAACGAGGAGCTCGCAAGATTAGAAAAACATAACAGACAACAACCGCGGCCTACTAACAACACAATGGTTGATCACGGAAGCCAAGACGATCTCACTGCTGCAATGGCGCTCATGCAACAACAGATGCAGCAGATGCAATAGACAATCAACGCCCAAGAAGCTGCTCGCCAAGCAGCAGCCGACCTCGCTGCTCAGCAAGTCGACCAACAAGGCACCCCCATCGGAGAGTGGAACCTTCCGCATAACATCCCCACCACTCGCTCCGCCATCAATCCGCCTCCCTGCACTAGACAAGCTTGGAGAGACTTGTAACCTATCTAAGTCTAGGGGAGAAAGACGAGAGCAATCAGAGCGATACCTCTGGAGCAGTCGCTTTGAAGGGCGCTAGCACGCCACGCGACGATCCATGGAGCGAACTGAAAGCTCCAAAGATCGAGCTCAAATCACTCCCTACGAGGCTCAGGTACGCGTTGTTCGGGCCAAATTCTACTTATCCTGTTATTGTGAATTCTGAACTGAACAATGTAGAAACAGCTAAACTTCTGTGTGAGCTGAGAAAATACCGTAAGGCGCTAGGTTATTCATTAGCTTACATTCATGGCATTTTACATGATCTTTTCATGCATAGAATACACCTAAAAGATGAATCGATGACTTCTATAGAACATCAGAGGAGGTTAAATCGAAACCTAAAAGATGTTGTAAAGAAAGAGATAATGAAACTTCTAGAGGCTGGTGTGATTTATGCCATCTCTGATAGTAATTGGGTTAGCCATGTTCATGTAGTTCCTAAGAAAGGTGGAAAAACTGTAATAACAAATGAGAAAAATGAACTGATCCCTACTCGAACAGTAACTGGACATCGCATGTGCATAGATTTTCGCAAATTGAATGCTGCTACTCGCAAGGATCACTTTCCATTACTTTTCATTGATCTGATGCTTGAACGATTAGCTAGCCACCCATACTATTGCTTTTTAGATGGTTATTCAGGTTTCTTTCAGATCCCTATCCACCCGGATGATCAGGAGAAGACGACGTTCACGTGCCCATACGACACGTTTGCATACAAGAGAATACCATTCGGCTTGTGCAATGCTCCTGCGACCTTTCAATGTTGCATGATGTCTATTTTCACTGACCTGATTGAGGATATAATGGAGGTTTTCATGGACGATTTCAGTGTCTATGGAAGCTCTTTTTCTGTTTGTTTAAAAAACTTGTGCATGGTACTGCAGCACTGCAAGGAGAAGGATCTAGTGCTGAACTGGGAGAAGTGCCACTTCATGGTTAAGGATGGGATTGTCCTCGGGCACAAGATCTCTGAGAAGGGGATCAAGGTCGACAAGGCAAAGATTGAAGTCATGATGAGCCTGCAGCCACCAACATCAGTCAAGGGGATAAGGAGTTTCCTGGGTCACGCGGGTTTTTACAAGATATTCATCAAGGATTTCTCAATGATCGCGAGACTGCTCTGCAAGGATACCAGATTCGAGTTTGACAGCGAATGTTTAACGGCATTCCACACGATCAAAGGAGCCTTGATCAGTGCCCCGGTCGTTCAGCCTCCGGACTGGGATTTACCCTTCGAGATCATGACAGATGCTAGCGATTTTGCGGTAGGAGCAGTGCTGGGACAGAGAAAGGATAAGAAACTGCATGTGATCTACTACGCGAGCAGGACCATGGATGAAGCCCAATGCCGATATGCGACAACGGAAAAGGAGCTTCTGGCCATAGTCTACTCCTTCGAGAAATTTAGGTCCTACCTAGTAGGATCTAAGGTGATAGTGCACACAAATCATGCAGCTCTGAAGTACTTGCTGACGAAGAAAGATGCCAAACCGCGCCTGCTCCGATGGATCCTCCTACTCCAGAAATTCGACCTTGAGATCAAAGACAAAAAAAAGGATTGAGAATGGAGTCGCCGACCATTTGTCTAGAATGAAGATCGACGACGAGACTGTTCTTGATGATAGTCCACCTGAAGAACAAGTCTACTCGATTGGTCTGTATGCCGAGAGCAGCCCAGATACTCACGCCACGGACTGTTTCGCTGATTGTTCCGCGGTGAACTTCTCTGATTGTTCTGTGGACTGTTCCGCCAACCAGGAACACTTCGTTGCAACCATAAAAAAAGGTACTCCTACCTACCGTGGTTCGCTAAGATAGCCAATTTCTTAGCAGCAGAAAAAGAACCGGTTGAGTTTACTGGGAATGAGAAGCGAAAATTTCTAAGGGATGCAAGACTCTACTTTTGGGATGAACAGTTCCTGTATCGACACTGCAAGGATGGAGTGTTCCGACGCTGTGTTCCGGAAAGTGAAATCCCGGAAATCTTGTTTCATTGCCATGGTTCTTCTTATGCTGGTCACTTTGCAGCATTCAAAACCGTCTCCAAGATCTTGCAAGCTGGTTTCTGGTTGCCAACAATGTTCCGAGATGCACAAGCTTTCATCTCCAAGTGCAGTTTATGCCAAAGACAAGGGAACATTAGCAAGCAGAACGAGATGCCCCAGAACTTCATACTCGAGATCGAAGTGTTCGATTGTTGGGGGATCGACTTCATGGGACCATTCCTACCATCGTGCAAGAACGAGTACATTCTAGTGGCAGTGGATTACATTTCGAAGTGGGTATAAGCAATCGCCAGTCCTACTAATGACGCGCGGGTTGTAACCAAAATGTTTAAGACCATCATTTTTCCTCGGTTTGGAGTACCTCGAGTGGTCATAAGCGACGGAGGCACACACTTCATCAACAAGGTTTTCCAAGGGCTCCTGAAGAAGAACGGTGTCAAGCACAAAGTTGCTACATCATATCACCCCCAAACAAGTGGCCAAGTGGAAGTGTCTAATAGGGAGATCAAGAGCATCCTGCAGAAAACGGTCGGAGCTACACGCAAGGACTGGTCTTTAAAGTTGGATGATGCGCTATGGGCCTAAAGAACAGCCTAAAAAACGCCATTAGGGACCACTCCATATCATCTGGTCTATGGGAATGCCTGTCACCTCCCTGTGGAACTCGAGTACAAGGCGGCATGGGCTGTCAAACTACTCAACTTTGATATCAAATTAGCCAGGGAAAGGTGTTCCATACAGATTCACGAACTTGAAGAGATCAGGCACCTGGCTTATGAAAGCACGAAGATCTACAAGGAAAAGAGCAAAGCCTATCATGATAAGTGGATCATCTGCAGAAACTTCGAACCAAATGATCGAGTTTTGCTTTTCAACTCCAGGCTGAACCTCTTCCCTGGAAAGTTGAAATCTAGGTGGTCCGGACCTTTCACTGTCAAGGAGGTCAGACCGTATGGAGCCGTGGTACTACTGCATCCGAATGGAGGGGAATTTGTCGTAAATGGTCAGCGTATTAAGCCATACATGGCTGATACGACAATCGCAGCAGGGGAAGAAATCCCCTTAGGCGATCCATCCCCAGCTCAATAGGCTGATCAAAGTCAAGCTAGTGACTTAAATCGAGCGCTTGGTGGGAGGCAACCCACTGGTAACTGTAAATATTTTTTTTCTTTCGCAATTTGTTCCATTTTGTTTTTATTTAGAAAAAAAAAATCGAAGACCCCCGGAGGAACAGTCCACGGACTGCTCTCGCTGGAGGAACAGTCAATGGACTGCTCTCGCTGGAGAACAGCTGCTCCTCCAGGTAAGTTTTCGACAAAAAAAAAAGGAAGAGGAAGCGGTTAGGGTTTGCCTATTTAAGGCAACTACCCCACTTTCCCACTTAGACTCACATCGCCGCCAACATCCTCCCCATAAGTTTAGAACCCTAAAATCGAAAACCTTAAACTCTTAGCCTTCTCTAAATTGATTTTGGTTCTAGCACTTAATATGTCTTGAGATTTCGAACTTGATCTCCTTTTTCCGGCACTATCTCAACCGGACAAGGTAAAATTCAAACTCTCTCCAGTCGCAAGTCGGGTTTCTCTCATATCTCTTTTAAGCGATTGAATCATTTTTCATGGGATTGCACTTTAATAAGATCATCTCATGATTGCTAGGAAGATAAGAGATTCATTGTAAAATGATATATAATGAGAGCCGCCTTATTTCAAATTGAATTGAGAATTGCGACTGATCATTGTGTTGATTGTTGGTTGATGCGGGTCGAACTTAGGGTCGTTGTTCTTCAAGATAAGATTTGGGTTGTTCGAAAATTGAATGGACTTGGATTTAACTGAGAAATGGTGAAGGTCCATCGTTTTCTACACAACCCACGAACGGTACTAATGCATAATTCATCGTTCTATTTTGCAGATGGCTCCGAGATCCAAGCAAAAGGCGATAAAAACCCCGAAGATCACCCGCGAGAACTACGTACCGCCAACAGGCCACAACGCCCCGGCCTCTTACCCATGGCCGTGCGTTGGAAAGGAGGGTCAGCTGATTGATCTTGACGACCCAATGCTCCTCACCTTCAACTGCGAAGGATGGGACAAGGAGTCTGCGCAAAAATATTTGGGAACCAAAATTCGCACTGTCGATTTCCGTTTAAATTAGGAAACTAGGAAAACCCTAATTTCCCAGAGGCCCTGGATATCTGCTAATGTCACACGCCAAACAATCAGAACACGCAATTAAAGACAAAAAGAGATAAGAAATCGAAAAGAGAGCAAAGTAGATCTTATTCCGAATTCGCGTTTGAGCGTTACAACAAGGTAAGAGCCTGGGCTACGAGAGCTATCGGCGAGATCCCTAGTTCTAAAACCCTAAGACGGCAATAACCTAGTTGAGTCGCAGCTCGAATAACAAAAACGGAAATATGCCTAATTGCTCTAAGTGCTGAGTTTGCTTTGAAGAAGTCCTCCCCATGCTTCTCTCTTAGGACTCCTTATGTACTGGTTCCTAGGTCGGTTTGCACTTTTCCTCTTCTGCCCTTAAGCCGTCATAGCGTAAAAATGGAGATATACCATTTTTTCCGATCTTCGTAATTATCTTCAAAATTTC
>NC_027750.1:29465260-29467539 GCF_000695525.1 Brassica oleracea var. oleracea
ATAAAGAACGAACTTTCCGCGGTTTTTACAGTAAAGTTTGATCGATGACTTAAAATGGCGGGAAACGTGAAATGGGTTCGCTACGGTCTTCGAGAGATAGCATCGAAGGGTAGACGAGAATGCATGGACTAATGTTGTATCGACGTTTCAGAAGAGCTCGGTCGCTACGTAGCGACCGAGCGGAACGAACGCTCGGTTGCTACATAGTGACCGAGCTTCGGCTCGAGCTCGATCGCTACGTAGCGACCGAGTGGGACTGTCGCTCGGTCGCTCGGTCGCTACGTAGCGACCGGACAGCGTGCATGTGCGGTAGTAGTGTAATGACCGAGCTTGGCTCGTCCGTGTTCTAATCGTCATACTCGGACCTATCCGTAACTGGTCTGGGTATGTTTCCGATGGCTTATGTTTGATTTAAATAGAATTCGAACGAAATTTTATCTCGGGAACATGCGTTGCGACGTTCTCTTGATCGGACCTATCCGTTAACTTCGTCGTAACCGTTTTTGACCCCAACAGTTAGCCCCCCAGCTCGTTAGGATCGTGGATTTATACTGAGATTCCAACGTGCAGTATGGCGAGTTCGGACGAGATTGGTGTATTTGGGCGAAGTTCGTGTCCGAAAATCCGCAAGTAAATAGTAATTTCTCATGCCTATAAGAAGGGAGGTAATTTCTTCACAACCTTTACACTTATTCATTCTCATAGAGAGGTTTCTTGAAGAATTCTTTCTTATTTTTCTTTCTCTCTATCATTTCCTTAAAGAAAACACGAGATGTCAAGTAAGAAGAGGAGTTCGAAGAAAGGGTCCTTGCCCGCGAACGTTTCTGAAGAGCTCTGTGTGCCAAAGATAGAATTCGTTCCTCATTAGGTAGACCCGGCCGAGAATGAGACATGGTGGGTGGCGTGTTATGGTTCGATCACGCCTCCCAAAGAGAAATCGTTCCCGGTCATTAACCGTCACCCGGTCGAGGAAGGTGCACCAAGTAGGAGTACTAGCGAATTCCTCGAGGTCATGCGGTCGTTCTACCATATTTTGGATGCGGTAGAGTTCAGGGTTCATCGTCAAGGAGAGCGCGCTAGTAGTCCTCCGGAGGGTTACTTTACTTGTTACAAAGCATTCGTAGTGCGCTGTCGTTTGTGGTTCCCGATTCCCGTTGGATCGTTTTGGGGTGGCGATAAACCAATTGAATCCCCTTGGAATCCAGCACCTCATCGGAGTCCTGATCCTGAGCTATGAGCATGGTCTCTCTCTTACCGTCGATCATTTCGAAGCGCTTCTTACGTTGCAGATCATCAAGGATACGGACAAGTACAGGCTGGTCCCTCAGAACATCATGTCAGTGGTTAACGGGTTTACTTCTAACTTCAACTCGTGGAAGAAGTTTTTCTTCTTCGTTCGTGTGGACGCTGCGTCTGTCAAAAAGAGTTGTATCCCATTGTTCCGGAGGTTGCCGAACGATCGTCCCTTCATCAATCTCCTTGCTCCGTTTCCTAAGGACATTATCGCGGTGAGGGATCTGCTCAGGAACGGTCCTTTCTTCTGGACTTCCTTTACGCCGAAGAGAGTTCGAAAGGCGTTGAGGTTTGTTCATCCTAGTCCTGATTTGGGCGGGGAAACAGGGGGTGATTCCAAGCCTGATGACCAAGGTCCCGACGCTGCTCCCACGGTTGCGACGGGGCTGAATTCTTCAAAGGGAAAAGATATTGACCTCGGTGACCTGGAGTTTTCGGTGGGTGATTGCATGCTTCCAGGATGGGATCCGGACCTTGCTTTCGGCGATGGAAGTGGTATGAGCGAGGTCCCTATTCCGGACTTTGATGATTTCTTCGCTGGTCTTCCTTCGGGATTTGATGCTCCTCCGTCCACGAACGAGTCGGGGAGGCCGAAAGTCATCGCGGAAGGATCTCGTATCATCAACGGGGAATAGGCTTTAAGAATTTTGACGATCAATTCAAGTGTATATATATTTTTTGTTTTGCTTATAACGTGTCAATCGGTTTTACAGGGCTTGAACTTGCTTGGATCGGCCATTGAGGCGAGCCATAGAGAAGCCATGATCTATCGCTTTAAAGCGGAGAAGGCGGAGAAGGATCTTGCTCGCATGCGAGACGAGATGTTGGCGCGAGATGCTCAACTCGCCCGTGATCATGCCAGGGCTATTCGTAGGGCGGAACGGAAGGGCAAGAGGGAGATTGTCGAGATGATGAAGACTCGCGCCTCTCAATTCCAGGTTGAGTAAGGGAACCTCAAGGATGCTTTCAACTCGCTGGGCGACTTA
>NC_027750.1:29467683-29468476 GCF_000695525.1 Brassica oleracea var. oleracea
AGACGCTCATTTCTCCGATCGACGGGAGGATTCAGGGATTCTGGGATCCCATCCCGGTTTCTCCAGATTCCGTAGAGATCACGACCGAGTTTTCTGGTGGCGATGAGGAAGTGAACCATCCTGCGGATGCATTCGGAGCTTCCTTGTCCGGGAATTTTAACTTTGATCTGTGAGAGGTGAGTATTTGACAGGAAGAAGTTTTTCCCTTATCTTGTATTATGCGGCCAAGTGTGGCCTTCGTTCATATATGTCCGGCCGAGTGTGGCCTTCGAACTCTGTATGGGCCTGTTTTGGCCGCTTTTATTTTTATCGGGACTGGCCGTTGGTGGCTTTGAACCCCTACCACTATGCGGTTTATATATATAATGGATGTTTGTTTGAGTTACTTTGTTTCGAGTGGGTTTGAAGTAAACATGGGTTGTCTTCTCATATTTAACTTCGTTGATGCGTGCAATCCGTTGGTTTGTTCGAGACATGATTTTCGTAAAAATCATTTATTCTTACAATCTTTCGGGAACGTTGAGATATGAACGGAGAGACATGTTTTAGGATCTCGTATCGTTTAGATATCATGTCTTTGAGATGTCTGAGACCAATGCGATGGGTTTAGGGCAAGACCTAGGTTTACTCTCGGTTTTAAGGTTTGTGCGGTGACTAGCCGGCTATAGATTTTCCTGTTGCGATTTCTACCTGATTCGTACCGATTTAAAGTCCGCGATAGGTTCTCGGCTTATATGACTTGTATGGTACGAATCGAGCATCTTTCCAGAGATAATTTTTAAGCCAACTGGAA
>NC_027750.1:29469347-29471224 GCF_000695525.1 Brassica oleracea var. oleracea
GAGATCTATGACGAGCAGATCGCAGTGAGGTTGATCGATCCCGCCGGTTTCCTCCTTCGTGAAGGTGATTGAGCAATTCTGACCATCTCGGGTAGGAGACCATGTAGGCCAGTTTGCGCTCGACTCCGCCTTCTGCTCGTAAGCCTTGATGGCCGAAACCGTATCGTTGCAGAATTGCGATCCTCCAATGATCATGTTGACTCTGCGATGATTGTTATCGTTCCCCTTTTCGTCCGGCCTTCTGCCGCGTTTATCCCTAGATTGGTTTCTTTGAGGAGATCGAGGGGCGATCGGTCTCGAGGATGAGATCTTTCATGCTAGTCACTTCCGAGAGCTCTCCAACTAGTAGCTTCGCGGCCAGCCTTGCTCCCAAGACTTTGCAGTTAGTCGTGGAGTGTCCTCGGGACTGGTGGAACTCGCAGAAGGTGTTTTCATCATATCCTTGATTGCGAGTCCACGTATTACCCGTGGTTCGGCCCTGGTCCAAGCTGATCGCGTAATTGTGCGCTTCTTGGAGATCTTCCCCCTCGTGATGGACATACTTGTCGTTATGAGGGTTCTTCTTCTTCGTTGTTGGATCTACATCTTTCGAGGCTGGTCTCTCCGACTTATGTTTTTGTGATAAGACTTTCGTTTCTTCCTCGATCATGATGTAGTCTGTCACCTTGTGGAGGGCGTCCTGGATCGTCCGCGGTTTGTCGAGGGCTATCCATTTTATGAATTTCGACTTGTGCCAGAGCGCCTTTCTGAGCGCATCAATGGCCACCTTGTCACTTATCCCGCTGACCCTGGACATTACCAACTTGAATCGGCTGATGAACTCGCGGAGGGGTTCGTCTTCCCTCTGGGACAGACTCCAAAGATCGACATCGGAAGTTTCTCAATTTATGAACATAGAGTATTGCTTGAGAAATTCTGATGCGAGCAGTCGGAAACTTCCGATAGCGTTTCGCTTAAGGCGTGCGAACCATTCGAGGGCTGCCCCATCCAGATTCTCGACGAACATGCGGCAGTAGCCGGCGTCTTTTTCGCCGTCTTTTAGTCTCGCTCTTCCCATCGTGATGTCGAAAGCCTGAAGGTGCGCCCTCGGATCGGTCGTACCATCATACTTTGGTACTTGGATTTTTCCTGGTTAAGGGGGTCTTCCGAGCCCCTTCCAGCAGCCTGTCGATCTCGGGGTCCGCGCTGGCAGCGTGATGGATTTGGGATTTCACGGCTCTTACTTCTGCCGCAGTCTTGGTGATATAGTCGCGAAGATCGCTGATATCCTATGTCTTGCCAGCAGATTTCCGTGCTTGTCGGCGTTTACTGCGAGTGAGCTCGGTTTGCTTTTCAGCCAGCTTTTCTCGTTCGTTAAAATAGAGGACTTCCGCCTCTTCCGTCATTGGTTTGTCGAACGGAGAGCTTTCCCGAGAATATCGGCTTCTGGTCCTTCTTGGATGTCTGTCGACGTCCTCATCGGTATCGTTGGAGACATCGCTAGGATCCAGGTCGACGTTCTCGACTTCGTTATCCTCCGAATTTTTCGCGGGAGGTGGTGGACTTTCAGGGTTCCCCTTTTCGACTGGAGATTTTTCGCTAGGGTTTTGACCCGAAGGTTGTTCCCGTGCGGCTCCAGGCCTATCGAGTGGGGTAGCGAAGTCGAGTCTTCTCCCGCGGACTATAGTGGTTCCGCGGGGGCGAATTGCTCGAGTCCCTGCCGTTAAAGTTTCAACTTGTTTGGTCAAGGTGCTCACGAGCTTATCCTGTTCTTCCGACCTTTTTTCGTAGGTGGCGAACATCTTTTTAAACTCCTCGAGCGCCGCGGCGTTGGCTGGTGCATTGGCCGCGGATATGTCTGCTGCGGGAGTGTGGAGATCAGTGCCACTGCATCCGTC
>NC_027750.1:29471608-29489978 GCF_000695525.1 Brassica oleracea var. oleracea
TTGTATCGACGTTTCGGAAGAGCTCGGTCGCTGCGTAGCGATCGAGCTTCGGCTCGAGCTCGGTCGCTACATAGCGACCTAGAGGAACGAACGCTCGGTCGCTACCTAGCGACCGAGCTTCGGCTCGAGCTTGGTCGCTACGTAGCGACCGAGCGGGACGGTCGTTCGGTCGCTACGTAGCGACCGGACAGCGTGCATGTGCGTTAGTAGCGTAATGACCGAGCTTGGCTCGTCCGTGTTCTGATCGCCATACTCGGACCTATCCGTAACTGGTCTGGGTATGTTTCCGATGGCTTATGTTTGATCTAAACAGAATTCGAACGAAATTTTATCTCGGGAACATACGTTGCGACGTTCTCTTGATCGAACATGATTTGTTGCGAAAAGACATACTTGTATTTTACGGGGATTTGGACGTTAACTTCGTCGTAACCGTTTTCGACCCCAACAAAATACAACACGCTTCTCAACAACGAGATCTTGCCCACTCGATTCGGTCACACCGAAACCCTCGCTGCTCTTGGGCTAGACACGGACGTGTTCGAGATGCTCAATGCAATGGGGATTGCGCCCCTCTGTTACCAGACGCACGAACTCTACCGGGACCTAGTGAGGCAAGTGCTCGCTACAGCTCATATCGGCTACGACAACCCTCAGGCACGCACATATGAGAACTGTTCTTTCTCCTTCATGGCCAATGGCAACTTCTGCTCCCTCTCGCTTGACCAGCTCAACGAGATATACGAGATCTTGGACGAGCGAAAGGATGTCGCAGTGGAGAACAAGTTCACGCAGACGTAGCGCTTTTGGGACCTCATAGCAACCGGTACCGGATCATTCGCCTCCAGAAAGGCGTATCAGTCCCAGATCAGAAAATCTACGTTGAGGGTGATGCGAAGATGGTCTCCAACCTCCTTTTTGCAAAGGATAAGACATCAAAGGTCACCAAAGGAGAACTGCAAATGCTATACTCGGGTCTTGAGGATGAGATCCGCAGGTCACAAGCTGGAATCCCATTTCAGCATGTCCATACCAACCCCGGTTTCCATCTCATCTGGATGTTCTACACACGAAAAGACTTCCTGCTCAGGACCGACAACAAGAAGGATCGTTGTGGCAGCCTGCTCACTCCATTGTTCAAGCACTTCAGAATCAACCTTCAAGCCTACGCGGTCAACTACAACATTGAGTATGTGGACACTCCATATCTGATCTCATGCCACATCCTCCACGACGAGACCACATACAGATTCACGGACAAGGAAGAAAACGTGTTGTTCATCAAGCTGCCCCAACCGCACCTCACGAACTTCAGTATGATAGAGAACATCCGTTTCTTACCTGACCCAGAGTTCCTCTGTGCCGACCCGCGAGCACAACCTCCTGACGATGATATTGTCGAGCCAGAAGACATCACACCGAACTAGGAAACGGCCTATGACCTAGGTCCACTCGACGATGACGCAGACGAAGCAGCATACCGTCGCTGGATGGTTGACTCGCAGTGGAAGAACAGTAGCCTCATGAAGAGGATCCTCAAGGCGATCACGGGGGATGTTTCGGAGGTCAAGAGCCGCAACCAGCCGCAGCTGAGTAGGCTCCACAGCAGTACCATCGAACAGGCAAGGGACCGGTCGGATCTTCCACTGGAGTAGAGCGTCTTCCGAGGAACAGGAGGATGGCTGGTCGCTCCGAGAGCGGGGAGTCAGACTGATCCCGCCTTTTCACCCTATCTCATTGTTTTATCCATCTGAACAATTTATTTTCTTGCTTTTTATTTGCTCGTTTGGTTTGTTTTTAGCCTACCTCAAATTTATTTTCACAACCAGGGATGGTGTGAACTAAGTCTGGGGGAGGTGATTGTGTGAAACTAATCTCTTTCGGTTTTTATGTATGAGTCAGTCCAAACTTTTGTGGGAATTAGGACCTTATTCTGTGATGATCTTTTAACCACCTCGTGCTTTAACATTCTTATTCAGTGACCTTAGCAGCGACGAAAGACCCACACTTGGACCTATAACGGCCCTGACTTATCTCACCTGACTCTCCAGAAGTTTTCAACAGATCAGGTTACACTGGGCCGACTTAACTCCATCTAAACTTGAACCAAATCTTGACTGCAAATTCCTCTTGTCATTGGCATTAGATCAGGGAAACGAGACTTACACTCAAGACTTCTTACTCTTTTTACCAATCTTGCTGATCCAGAGTAGCTAGTTCATTTTTAGCTAGTACCCACCTTGTACCTAAGCATTTATTCCGCCTTCATGCATTCTATTCTTCAGTTTCATATGTGCAGATATGTGCAAAAAAGTTGGAGAGGAAAGGATCGACGCAGCCTCTTACTCGTAATCGTGCAAGAACAATCAGGAACAACCAGCTCCAGAACAATGAGAGGAGCAGTCAGTTGAGAGCAAAGGAGCTCGACCACAGGGCACCGATCATTCCGCGTATTATCTCCTTCTCTGTCACTTCATCATCTATGATATCATCAGTTATTATTAAAAAAAAAAGAGAGCTATATGTATATTTACCATTTTATGAGATCATCGATAAAGAAGGAGGACTAAATCGGTCAGATGCCCTTTTGAGTTAACTCGGTCAGAACTAGAACAAGGAGGGTTGGTACCAATGGTGGGGAGCAGAAGAACAGTCAAAGCGATAGCCCCAGAAGTCAGCAAAACGAGTGAGAGGCTGTGGACGTCAATGGATCCATTCTCTCTTGCTATTTTGCGTGATATCCTGCATCCACTTCAAAAATTGGTTGCCCCTAAACACTCTTTTGACTCACTATAAATTAGCCTGTTCATACCTAGCACGTCTACCCTGAATGATGTTTTTGACAAGAGGATCACGACACTTTAAAACGAATATAGGGAGTTCTGTCTAGAAAGTGCGTCTTTTCAGGTTTGAGATGTAGAGTATAGAGTCGATCTTTGAACAGTGATCAGCGAAAGTTCTGGTAAAAGTTTGTGGTCCTAGTCGGTTGCTTATATGGTTCAGAGATTTGAGGTTAAGGTATGGTTATTGAGGATTAGGAGAGTTCCCACACTTTTAAACATTTTCCCTGTTCTTGATACTTGCCTTGTTCGAGGACAAAAAAAGGATCTAAGTCTGGGGGAATTGATATATGATGTTTTTGACATCATTGTGTATATGCTTTCTAACTTGTTTTCGTTGTTTTATTGGGTTAGTCTAGTCTTTTAAGAGTCATTTCAGGTCTGGAGAAGATTGAAGAGCTTAAGGAATAGGCATGAAGAAAAGAGCAAGGATTGGAGATTTCCCCTGAAGAACAATCCGCGGAGCAGTCTGACGGTCGATCCTACCAGGAACAGCTAGACGATTGTTCTCGATAATTATGGAAGTTTTCATATCTTCCAAAGATTTTCCCTAATTGCCGATTCTCCACTCTGAAGTCTATGGGCACCTCCATATAAAAGCGACCCCTATCTATCTTATTTCTTTACGCTAGATTTTGGTAAACAGACCTAGACCTATTCTTGGATATTGCTATTGTAAGGGAGACGGCTCCTCTTCTTGACAGAGAAGATCATCCTAAACCCCATTGTTTTACCTTTGATTTACAAGCAGTATTATTCAGTTATTATGTCCTGTTCATCTTGTGTTATATGGCTGAGTAGTCGTCTAGCTTGTCTAGGGTTCTAGGGTGTTAAACGCAAGATTTCACATAAATAAGCACTTATCGTTTCTTCGTTCATTCTAGTTCTTAATGCTAGTTCTAACCTGATCACTTATTGCTAGATCTTAGTACGCTCACCCACTAACCGTGTAGTAGTCTACCTGATATCGAATGAATGAGCTGAACATCTCTAGCCAGCAAAAGTAGATGCTAGAGTGTTCAGTGAACTTATCGAACTTGATCTCTATAGTTTGCGACCGATCCTTGATCCAAACGACAGTTTAGGCGTCAAGGTCGGACCGCAAAGGGAACAGCACCACGACAGGGGGCTGTTCTACTAAGAGTGATCTGTGTTCTAGATCGTGTCTTAACGAGCTTGAATAAATGTTTGGCTAAGTTTTAACACTCGATGAGAAACCCTAGATCAGCTTATTCTCAATATCGAATCTAGACCTTTTAAAATCTTTTACTTTACTTGCAAGTCACTACTTAATTCAAACTCCATTTTAGTTTTAGCTAAGTTGAAAACGCATAAGAATAAAGTGTAGACTGGTCCTCTGGATTGAATCTCAATTATTACAATTATCACTGTTAACTTGACAGTAGGAAATGTTCAGTTTTAGTGTATCAGGCAGCCACTGTTCCAGGGTTCGCAAGAGCCAACCTCGACAAGTAAGAAGGCAACGTTTTGTACGCATCTACTGTGTTGCCAATGCCACGCTCCAACGCCAACTCTCTAGACTTCCAGGCTTTCAAGTAAGAGATAGGTATGTAATGGTCGTACTCATGAACTCCCTAAGTGCACCTGGCCTTGGCCCAGATCCCCACTTCCAAACTTGTTGCTAACCATTTCTCCAATAAGGCTTGAAGTAGCATGCCGCTTGAAGTCGCCACGTTCATCCACCGTGCAGCTGTGTCCCTCATCCAGTCTCTTGATTTGGAACTGGGGACACCCTCGAAGCTTAGATGCTGACACTCTCCCAGACAAGAATCATTTTACAAGGCTCTGAGCGACGACATAAAAACCGAAAATTGTTGGCCAGAGCATAGAGAGACATGTGAGTTTTGAAAGCAAAGCGGTCAATGAAAACCTGACCCACAAACAGATGCTTCTCTCCTTCGTCCTCTGTACCTGTTTAAATCATATACTAACTGTTATCATTCACATATAACATCTATCCATTATCAATAAATAAAAAGATTATATTTCATCGCTACCTTCGTCAGTGGTGTCTGCATCAGGAATAGGGCCAGGGAAGTTTGGGTTTGACATCGGGGGCTCAAGCGCCCGCTCGCGTAGCTGCGCTTCTTCTCCCCTTCATCTTCATTACACACATTCTCTTTCCCCTTACTAAGGTACTCAAGTAACGGGCTTGCCTTCTTCGTTGCCTGTGGTTCCACTGTATTTAATCAACAAGTAACGTTAACACATACCATTTTTGTGTAACAGCCAAAAAATAACTTATTACACACTTTCAGAAGTTTCCACTAACCAATGGATAACGCTTTATTTGGTACGGTTGGCGACGACTCCGGTCCATCTCTCAAACGTATTATGCCGCCCCCATACAAAGTAGGGACCGGATCTACTGGACCAGGCGAAGAATCAGTTGTTGATTCTGAATCACCTATTTTCTCCATCGAAGGCCAACGTTGACTCCCCATAATGGCAAAAGCATCCTTATTTCCGATGGTTACATCTTTACGGATGCAAACATTCGTAAGGAACTGCTGGCTTGCAGTCAGAAAGCACTGGCCCAGCATTCCTTCCCAGAACCACGTGCCCTCAGGGAGACCCACACGACAAGTATTCTCAGCCAATATATGGGCGTTGAGGTTACCATCGCCATTACCACGGTGATCTCTATCATCTGTCCCTAACACTCCCTTCGAAGACCCGATAACAGTATAGTCTTCACGCCTTTGGAATAGGTAGCGAGCGAACAACTTCCTTGCCTATAGTGACCATCAGCGTCGTCGAAGGAAGATCAATCCGAATGGACATGAATAGTTCAAAGTCCCCATCCTCTTTCACATCAACAGGGGGAGTCGATATGTCTCCATCCGCCTTCATCCAATCCGGAAATTCGTAGGTCAAAGTTACGGCTGTTTCCAAACCCACACTGTAGCGTGTTCTCACAAGATCCATGAGACTTACGTAAGTTTGGTTCTCGTGAACCACGATTTCGTATTTATGCTCTGTTGGATCTTCCAAGAACAGCCACCCACGCTGTCCAACTTGCTCCCACACACCGACGACAAGCTTAACAAACTGGCCCATTTACACAGACAGATATGTAAACATAAACGAAATGGACTTCTCATCAGAACTGACAGCCATTTTTTCCATATCTTAAATACCGTGATAGTTATGACAATCAAAATAAATGTCGATGGACCAAAACACCTATTTTGCGGTATCAAACTTGTTTGCAGTTAAGAAATTTAATGCAAAAAGTCAAATCTAAAAGATATTAGAGACATACCTCGAACACAAAGGGATAACGACTACTGTAAAAAGATCTTCGCCACTACAACAATCTCACTCTAACAGGTTTCGTTCTCTCTCTATCGATTCTGCTTTACATTTATGTTTTCCTAGACCTCCATTAAATACACCACCAAAATCCCAAGAGATTTTTGGATAACCTGTAAATCCCCCCCATTTTTTATGATCCTCAGATGTTTCCAACGGCTTTTGCTTCGATCCGTTTGTACTTAACAGAGTAACCGAAAGAAACCGGTCGCTCGAGAAGATATCAGCCGGAAAACTATGTCAGAATAGTATCTTTTGTTTGTACTTCTGAAGATCACGCCGAATCGCAACTTTTCACCTACTCGCCGCACGTCTCGAGGCGATAGGGGCATTTTCGGAAAGGGGGACAAAAAAGATACGGCCCCAACGAGTTCTTTTTGCTTTTGGGTACTTTGTTAATTTTCTTGTCATTGGGGTATATCGGCCCAATTCTCTCTAAATATAATAAGATGATGAAAAAGGATGAAAGAGATTAGTAAAAGAACGAGAGAGGTGAGGTGAGAGCCATGCTCTCGTACAAGAGCACACACATTTTGTGTGACAGCTTTTTTAGCCCTGTTCTCTCGCCGCATATACTAAAGTTCTCAACCACTCTCCTCTCTCAGACTAAAACATTTCTTATATATAGAAACTAAGATGATGAAACGAATTTGTTTAAGGTCACTAAGGTACAAGAAAAAAATAGGAATCATAATCACTTCAAATCTAAAGTTCTCATCAAGTCTCTTATATAAACATCTCCACTCCTCAAAAATCACAAACAATGCCTTTAAGTTTTGGATCGGTCCCTATCTTGGCCGCGGTGGCCATACAACTCCTCCTTATATCCAGCGTTTCTTCCCTCAACATTACCAATGAGTATCTCCACCACGCATGCAACAACACCCAAGGGAAATACAAGCCAGGGAGTGTGTTCGAGGAAAATCTCAACATTGCCCTCAAAAACATATCCGCTTTTAATCTGCAAAAAGGTTTTGCCCTTGACTCCAATATGAATAGACCCTACAAAAATATACCTCCCGATACCGCCTTCGTCATGCTCCAGTGTCGTGGCGACTCCTACGGGTCTAAGTGTCACTCATGCCTCACCACAGCCCTCTCTGGGGTAACATCACTTCACTGTTATCTTACTAGGGTCGGCCCGGGAAGTTAGAAAAAACTATTTTATATGAATTTATATTAATTTTATAAAGCATTTTTAAAAAACTGTAGATTGAAAACAATATTATAAATAAAAATAAATAAATAGAATTTAAAGATCATGTTGTTATTTTTAATAAATATTTTTGGACTGAATTAAAAAGACAGTAATTTCCATTATTCTATGAAGAAAAACTTAATATAATAAGATTAATGATGTCCACATACAATTATGCAATGATCATCCCAGAGAAATATTTTAAGGAAAAACTTATATTATCCAAGGCAAAACAACCTTTTTTTAGTGCGAGTAGCTTGGTCTGTGTATGTTTTAATTAAAATGTGATAGTTTTCTATTAATGAAAGTCATACTTCAACTTTCATGTTACTCTTTAAATTGAATACGGTTTATCGTTATTAAATAAGTTTAGAATTTATTAGATACATTTTACTATTAATTTAGAAGTTATTAATACTGTGGAAACTTGTGTTATGAATTAACAATATATTTAAATTAAATGATAATATTGCATGGACGTTTTTTTATAGAATCCATGCATGCTCGTATGTAATAAAGAGCTTATGCTGTAGATGCGTGTAATTATCTTGCAAAATATATTTTTGCATTGATGTATTAATACTTTGAAATAAAACCGTTTACCGTACAAAATGAATCATTCAAAGTTTTCAAATATCAGAATGTTCGTTTATTAAAATAGCTAAGTAGGAGTAATATATAATAATATATTTGCGCTATTGTATGAAAAAAAAAAAAGAAGAAGTTAGGAGCAGTATTTATCGTGAAATCATGGAACTTAAAAAATAAATTGATGTAAATGGGTAAAGCAAATAATTATAGGAGCACAATTTATCGTGAAATCATGAACTTTAAAAAATAAATTGACGTAAATGGGTAAAGCAAATAATTATTCCTAAAACATTATTCATATGTTAAATGCTCAGTATATGTATATCAAAATAGTAAATTCAATTGCATTCACTATATAATATTATATATTTTATATGTACGTTCACTAATATACTATAAACCTATTGGTTCATCTAGTTTTTTTGGTTTTTATGAGCTATTTTACAGATTAAAATAAATAAAAACATTTTATTGTATTTTCGACACATGTAAATCCAACTAAAATCATTGTACTCGGTTCTGTTGATTTACATTAATTTTTCTTACCGGTATGATCAGATTGAATATCAACAATATCATGAGAGCTGCTTTTATGACGTATTCATAAGACGAAGAACACAACATTATTCGTTTACTAAAATATAAAAGTATACTGTTAAGACCCACACGACAATATTCCCGCATGTTTATGATTTACACCAAAAGCCTACACGATCTCCAACTCCAACTTCAAATTAATGAAACGCCGCGTTTTGAATGCGGACACGTGTCGGATTCTCAAGACTCGAATTAGTGACATGTCCACCTATGTGGACAGCCTAGGAAAGAAGCAAACCCAACTTTATATATAAATATATTAGCAGTCAAGTATGAACTTATACAAATGGGCATCCGCACACACTGAGATATATAATATATTATGTCAATTACGTACAGAAATAATAGAAGATTATAGATATATGTCAATTAGATAATGAACATATACAAATTGGCCTTAACTCAAAAAATATTAAAAGTTATATAGTATATAGAAATAAATTACCAAATATATTATGAAAAATTTAATAAAATTCTTATTTAATGTTTATGTTCCCCAAAATATCGTATCCGACTTTGATGACAATTCTTATACTTACCCTATGAGAAGGTTTAACTAACGTAATCTGATACACTTTAAGGGCTGGTAGAAAACAAAAATCTGTATTATATTTGTAATATAGTTAACGCAATATTCTTCTTTATCGACGCGGTGTCGTTATACATATGACAGCTTCGTAAGAAATGTCCGAGAAACAAAGCAGGAACAATATGGTATGACCAATGCACTCTGGATATTTCTACATTCAGTGCCGGTGACAGCAGAATCCTCTATGATGATTATTTATGTATAACCAACCCAAAGGACCTGAGCGGAGATAAGAAGATGTTCGATAAGAAAAAGAAGGATTTCACCGATAAGCTAATATCTGAAGCCGGCAAGTTGGGAAACAACAGCAAGGGGTCACTGTACGCAACGGGAGAGATGATGATCGGGACAAAGAAGCTTTATGGAATGATGCAATGTACGGATGAGTTATATGAGAATGGTTGCTCTGTGTGTCTAGATTGGCTTGTCTTGCAACATCCATTCTGCGGCGATGGAAAACAAGGAGTTCGATATATGTGTAGAAGCTGTAATGCAAGGTTTGAGCTTTACCCTTTTCTTAGAACTTAATACTGTTTGATGGGAGCTCTTAATTTGCTTTATGTTTGAATAAGTACTATATCAAGAAATAAAAATTGTTAACCTCTTTGTGGTTTATTTTCTGGTTAAATTCCAAGCTTTATAACCCATTTCTCAATGTTACTTTTGAGATCAGGCTAACAACTTTATAACCTCTTTGTAACCCATTTCTCAATGTTAATTTTTGAAATCAGGCTAAACTTTATAACCCATTTCTCAATGTTAATTTTTGAACTCAGGCACTTTATAACCCATTTCTCAATGTTAATTTTAAAATCAGGCTAAACTTTATAACCCATTTCTCAATGTTAATTTTGAAATCAGGCTAATATAACCTCTTTGTGCTTTACTCTAAACAGCTAAATCAGGCTACATCCCAAACTTTATAACCCATTTCTATTTTTTACTTTTTCTTATCTGGGTTTATCCATGTCCATATAATGTAACATTTATTTAACTTGCGTTTAATCTTAATTTAGTAAAAGTAAGTTCATGAGAGTTCTCTATGATAATATTACGGCTCACGTATAGTGTGTGTTTGTGTGTGTGACTCTGTTACATTCAGCATTTAATGTTCTATCACACAAGAATTACCTTAAAATGAGGGCACCCAAGTTTTTTTTTCTCATGTGAAACCAATGAACACTTAGGAATTTGTAACTGGTTGTGCATGAATCTACTCTAAAAGAGTTGAAGCAGATATGTCTCCATCATCATTTATTGCATATTTTGCTCTTTACCGTTGCTCTGACTTTCTTCCATTTATCTCTGCAAATAGACACAATCTTGCTTATTAAGAAGTTAAAAGATTGCTCTCTTTGCAATTTGCTTGGACACTATTCACTTCCCTTTTGTTCTAATTTTTTTTTTGGGGCTCAACATCAAATTAACTTTCCATTAACCAACTAATAGATTCAAACAATTTAACCTCAATTGAGTTTAACAACAGCTACAACGGAACGATCTAATATCATTTAAGAACAGGTTTATGGATCCTATGCTACCTAATCGATCTCGGTTGTTCTCACTTAGTTGTGGCTCTTATGAGATTGACATTTACTTACTTGATTGAAGAGACAAAGAGACCAAATTGTAGTTGATATTTAAAAGCCCTTCCTGTTTTGTGATAATTGTTCATCACTTCTTTCCCCTTTATTCCTTCGCAAACAATATTGAAGTTTAAACCTTTTTCTTGTGGGTCTTTCAAGATTCACTCTGCAATCATAATGACTTTTGAGTTTAATTATTGTTTTTTGTATTTTGATTTCAACAAATCATATGCAAGTATGGAACATTGAGGAAACTACTTGGGAACTCTACTTGTTCCAATGATAATCTTAAGGTGATCTTTAGTGATTTCCCTGGTGGAGGCGCTGATACTTTTGAGCTTGTTTCGAGATTCTGCTACAACAACGGAGAGTTACATGTAATGTCTTCAAATGTAGTCATGTTACATTGTGCTGCTAAATTCATGGAAGTGTTCCTAAACAGAAAAGTGTATGGAAGAGATTCGGTTTTGGGCTTGGTCAGAGGTTCTTCTTGGTTTGAAACAGTGTCAAGAACTTAAAACATCCTCTGAAGGTGATTCTTTAGCCGCAAGTTTGATGGATGCGCTCGTGGGGAACATCCTCTGAAGGTGATTCTTTAGCCATTGAAATGAGTCCCTCTTGTGCTACTTTTCCTTGTTCACCATATAGCAGCTTGTTTCGGTTTTCTTGTGATAGTAAAAGCACAGAGAGTTTCAAGAATAGCTCCTCTCGGTTAACTGTTTCTATGAGGTTCTTGTTCTAAGTTCTAGCTTGGTGAAACGTTCTTGAAGCTGATGATAACGCCAAAATTCGATAATCTTACCATATGTAGGTTCTTTCTATTACCAAAAGGTTAAGTTCTGTTCCGCGTCTTCTAATGAGAAAAGAGAGATTCTTGAAACCACCATTGATACTCTTCACGTGTTAGATAAAAGCGGTATTCCTTATAAGAGCCTTTTCAAGGTTTGAGGCTCGCTCTTGGATTGAACATAAACAAAAGTGTAATGAACAAACTTGAGCTTATGATTGGTCACCAACTGGATCAAGCAACACTTGACAATCTTCTTCTACCATCTCCATTGAAATCAACGCCATTGTTAACTAACATCAAACTACAAAATGGAAACAGAGAACTAACAGAGATAGATAAAGGAGACCGCACCACCAAGCAGGGAAATAAGACATGTACATAGTTTCATGCTCAGGACGTTTCAGCAGCGGGTTGAGTCACACCATGCTTCGGCCACAGCTTGGTGAGAGAGTCATGAGAGTGAACATGGTACTTAACATTCCCCGATGGAGTCAGAAACACCTCAGCAAGCTCAAGCTTCTTAGACGTCAAGCTCGTGCTATCCACCTTCAACGCAAGCTCATCCGAAGTCACATCATCCTTATAGTCTTGTCTCAGAATAGACTGAGCAGCCTGATTGTTTGCTCCAACAGCCGCAGCTTTCCAACCACCATAGTTCCCACTAGGATCACTCATATACAGCTGAAACCCATAGTTCTTGTCCCACCCTGCAAAAAGAAAAGACACTCCAAAGGGACGAAGACCACCGAACTGCGTGTACCATTGCTTCGTGTCACAAAGAAACTGAACCAGCTGCTCCACAGGCATGGGCTCTTGGTACATGAAGGTGTAGCGTTGCGCTTGGACACGAGCCGTGTTGATGAATATGTTGGCATCAGACATGATACCAGCAACGGCACAAGCAACGTGGTCGTCGATCTTGTACATTTTCTCAGAGGAGGTGGAGGTTTGAAGAAACTTGGAGGTGACTTTCTTCTCACCGATCAATAAATTCAAGCCCAGTATATTAACTTTTGATCTATTTTTTGTTAATATATAATATATGGTAACTTTGTGTAATGTTTCCAAAAAAAAAAAGAGGTACCTTTGTGTGTACCAACAGTTTTGCCATCAAGATTTTATTCTTCTTCTATATAATTCTAGTCCCAAATATAAGGAGAGTTATATAAAGAATACCTTACGCGATGTTCATGTATGTTCTTTACTTATATTAGACATTTTAATTCGATATATGCGATGTTCATGTACGTCAAGTATCAACAAGAATACCTTTAAATCTTAAAAACATTATATCATATGCTTGCACGGTGTCACCGTGTCCGTATGTATAGTTTACAGACTACATGTTTTGTTGAATCTCAGTAACATATTATACTATAAAGATACATAGATATATTGTAATATCATTTGAGTTTTTTTTTCTGACAACAAACGGCTACTCCATTACTCAAACTTGAGGTGGTCTAGGTAACTAGACCGGAATAGAACAACCAATAAAATAAATTTCCTTATGAAAAGACCTAGCAGTCTTAAGTAGAGAATCTAAAATCTGATTTTGCGTGCATGAAACATAGTTGATCTTGAAGTCCGGGAAACATATCTGCAAAGTCTCAATCCTTTCTAATTCCGTCGCAAAGCTCGGCCATGCACGAGACTCCTTGATCATAGCAATCAGCTCTTTGCAATATGTCCTAAAGCTCTGGCATGTCGAATGTTGAAGCATATTCTCCATCGCCCATTGCAGTGCTTCTACTTCCGAGTGCAAGGGTGATTCATGTAGAATGTGGTTTCGTGTCCCCATAAGTTGAGCCTTTCCCATACTATCTATCCATACCCATCTACATCCACTGAACTGAGCTGTGGGTGTCCATGACCCATCTATCATGCAAATATTGTTCAAGCTTAAGACTTGAGGTTCCTCATTTCGGTGATCTTGTACAATTGGCGGCACCATCTCATTTGCATTAAACCAGGCTTGACATTCTTTCTCTGCATGACGAACTAACTCCAATGGGTCTCCGTCTATCCCCATAAAGAGCTTGTCATTACGGGCCTTCCAAATGAACCAAATTAACCTAGGATAAGGATCCCTGTCTAATTCAGGTTCAAGAATGTTATTTTTTCTCCAAAAGAGATACTCCATATTAGCATAAATACTCGGTATCGGGAAGATATCTGGACTTGTAGGGGTCACCGTTAGGGACCAAACTTATAGAGCTAGCGGACACTCGAAAATGGCATGAGTTACATATTCGTCTGGTTCTCCACATCGTGGGCAATAATTGTCGCACCTCATATTTCGTCGTACTAAGTTCCTCATTACAGCAGCATGATCTGTTATCAATTGCCATATAGGATGACATATCTTTTTAGGCGCTTTTACCTTCCAAGCAAAGGCTTGGAGCTTGGTAATACTTGGCTCCAGTACCTCTTTTTCTTCCTCGGATTTTAATAAGTTCTGAGCTACCCAATATCTAGATTTAACTGTGTACTGGCCATTCTTATTATAGGACCAGCAGAATATATCTCGACGATGAGTTGAGCTTATGGTCAAACTCCTTATGAGGGGTATATCTGCAGGGCTAACATAATCTTCCAACAAACCAACATCCCATTCCTTAGTTACCTGATCAATTAGGTCACTAACTTTCAAGTTCGGGTGCAAAACTGGAGCTACAGGGATAACCGACCTCGCTGGTGTTATAGGAATCCAGGGGTCTTCCCACACCTTGACTTTATATCCAGAATGAATCTTCTGTCTGATTCCCAATAGCAGTAGTTTTCGAACAGCTGAAATGCTAGTCCACACATAGGATTGACTGCTTACAGAGTTTACTCGCAAAGGCGAACTCAATCGGTAGTACCTTCCCCTCAAGACCTAGGCAACTAGTGAATCAGGGTATAGGACTAGCTTCCATAGTTGTTTTGCTAATAAAGAGAGGTTAAACTCGTGAATCAAACGGACACCGATCCCACCCCCGTCCCTTGGCAAACATACTTTTTCCATTTCGCCCAGTGAATTCCTCTTTTTGGTGGGTTTGAACTCCACCAAAATTGTGCGATGGCACTCGCAAGATTTTCACATATGTTCAATGGAAGTAGGAAGGTAGACATAACATATGTCAGAAGTGCAAGCAGGATATATTTAATCAGAACTTCTTTTCCTCCTTTTAAAAGCCATCTACCTATCCATCCATTCACTTTATGCATTAACTTATCTTTGAGAAAAGAAAAGAGTTTGCATTTGGATCCACTGATATCTTCTGGGATCCCTAAGTATGTTCCCATTCCTCCGTCATTTTGTATTCCAAGTGTATCTTTAATCTCTTGTTTGACTGTTGTGTTAATCCTCTTACCAAAGAGTATAGAGGATTTGTCAAAGTTGATACATTGGCCTGATGCTTATCCGTAGTTCCTGACTGCTTTCATCACTTCTTCACATTCACATGGGTCCGTCTTACAGAAGAAAGGGCTATCATCAGCAAAGGGAATGTGAGATACCGAGGGACACGCACGTGTAACGCGCATCTCCGTTATCTTCCATTGGTTCTCTGCATGACTAAGAAGGCTAACGAGCGCGTCCGTGCATAGAATAAAGGTGAAAGGAGACAAAGGATCTCCTTGACGTAGGCCTCTGCCTGGAACAATATTTCCCCTTGGTTGCCCATTCATCAGCACTTTGTATTTCACTAATGTAATACATCTCATTATCCAAGTGATCCAGGTCTCTGAAAAACCTATTTTTCGCATGACAGCTTCAATAAATGACCATTCCATTCTATCATATGTTTTACTCATATCCGTCTTGATGGCCATCCTCTTGTTACGTCCATTCGGTTTAGTCCTCAGAACATGGAACATTTCTTGTGCAATCATAACATTGTCTGAAATCTGCCTTTCCGCAACAAAGGCTGACTGGGTTTCTGAAATTCTGTCTGGCATAACTTTCTTTAATCTCTGACATAAGACCTTATAGATTATCTTATAACTAACATTACATAAGCTGATGGGCCTGAACTTAGACATCTCATTTGGCTTAAGTGTCTTCGGGATAAGACAGATATTTGTATCATTTAGTCCATTGACCATCGTCCCATCAAAAAGGAATTTATTAACCATAAGAGTTAAATCTTCCTTTACAATATCTCAGAATTTCTGGTAGAAGAGAGTTGTCATCCCATCTGAACATGGAGCCTTCTTTGGATGCATCGCAAAGAGTGCTAATTTGACCTCCCATTTTGTTACCGGGGCAGTAAGATTGTCGTTCATCGGCCCAGTAATAGTCGAGGATACCTCAGTTAGCGCCTCCTCTATATCTTCTGAATTGGAGGACTCAAAGATTTATCTAAACTAGCTAGTAGCAATGGCCACCAACCCTTCCTCATCCTCAACCACATTTCCATTTGCATCAAGAACCTGGGTGTTTATATTCCTTGCTCTCCTTTGCTTAGTATGTGCATTGAAGAATTTCGTGTTTCTATCTCCTTCCCTGAGCCAGAAAATTCTACCTTTTTGTTTCCAAAACATTTTCTCTGCCTTAAGGGCATCAGATAGTTCCTTCAGTGCTTCTTCAATTTCCTCAGTCGTAGCATCATCATTCGCATACAAGCCTTCAACTTTTTCTTTAAGCTCTTCCACCAATCTTGCTGAGTTCACACTGTGTTGCCTCCTCCACTCGCTCAAAGCTTTCCAGCTGCTAAATATATGTTCCATGATATTTGCATCAGGAGGGAGATCAGAAGACTTCCATCCTTCAAGAATGACTTCTCGTAGCTCCTCATTATCCAGCCACCTTTTATCAAATTTGAAGGTTTTAGATCTCCTGATTAGTTTTGTTAGGATGTCTGCAAGAATCAGACGATGATCTGATCTCCATAACCTCATGTACTTTACAGTTGAATGAGGAAA
Organism: Brassica oleracea var. oleracea; assembly: GCF_000695525.1. Taxonomy (NCBI): domain Eukaryota; kingdom Viridiplantae; phylum Streptophyta; class Magnoliopsida; order Brassicales; family Brassicaceae; genus Brassica; species Brassica oleracea. The sequence continues at coordinate 29,488,044 of NC_027750.1, forward strand.
TTTCTCATGCCAATCCGCATTTTCTACTGCTCTGTCTAGACAACATATAACAATAATTCGTCCAGCTCTCTTTTCTACCCATGAGAGCATGTTCCCAGAAAATGGAAACTCCAACATACCACAGTCATTTAACATCTCCTTCAAAGGTAGATAAGAGCTGTCAGAGCGTTGTCTTCCGCCTTCCTTTTCATTAGGTCCAGTAATTTCATTAAATCTCCTATCATGAACCAAGGTCCATTTCTTGTTGCTGAGAAACGTGTAAGACGTTCCCACACTTGTTCTCTCCATTCTAGGACAGGATCCCCATAAACAAACGTCATAAAGACTTTTATTCCATTAATGATTGCCTCAATGTTAATCATTCTGTTATTCGAAAATAAAACATTAACTTGCAATTCATCCATATAAAAAAGAGCTAAACCTCCGCTGAGACCAAGTGGCTCAACGGTAAACAAATGATCAAATCCTAAGTCGGGCTGAATGTTTTGCAACATCAGCCTCCTATTATTCGTCTCAGAAAGAAACACAAGTCTTGGCCGATGCTTCTGACACATCTCTGTAAGGCGTCGAACTGTGAGGTTGTTCCCAATCCCTCAACAGTTCCAACTGAGTGTCCTCATTGATAAAGGTGAGATGGATTTTTGGACCCCTTCGAACCATCGTTTTTGGACGACCCAAATTTTTGCCTCTTTGAACTGAGGTGATGGCGTCTTGGTTTTCCTGTTTCACCAGCAGTACGGGTTTCATGAGACGAAGATGACCTCTTGTGTGGAGATCCCCGAAGAAGAATCTCAATTTTTTTATTCTGAATACCCAAAGGGGCACTCGGTTTAGAGCCATACTTGCTACCTTTCGAGGCTTTAACAGCCGGTTTCTGAGACTTATGTGTCACGTCTTGCACTGCCTTATCCTCCATCTCCGCAAGCTCCAGTCCCATTAGATCATCGTTCTGCACTTCGCAGTCCATCATCCCACCATCTTGTTGCTCTGCGATATCCATATCATTTAAAGCGTCAATAATCAGATCATCTCCATCAACTGGCATTAGCTCCTTCGCACTCAATGTACTAAAAGTTAGATACCGATGAGACCCTTTGGAACGTTTGGTGACATTCTCATCCATATCATGATCAATCCGAGAGGGTGTAACAATAGTACTGGCCAATCTTCTAGTGCCTTGAGCTTCCCATGTGCTCTTACGCTCGGAGCTCTTGCGCTCATGAATTCTCGAGTCGTTAGATATTGGGGCAGATGGCTGTCCGTAAGAGACAACATCTCGAGTACCAGTTACTCTGTCCAAATGATCTCACACAGGCTTTGCTCCTTGTCGATTATTGATGCAAGACTTTTCAAGGGTCTAAGATCAAATCAATGTAGTATAAAAGATTGTCGAACCAATCCTAGGTGATTCTAAAGCAAAGGGAATGCAAGTTTATGCTTAAGCTAAATGCGATCCGGTTTTAAAGATTGTATGAACCAAAAACTATAAGCTAATGCAATAAAGTAATGATCTTTCTTTCTCAATTTGAAGTAAAAGGACTCATGGGGCTAGGCACTTGATCTCAGGTGATGTAGATTCAATCTAAGGGTGGTAAGATAATCAATCAAACATTTTCCTTATGCCTAGACACTAAGCTAAACAAGCTCTATCTCTAGATGAATGTTCTTTTGGTAAAGCAACTCAAGCATCTAATTTCTTAGGTTGAATGTCACTAAAGCAAACATGGAGAACAAATCCAATAGCAATCTTAATTCCTTTAGCAACTAATCTCTTAGGTAAAGAAAACTAAAAGCATTGAAGAGTTGGTTCAGGCATTTCATCATACACCTTGTGGGCAGGAAATGCCTAGAGATCTATTTTAGTATGATCAAGACTAAAATAGCATTTGGAACCCTCAACAAGCAAGGAAACAAGTAGATCTAACTTTTAACACC
>NC_027750.1:29490004-29492210 GCF_000695525.1 Brassica oleracea var. oleracea
AAGATGACTACTCAATACTCTTCATGATGAGCCCAAGAATCAATGATGATTTGGTGCTAATCATGATTAATAGCCAGATTAATCAAGCAAATCACAAGAAGAAATGATCAAAGTAAGATTTTCACCTAAAAGTTCTTTCTTATTGTGATAGAAAACAATATAAGATCCCAACTTTGTGATTACAAGAGTATTTATATCTCCTTGGAAAACCTAATGGTTCCCATTAAAAAGTCTAAAATGCCCATAAAAAATGTTTAAAATCGACTAAGATAAGTCTCGGCTCAGGTAGGAGTCGACGGGGCATACCCCGCGTCACACAACCCGCGTCGGATGCTCACTGATCTTCCGCTTCATGCGCGCGGGTAGTGGAACCCACGGCCTTCATCCCGCGTCAGACCGCCAATCTTTCCTGTCATGCGCGCGGGTAATGGAACCCGCGTGGCTCCGTCCCGCGTGGCTCCGTCCTGCCTCTTCGTGACGCGGGTTGAAACGATTGACACCAACCCGCGTCATCTTCCCGCGCTGGATTTCCGATGATTCATCTAGTTTGTGCGAGCGGGTACTCGACCCCGCGTTGCTCCAAGCCGCGTTAAAGTTCTTCACTCTGTTCTTCTCGACATCTCGACGCGGGTAAACTAACTCGCACTGGTTCTCCCCGAGTTGAATTGGCTTGAACTCGAACTAAACTTCATTTTCATCTTTTCTTTAACTCCCATGCCTCTAAACACCTCCAATCACTCCATAGGTCACTCTAATACCTGATTAAGACATATGAATGCAAAATAGATCCTAAAGATGCTAAACTCTTACTCTATATGATCATTATGTACAAAATGGAAGCTTAAAACAATGCAAATATGCAAGATATCAACTCCCCCAAACTTGTTCTTTACTTGTCCTCAAGTGACTTTGCAAGAACTCATAAGAGAAAGAGGTTTGAAGGTGGGAACTCATAGCCAAAAGTAACACTCCCTAGTACTCAACTTAACATCCTAAGGAAACATAGCAAATAGCATGAGCAACTCCCTATTCAGCTCTAGCTTCTCTAGGCCTATCAATACTCCTTATGCCTCTACACAAGTTGCAATACTCATCAACCAACAAGTTCTTTAAACCAGTTCTCACATTGATTCACACACACACACACGGTGAATTCTTACAAATGGGCACATGATCTCGATCATTTGGCTAGGTAAGGATGGTCTAATATGAATGAAGAGAGAAGGGTTTAAATGTCATCATTTCAAGGTGGTTATCACTAAAAAACAAGGAGCTTGATCATTATGCAAAATTTATCTAAGATTAGAAGCAACTCATGCATACATAGTTTCATTCTCATCATACTGCCCCTTTTGTTATAATCACAAGTTCTACCCCCTTTTACTATCATCTCAAAATCAAAGCAAACCCCTCACATCGCTCACCCAATGAACAACTCTCTTTTTCTTTTGACTCAACTACTAGGGATTTTAATTCACTCTTTACAAACTCTAACTCTTTTTCATTCCCTTCCCCCAACTTCTCTATGATTTTGTTTTATATATATATATTTTTTTATTAGGGGGAAGGTTCTTTGTTACATAATCAAGAGTTTCTCACTTTTTTTTTATCCCTAGAGTTTTCATTTCTATGTGGCGTGCTTTGTCTCCCAAAGAGAAAGGGAACAGCTTCAACTTGAAGGCATCTTAAGAAACACCATTGGTCTTAGACAAGCCACAATACTTGTCAAACTTGTATAAGTGATCAAAAGGGTCTTCAGCAGCAAGACCATGATACTTGTTGTTCTCTATGGTGTTGAGCAGCCCTGATTTGATCTCGAAGTTGTTGTTCTCCACTGGTGGTGCTTTGATTCCTAACCTATGACCATTAATGTGAGGTTGATCATAGGCTCCAAAGGCGCGAGCTTGTCGCGGTGGATGTTGTGGCTGGCACTGTGGTCGAAGGTGATCAGCTCTTGGATCAATACCTCCTTGGGCATCACCAGCTTGAGGCAGATTCTCCATATCAAACCCCAACCCTTGCAAATGGTCTTGTTGCTCTACTTCTCTCCTCTGTCTTGCAATCTCCCTCTCAAGTGCTCTAATATCTTCAACTCTTGGAACTAGGTTTGTTGGACCTCTGCTCCTTGTGTTCATACACCTGAAATCCAAAGGAAGAAAAAGAAAGAAAAGCAATAACACAATTAAACAAAAATTGACTCAGTCTT
>NC_027750.1:29492320-29513211 GCF_000695525.1 Brassica oleracea var. oleracea
CATTTCATCATACACCTTGTGGGCAGGAAATGCCTAGAGATCTATTTTAGTATGATCAAGACTAAAATAGCATTTGGAACCCTCAACAAGCAAGGAAACAAGTAGATCTAACTTTTAACACCGTAGATCATCTCTAATCACTCTTAATCACCCTAGCCCATGAATCCCAAGATGACTACTCAATACTCTTCATGATGAGCCCAAGAATCAATGATGATTTGGTGCTAATCATGATTAATAACCAGATTAATCAAGCAAATCACAAGAAGAAATGATCAAAGTAAGATATTTCACCTAAAAGTTCTTTCTTATTGTGATAGAAAACAAGATAAGATCCCAACTTTGTGATTACAAGGGTATTTATATCTCCTTGGAAAACCTAATGGTTCCCATTAAAAAGTCTAAAATGCCCATAAAAATGTTTAAAATTGACTAAGGATAAGTCTCGGCTCGGGTAGGAGTCGACGGGGCATACCACGCGTCACACAACCCGCGTCGGATGCTCGCTGATCTTCCCGCGCGGGTAGTGGAACCCACGGCCTTCATCCCGCGTCAGACCGCCAATCTTTCCTGTCATGCGCGCGGGTAATGGAACCCGCGTGGCTCCGTCCCGCGTGGCTCCGTCCTGCCTCTTCGTGACGCGGGTTGAGACGATCGACACCAACCCGCGTCATCTTCCCGCGCTGGATTTCCGATGATTCTTCTAGCTTGTGCGAGCGGGTACTCGACCCCGCGTTGCTCCAAGCCGCGTTGAAGTTCTTCACTCTGTTCTTCTCGACATCTCAACACGGGTAAACTAACCCGCACTGGTTCTCCCCGAGTTGAATTGGCTTGAACTCGAACTAAACTTCATTTTCATCTTTTCTTTAACTCCCATGCCTCTAAACACCTCCAATCACTCCATAGGTCACTCTAATACCTGATTAAGACATATGAATGCAAAATGGATCCTAAAGATGCTAAACTCTTACTCTATATGATCATTATGTACAAAAAGGAAGCTTAAAACAATGCAAATATGCAAGATATCAATTATGTATCTTATTCTCCCTCCAGGCTACACCTTGGTTGCGAACGTATGGACCGTTACCAGCTCACGAACCACCATATCGGCTGCTCCGAGAGAGATCACTCCGACGTCGAATGATCCTATCAGCATGACCTCTGCTTTCGTCACGTGAGGAAGCAAGCTCCGGATCATACCTCCTTTCACTATGGCCATATCTCGAATCATTGAAGTGCCGAGACTTGTGATCACTGTAGGAAAGCGATGAAGAAGTAATCTGAGCTTTTTTCTGAGGCTCCTTCTTTACAGACTGATACTGTGATCGTACTTCTGGTACCTGAACCCGTGTAAAGACGCCATGGCGGTTCACCTGCGGAAGTATCATGGCCTGAATGTTTGAGGAAGGACAATACTCTTTCTTGTGGGTTAGCATACCACAAGTAGAGCAATGCTTAAATAGCATTTCATACTTGATTTCAATTGTGACCTCGTCTCCTTCTGGAGATTCAGCCTTTCTCGCAAACTTCAGCGGCCGACGAGTATCTATATCTATAAGCATTCTGCCTTCCATCAGCTCAATTGTGTCATGGTGGACGTGACCCAACCGAGATCCTATCCCCTTCAGATTATTGCCAGTCCAAAGGTGTAGAGGGACACCAATCAATCGAGTCCAAAAAGGAATTATCCATGGATAATCATCATGAACAATAGGTTCCCATCGAACCAGCACAAACATACAAAATTTGAAGTGAAAAGGACCATGTAGAAGAACAGAGTTGAGATCATCTTCTGTGGTAAAGTACAGAAGAAAATTTCCATTGCCCAAGTCGTTAGCGGTAATGCGGTCCTCCATGCCCCATTGTGATGGCATTTTCTGAAGAAGCTTCTCAACATTTTTTTCTTTGGATTGAGTATCTTGCCGATCAAAGACAACTGAAATTCTGTGATGTTTTGAGAAGTGTCTTGATCAGTTAGCTTGATCGGTTCATCATCATCTTCATAGAGAAATCCCTTGCCTTTAATATCCATCCAATGATTGGATTTGTTCCGGTGAAATGACCCCATACGAAGATACGATGGTCGAGAAGGAACAGGACTACCAGTCTGCGACTTGCTGTCGAAACAAAACAAGACCGTCTATCGCGATCAGATCATACGAATCCAATCGAACGCTATGGAGACGACCAATACAGAACACCACTGATTCGGATCGTTGTTGAGATTGATCGTTGCGGAAACAGAGACAGAGGAGACAGTAGACGCGGATCTCTACAGCGGCTGATCACTACGACAAAGATCGTATTAACCAGAGAGAGATTGGTATTTCAATGGAAATAACTCAATCACAAGCTGCCCGGGACTCAAACCAATCCAGTTCGTAGCATCATTAATGTTCCGTGATGAAAACGCCAAGAGAAGATCGTCGCGGTTGAAACGAGGGGAGTGAAATGGATAGAGAGAGGAGATAGCCGGCTTCCTGGAGAGTCGAGACCAGTCCAGATCAGAAGGAGGAAGCGGATCGTCATCAGGTTCTACCGGATCTGGAAATCGCCATTGGAGTCGCCAAAACCCTAGTCGTCAGTGAATTTTACCAAATTTCAATTTGAGTTTTATTATGTATGCTGTATCACCGCATAAGATAGAACTGCAATGGGGAGTTTGTACTAAGGTTCTCAAAACATTAAATTAAACGATATTAACAAAGTATTACTTTGAGATTCTCATGTTTCTGAGATAATCTTGATAAAAAAATATGATGAATATTTATGTATATATACATTCAAGAAACTTGTTTTCAGATTCCCCTATTAAAAGCATGATTAATGGGAATTCTTAGGGTGGGGTTCTTACCAGAATATAAAAAACCGTCTCTTAACTTTTAACTAAAAAACTAAGAACCGGCTCTTAAATATCTTATTTAAGAGTCGGTTCTTAGTTTTTTTTAGTTAAAAGTTAAGAGATTAAGAACCGGTTCTTAGTTTTTTTAGTTAAAATATAAGAAACAGTTTCTTACCCCCCCCAATTAATGATGCTCTAAGGTTGCTCTAAGTTTTTTTTTTCTCTTTTTTACTGAAATCTGGTAAGGTTACTTTGAGTTACAAGACGCTAGCTAAAGAAAAAAATCATCTCCACAGTTTACAGATTTATTTTTCCAGACCTTTTAATGCATAAACGAAATGTGTAATCACCTGAGCGATTGTAATATATGTTTGGTTAAGAATTATCGTATTTATTAATTATTTAATTTACTCTGGAGAAAGAAGTATTATATATCTTATTTTTTATTATAAGTATATGATATATGTTGTTCAAGAAAATGTATATGATATATTTGTTAGCATAGATATACTTGTCTTTATACAACTATATTAAAACACATCTACTTGGTCAGAAGCTAGGTTGTGGTATGAGGGGCGCGTATCACATTTGCATCACTGCAATGTGCATGGCTAGTTTGTATCCCATTTGTGTTTACACATTTCTTTAACGTATACACATAAAACAAAATAAGCAGACTGCGTACACAGATACACACTTGTTTAATATTTAGAAAAGGATACCGCTTTACAGTTTTTCTTCTTATTAAAAGTACAGCATGAAAACACAAATAAACCTTTGACCAAAAAAAAAAAGAAAACGCAAATAAACCCTTTTTATTGTATCAAATGAAACAAGTGATTAAACCTCCCACACACGCACATTAACCTCTCATCAAAAGAGATCATCAATCCAACACATTCTACAAAAACGAAAGCTTCGGAGACTCTTCATCAATCAAGCTGGACATTTGAAGCCAGGTGGTGGAGTCTTTCCACAGGCGACAAGAACCTCAAGAGCAATTGGGATGATAAGGTCGATGTTGAGAAGTTTGGCTTTAATGGTGGTACATAAGCAAACGGCTGCGTCTAGGTCAACTAAACCTCCCAAAACCGGACAACACTTTTCTTTAGCGTGCGTTTTACCAAGCCCGATGTGAATCAAACCTCCAAGAACGTCCACACAAGCGCCTAGCTTCAACGTGTCGATTGGGCAAGTCTCTGGCTTTGGTGGAGTTGGTGTTGGCGGTGTTACGACCGGTGGGGTTGGTGTCGGTGGCGTAACAACAGGTGGCGGTGGGCACGGTGATGGCGGCGTTACGACGGGTGGAGGCTTATGAGTGGGTGGTTTAGGGGTGGACGGAGGTGGTTTAACAGTGGGCGGTTTCGTGGGTGGTTTCGGGGTAGACGGAGGAGGTTTAACGGTGGGCGGTTTCGTGGGTGGTTTCGGGATGGACGGAGGTGGTTTAACGGTGGGCGGTTTCGTGGGTGGTTTCGGGGTGGGATGAGGTTTGGTAGGGGGTTTCGGATGTGGGTGTGGTTTGACAGTGGGCGGTTTGGTAGGGGGTTTAGGGTGTGGGTGTGGTTTGACGGTGGGTGGTTTGGGAGGTTTTACTGCCGGTGGTTTAGGCGGTTTGCTAGGATGTTTAGGCGGTTTGTGGGGGTGAGGTGATGGTTTAGGAGGGCTACAGTCGCAAGCGAAGGAGACGGCAAGAAAGCCAAGGAAGAGGAGGATGAGAAAAGAGAGGTTTTGTGTACGAGACCCCATTTTTCTAGATTGAGGGTGTGGTTTACCCAAAGGAGTGAGTAAGAAAGATATATGAGTGTATCATTTTATAGAAAGATATTAAAATATATTTTCTATATATAATTTTCAAATATGCATTTTGTGACTAGATTATTGAAACTGAATTTCCGTTTTTGTTTTTGTGTTGAAATCTAGATTTTGTAGCACGTGTAAGTCACTTAGTTACAAGTTGTCATTTCCTGAGTAGTAAAAAAATAGGACAACATTCGTTATATATATACTTCCATAGAAACTCTATTGTGGATCAACCTATGTGAAGAGGATACAAAAAATAAGCTTTAATAGTAAGTTAAAAAAAAAAAATTGTATTCCTCGCAAGGTTTCTGCCAAATCATTTGCTCTATCCTTATCCCTCTGAGTTTTTTTAATCTAGGGAGATATATATACCTTGTTATTCATAGTCTACTTAGAACAAGGAAGCAGATATATATTAGATTTCTAATATACAACCTCTGAGTAACTCGGATTCGGCCACCTCCTCGAATCATAGGATGACTCTATCCACTCTTCAATGTACGTAATATTATTTGATCATCCATGTTTTTGCACTCGGTAATTTCTAGCTATATATTAAAACTGGAAATTGTTTTGAGTAAATTCGATTATGAATAGTTGGTAAACGTACGTTTAAAGGATGGTTTTATGCTTCTGCCACGGTTGTTTAAATAAAGGAATAAAAGAGTGCAATTTTAACCAAAAGAGAGAGAGAGAGAGAGTGCAATTTCAGTTCTACGAGACCTTGATCTGAATCCAAAATATATTATGATAAGAAAAGAAAATTCATGCTTTGTCCATCCACCAAAAATATTTTTCTTAAAGAAAATATGATCATTGGCCAAAAACCATGAAATTTGTGGTTGTAAAAGTAAGAGACATTCATAACATTCACTTAAAGTCCTTTGTTTTAATTTCTTGGACATGATCATAATGGTTTAGCCAATATAAAACGTACAAACATGAAAATGTTTGACCAAACGACCACCGGAGATAAATTGTCAACATGCATTGAAAAACATAAACTTTCGCAAAGGTAGGCACCATTTTTTTTTTTTGAATTGAAAAGGTAGGCACCATTATCGTACGTCTTTGTTTTCTATTTCTTTCTTTTGTTCTCGTTTCCAAAAAGCTATTGTCACCAAGCTTTTCCATTACATATTTTCCGTAAAATGATCGATATTTTCATATATGGGTAAAACTTAGCTTTTCCAAATATGCCTTCTCTTTTTATAATCCTGTCTAATAGTGTCTTGCACCCTGGTTTGTTAAATCGGAGATCCAGTTGGTCAAATATCTAAAATCAAGGCGTAAATCAGGGAAATGTCCCGATATTGCCAAGCTCTAGCTAGTACTCTAGCATAATAGCATTTTAGAGAATGCCCAGTCTATCAGCGTTTAACAGTCACTAGATTAAAACATTTGTTATGTTATTGCATAGATTTTCTTTTCTAAAAAAACTTTGGGCAGACATATTTTGTAATTACTAGTGAAAACAATGGGAGTAACCAGAGGATTTTGTAGTGTAATGGCAAGTGGGCAGTGGGCAGTGGGCAGACAATTTATGAAGGGATTTTGTCAGCATTACTTGACTTAAGACACACCTCCCATCTTCTATAGTGACAAGATATAATTAAAGACATCCTTCTCACTCTTCTTTTTTTCTAGTTCCTTCCGTTTTAGGTCCACTTTTCGAGAAGCATATTAGGCAAGTTCAGAACTTCTCTTGGGTTTTAGTTTATGTTTTTACCTACTCAAAAAGGAGGAAAAGAATCAGTTTTGGTTTAGCATACCAAACCTACGATATAAAGTATTCAAATGTTCAGTATTCATATAAAGTATATAAGTCGATATATCTTGAGCCAAGGTCCCAGTTATTGGGATTTCGTAGGTAGATGACAGGTTAAAAAGTATTCGTTTATATTGATGAAATCACTCCCCCACCTCCATAACGTGTTTCGGCCGTTCAGTCATTTACATTTTTCATATAACCAATCTAGGCTTTGGATCATATATTATCCATCCATATGATTTGTTCAAAGCTTTTTCTTTAGTTTGTTTTTGTCTCCCGCGTTTGAAAGATACGAGCTTTGTGCGCCTTTTATCAGATCTTTAAGTGATTGAATAACGTCCGTGATTGATGATTCTCTTTAGAATTTTTCCATTAAATATTAATTTTAAAATATATATTGTACTACTATTATACTAGTGATGATTCAGAATATGATTTCATTGTGTAAATAGGTCAACATATACTAATTAAAGCTAAATCTAGTATCTGATTGGTAAAATTGAAACGATAATTTGGTTAACACACACGTTCACTGCGTTTAAAATAACAAAACTGTAAATTTACTTTCTTCAGAACACGATTTATAGTTATTTTTCTCCCAGATTCTTTCACATGGCATCGAAAGCTTATTTATTAGTATTGTTGGGGATTTTTGTTATTCAAATTTCTATTTGTCCTGGATAAATTTATTATTGAACAGTTTTCACCATACTATTCGCAGGTGTACTAAGAAAAGGTAGAGTGAAAGTTGTACAAAATCCCACTGTGTTTGAGGAATAAAGGTTTTCTCTACCACTTTTTCTCTGAACAACTTTTCTTTGCCATATTCACTTTCGCATCTCTATTGACAATATCGCAAAAACATTGTGGTTTATTTTCTAATTCAGTTTATCAAGAACTGTTTAAAATTATTTTAGTTATAAACCTACTTTGTATGATAAATTATGAAATTAAAAACTTTTAGATTTATTCACGGTGAATAAAACAAAATAAAGTTTAGACGCCACTACAAGGTGGCGGGTAGGATTTGGCGGGTAGCAAAAACATTGAAAACCCGTGAAGTCTGTCACTTTTAGGATTTAATTTTTTTAAAAAACCAAAAATGGGAAATGGATAATGTGACGTGCTGAATGCATCTCATGCATGCATGTGACTCCACCATAATTTAAGAAAAAACAAACTTAAAAAAATGTGGTCTGACTGTCTGAGTACTCATGTACTAGTCGTAAGGACACGTCAGTCCATGACCAGCCGGGGAAAAAAATGTACACGAGAAAAGATATCGTTGTGATAATTTGTTTTGCGGAAGCTTGATCATTTCTTTACTGATAGAGAGATAATAGTTAGAGAAAATTGGCCCATGACAGTATTAGTTTTATTCTGACATTAACCTTACTTCCTCATTGACGGCCTTAGATGAAGTTGTGTCGGTATGCTCTGTGCATGTCGAAACTATGTAGCAGATGGAAAATTCTTTTCTCGTTCTCTTTCTTCTCGTAATCTCTTTCTTTTCAAAGTTCTTTTTTTTTTCTTTTCATTTCTCTATATTTACAATTAAATGTGTGTTTTGCACTGTCTTTCTTCTCTCTCCTTCTCTATTTTCTTTGTAGTTTCTTTATTTTTGTTTCATTTTTTAAATCTATAGATCGTTATAATTAAAAAAAAAAAGAGAAAGAAATTTGTTTTGCACTACTTTTTCATATTATGTTCTTCGTTTGGATTTTTTTGGTTCTTTTTATTTTATTTTCTATGTTTGATTTTTCTCATTAATATATTTTATCTTTAATAAACTCTCTTCCCAGGGTTGGGAAGTTGCTGAAGATCGAAGATGAATCCAGAGTGATGGCTAGCAATTTCGTGATGTTTGTTGATATATATAGCATTTATGTTAGCAGCCATTTTACTGGTTACCCAATATTATTTATGTTTATTAGTGTATCTGTTGTTTTCTATCGCCATTTGAGATAAAGATTTTTAGATGTTAGTATTTAATTGTCGCTAACTGATAATATGTGGTAAAGTGTTATAAGTTACGTGTTGTTAGTAGATATATAGTTGGTTAAATGATATATGGCTTGTTAGGCGTTAAATTTTTCTTGGTACTTGATTTATTAGCTAATATAGTATTTGTTAGCTGATATATATTTTCGCAGTAGATACATTTTTTTTATTATGTATGTTATTGAATCTTTAAACACTCTAGACATAATCATGATCAGCCAACAAAGCATATTCTATGGTTTGTTAGCTGATATATGATTTTCTGAATAGACAGCTTTGTTTTTGGTTTGTTAGATGATAGATGGATTGATACATATTTTGTGAGTTAATACATTGTCTGATAAATGGTTTGTTATTTGATAAATGAATTTTTATATGGTACATGTTTTCTTAGCAGTGCATAGTTCATTAACCAAAAAATTGATATTTAATATTATGTATATTATTGAATACCTAATCTTCTTTATCATCAATTTATACGATATACTGTATATAGAATTAGAAAATATTTCGCAATTGTGTAAGATATTTTGTTATTAATACCATTCAAAGTTCGTTGCTACTCTTGTTTGATAAATAGTTTGTTATAGGATACATGATTTATTACCCATCACATATTTTGTTAGCTGATGAATAGTTGATACATGGTTTGTTTCATGGTTCGCAATTTATTAAATGATACATACATACCAACTAACACATATGTTATCAAGAACGGGTTCTTCTTAATTTTTTGATACACCACGGCACGGATTATGATTGAAGAGAAAGACCATAACACAGAATCGCTATTAATATGATTGGAAATTGAAAGCAAATTATGATTTGAAACAGAAAGGGGTAAGAACAAAGTTCACCGGAGGGGATAAAACCCCTGCAACCTGTCATATCGGAGTATTTAATGTTAAATCCTTCAGTGAGTTTAATGTCATATCGGAGTGTTTAATGCTAAATTTTTAATACAAACATAAGAGCATCATTAGTGGTATGATACCCATTTAGAGTATCTAATTTATATAATATTAATAGTTTTAATTTTATTAAAATTATTAAATTTCAAACAAAATAAAAGTCCAACCAATGAAACAACAACAAATATTACCGGAGTCTATATCAAATTGTGTGGAACGTTTCTTTATAAAGGTACGTTATCTTTCTATTGTTTTGATATTTTTATTTCAAGAAACCTATTCAGAAACTACTACGCAAGTTCCCTAAGAACAGTTTTAAAAAAAATGATGTACTGAATATCTATTTATTAAATAAAAATAAAAGGGAATAGAGAACTAGAAAAGTTCTTAATTGAGAAATTTAGAGAACCACATAACAACCTTACTGTCCAAATGTCAATTTTATACTGGTTAGATTTTTAATATCAAAATTAAATTTAACTAAGAAATTAAGTTCTATTTAAAATTTATATTTTGTTGCTGTAGAAAACCCATGTGGATTCTTCTTACCAATGGTGTTGCTCTAATAAGACTATCCACATCAAAAATATTTCAATTAGAATATGTCACCAAAATAATAATATTTTAATTCTTTTTAAAGAGATTCATGCTGAAAGTCGTCATTAGAGAATTTTGGACATGAGTCTATCAAAACATTTGTAAAAAGAAATCATTAAAATATTGTATTTTGTTGAGAGATTCAAATAATAATGTCCTAGCGAAACATACTGATGCATGAGTATGATTTCTCAACTTTGTTTGCTCTTTGGTTAGCAAAAACTACAAAGAAATATTTGATAAAATATCAGTATTTGTGATCGGATAAGAACGGATATCCAAATTAATATTAGTATTTGTGATTTGTTGGGATCGGATTTTTGGATTAAATATTACTATTGATTTCGACACGTCTACTAATAATTCCCATCGTTTAGCACCTCAAGACGTACAAGAAGACAGTAACATACTGGGAATATTATAGTGGCACAAATATATCAGAACTCAACTGTATTGTGACACGATTGAGGGTACAAAGAAAAATTTATTATGTCTTATTTTTTCAACTTATCTTCTGCTACATTTTGTCTGGATTTGAAACTTTATTATGCTATCTTTAGCTAATTCATGCAATAATAGATTTCCTTGGGATGAACTGGCACAATTTTTTTTTAACACAGAGATGAACTGGCACACATATTAAACATTTGTCGGTTATTTCGTACGTATATTCCAGAACAAAAACATACTAATGTATGTTGATATGTATTGCCATTTACAAGAATAACATTGACAAAAGAATACAGAGTAGATGTTCATACATTTTCAGTGTCACATGAAAACACAGTTAAGTAAGTTTGGGTTGACTCAAAATAGTCAAAGCAAGTTAAGCGATCATTGAGGCCGAATACTATAGATTATAGACACATTCCCTCTCTTTTTTTTGAATGGTTTTTCCTTTAAAGTAATGCAATCGGGAATTTTTTTTTTTTTTTTTTTTCCTGCAAATACCGTTTATAAATTTGTGTTCTCCCTTGAAAAGAGATTTTGGTTACAAAAAGCAGATAAGTAAAGCGTACGACAAGACACATGTGAGAGAAGACTTTGTGATGATAATTATGCTATGACTGGAAATATTGAAACCAAACAGAAAGGTAGGATTCTTGGGAAATTTGAGGTCGTGTTGAACGCTGAATCTGTGAAGTGCTCCGGTCTATTCCAATAATCTTTGCTTTCATGACCATTTGACCGTCTCTAATCAGAAGATGAACTGATCTACTTGATGAATTATGCAGTCTCAGGTTCATTTGAGTGTAGCATACGGCATGTAACAAAAGCTTGCAAACTAGCTTAACTCTCTTATTTGGAGAAGCCTGTAGGACCCAGTTGAGAGAACCATCGAAAGAGAGGGGCGGATTTAGACTTTGATAAGCAAAGAAAGACGTCCACACTTCTCTTGAGATCGAGCAGTGAAAGAACACGTGTGAACGTGATTCATCTGCATTACTACAAAGAAGACATACACTTGGAACATTCATACCCCACCCCAGTAGCCTGTCCCTTGTAGGAAGTCTATTGAGAGTTGCAATCCATGCCAAGAAAGCATGTTTTGGGATATTAGAGCTAAACCAGACTGACTTGAACCATGGAACTGGAGGAGGGCTTGGATAAAGAGATTCCCAAGTCTTTGTCGATGAGAATACTCCATGAATCGAGTCAAGTGAATGGCG
The DNA here is from genome assembly GCF_000695525.1 of Brassica oleracea var. oleracea. NCBI lineage: Eukaryota > Viridiplantae > Streptophyta > Magnoliopsida > Brassicales > Brassicaceae > Brassica > Brassica oleracea. The sequence goes on from NC_027750.1 coordinate 29,503,916, forward strand.
CCACTGAAAAAAGTCTTGTACCGAAGAATCCATAGTTGAGGAGACGCCAGCCAAACTAGCTCGAAGAAACTGGTTTAAAGGATGCCTCCCTCTTGGAAGGCGCCAGCCATCAGACGTCGTTGCCTCAGAAACTGTGGCCGAGTAACTAATACCTGAGACCATAGGTCCTGACCCTCCACATATATCAAACAGAGGCCCTAGCCCTGTCCAGTTATCATGCCAGAAGAGTGCCCTTGTTCCAAATCGTACATTACATACCAAAAAGGCACGTGCGGTGGATCTGAGCTTCATCAAACTCCTCCAAATCCAAGAGCCAATGTTCTGGAAATCTGTGTCCCAAAACACTCTGGATCCAATTAAATGCTCTTGTACCCAAGCAACCCACAAAGACCCATTTGCTGCAAAGAGAAGCCAAATTAACTTTAACCCGTAGACTTGATTGGAATCAGCCATTCTTCTCAAGCCTAGTCCTCCTGATTTCTTTGGCGTACAGACCGAAACCCATGATACTTTTGCGCCTTGTGCTGAGTCTTGTGTACCATTCCAAAGAAAAGCATTACACATTCTTTCCAGAGAATCTGTGCAAGCTTTTGGCAGAGGGAATACTGATGCCCAGAAAATAAAAATTCCATACAAGACAGATTGGAGAAGCTGCAGTCGCCCTGGAAATGAGAGCCTCTTGACTGTCCACGAATTGATCCGAGATCTGAATTTATCCAAAAGGGGCTGGTAATCTGGAGCTTTTAGCTTGTTGGGCATGAGAGGGAGCCCGAGATATCTTATCGGTAGAGATCCATGAGTTAGGCCAAATCTTCCTGCAAGAGACTGAGCAAAAACCAAGTTCCCACCATCAACAAATAAGCATGACTTTGACAGACTTAGTCCCAATCCAGAAACATGATGAAATTCAGTGAGCGATTGCAGAATAGCAGCCAGTGAACTCTCTGACCCGTCAAAAAATATAAGCATGTCGTCCGTGAAACTTAGGTGCGTGATAAGAGGACTAGAACACCTCGGATGAAGGGAGAAGTGGTTTGCCAAAGCAGCCTGGTCTAGCTTCTTTGACAGAATATCCATGACTAAAACAAATAATGAGGAAGATAAGGAGTCCCCTTGCCTCAGACCCTTCTTTCCTGGAAAGAAGCCCACTAGCTCGCCATTTAGACAGACCGAATAGTATGGCGTCATATAGCAAAGCCGGATCCATTCAACAAAAACTTCTGGTAATTCAAGAGCCTTGAGAATATTGAGGAGAAACCTCCAGTCGACATTGTCGTAGGCCTTTGTGATATCTATTTGTAAGCATCCCTGCGTTAATTGTCCAGGTTTGTTAAAATCGTCAACAAGCTCTGCTGCCAAAAGAATATTTTCACAGAGCTGACGACCCTTTACAAAATCCACATGATTCCTTTGTACTGCAAGAGGTGTTATGCACTTAAGTCTTTCACTGAGAATTTTTGATATCACTTTATACCCCGTGTTGCATAGAGAAATTGGTCTAAAATCTGAGAGCTTTGCCACTCCTGGAGATTTTGGAACGAGGGCTATGACCGTTGCATTGAGTTGATGAGGCATTGAAGGGTTTCTGAAAAAGTCTTGGACTGCTGAAATCAAATCTGGGCTTACAACACTCCACGATGAACAGAAAAACTCCGATGAAAACCCGTCCGGTCCCGGTGTCTTATTTTTTGGAAGAATAAAGACAGTGTTTTTAATATCCTCGACAGACGAAATTGAGCAGAGATAGAATGACATGGAAGCTTCACATCTAAAGGGATGCAACTGCTGAATTTCATGAATAGAGAGGGGAACCACATCATCATTTTCAGATCCCAAAAGGTTAGAGAAGTAGTCAGTGGCCATCTCCTTTACTGCTGCTGGATCATATATTCTTGTATCAGCTCCATCTCCTTTACTGCTGCTGCTGGATCATATATTTTTTGTTTGTTACTGTTCAAAACCAATATAAGAGCTATAAACCCAATCTTTATGAAAAAAATATCATGAAACTAATAAAGAAAATTGACCTTCCAATATATAATTATGGAATAATGGATTTCAATTTCATGCATGCATGCATGTCCCTGCACCATTCGTTTCTTAATTTCCTCTCACGACCCAATAATTCGAAAACCAAGTAAATTAAAAGAAATATTGGTGGTCGTCTGAGTACTTGAGTATTATTCGCAAGGACGTGTTGTTGGTCCATAACCAGCAGAAAAGACCAAGAAAACGATATTGGTTTTGATGTTGAATACACGTCGGTCCGTCGACAGCAGAAAAGAAAATAAAATCCAGATGCCATATGAATTTGTTTATGTCGGTAACTCAATAGCAGAAAATAGCAATATATATATTGAATCAAAAAGCGATCATCGTTTTGATATTTTAATTTACGCATGTACCTACATCTCCACTAAAAATATTGAAATAAAAATAATAATTTTAATTTTGATTTTTTTGAGGAAAGTATCTTAACATTAAAGTAGTGATATATTGTAATATATATATATACTTTCTTAAAACACATTCATTAGAAATACTCTTAAAAAAATAAAAATAAACATTTTTATTGATTGCAGATTTTTTTTTGTAAAACAGAGGTTGACTAGCGGAATGGTTGGTTTTCAAGTTTATCAAAATTGAAGTGAAATCATAGTTAACTCTGGATTTAGCTAACTTTTAAATTAACAAATCGTTTGAAGGAACTCCACATGTCCTATTTCTTAAATATGCCTTTCAGCACAAATATATCTCTGATCCCCAAATTCTCTGAAGCTTCGAGAGTCTCAGAATACCACCCTATCTCCTGTCTGAATATTGTATACAAGGTCATCTCGAGGCTTCTAGTTTCAAGACTCAAACCTATTCTACAGCACCTGATTTTCCCGTGTCAAACTGCATTCGTTAAGGATCGCCTGTTTGTTGAAAACACAGTACTTGCTAGTGAGCTGATCCATGGATACCATAAGAACAAGGGATCAAAAAAATTACCATAAAGATGAACATAGCCAAAGCTTTCGACACACTATCATGGGAATTTCTCTTCTCCTGTCTTGAAGGTCTTCACATCCCTCTTAAGTTCATTTCATGGCTCGGGGCCTGCATATGCATGACATGACTGGCTACAATGGTACAGTCTCAGGTTATTTTAAAGGCAAAAGAGGCTTCAGGCAAGGTGACCCACTGTCTCCTTACTTATTTGTGATCGCTATGAACTGCATATCCTTTATGCTAAACAATGCAGCGGCTCATGGGAACATTCAGTACCATTCCAAATGCAGTAAGATGAAACTAACACACCTATCATTTGCCGACGACTTACTGATTTTCATAGATGGGTCTTTGGAGTCGGTCCAGAATGGCAGAATGTGCTTCAAGTCCTCAATGAATTTGAGCAACAGTCTGGCTTGGCGATCAGCTACCAAAAAACAAGTTTTTATGCATAAGTCTGTCTCCTCAAGAAATTGAAACAATACAGGCAGGCATCTACTGGAATGTCTTGTGGGACTCTACCTGTCCGCTATCTTGGAGTACCGCTCAATTCAAAAAAACTGAACCTTGCCAATTGTAAGCCTCTCATTACCAGATCAAGTCAAGACTCTCCTCTTGGTCAGTGAAGTCACTCTCCTTCTCAGGCAGGCTCCTCCTCATTAAAACTGTGATTGCGGGAATCACAACATTTTGGTGTTCAGCCTTCATCCTGCCAAAAGTGTGTGTTAGGCGTATCAACTCTATGTGCAGTGTGTTCTTATGGAAGGGAGATATTGATAGCCACAACTCTGCAAGAGTGGCTTGGGAGACAGTAGTACTTACAAAAGATCAGGGAGGCTTGGGGATTAGGGACCTCCAAACTTGGAATAAGGCTTGCTGCTTAAAGCTGATCTGGATGTTGTTCTTTCGTGATGGGTCTGTGTGGGTCGCTTGGTTCAAGGAGGTCATTCTAAAAGGGTCCATTCACAACTACTGGACAACTAAACCAAGCATCTCCTACTCATGGCTAGCCAACAACCTCCTCAAGCTAAAAGATGAAGTCTTCCCACTCATCAAATTGCGGCTGGAGAATGGTGTCTCTGCTAAATTTTGGTTTGATAACTGGACTCCCTTTGGAAGCCTTTCGACTTTCCTCAGTAACTCCTCATCAAGATTGGGTATTCATGAAAAAGCTTATGTAGCCTCACTGTGTAGGAATGGATCAATTTGGTGGCTTCCACCTGCAAGAACAGAAGAACAAGTTCAGTTACAGACATACCTCACTACCGTCACTCTCACTCAGGCTCAGGACTACTATGAATGGGAGCTGGAAGGTAAACCTACTCAGACTTATAGCACCCGAGATGTTTACACTTACTTGAGAGGAGAAATCAATTATGTGATTTGGGCTAACACGGTTTGGTCTTCCTATGAGATCCCAAGACACAGCTTCCTTGTTTGGTTGGTAATCGAAAACCGATGTCCAACTAAAGACAGACTGCTCGGATGGGGCCTTCAGGTTTCGCCACTATGTCTTCTTTGCAACTCAACTATGGAGTCTAGAAATCATCTCTACCACGACTGCCCCTTCAGCTTTGATCTTTGGTCCTTAGCTGCTTCGTGGTGTAGGATCACCCCCACTAGAGATTGGAACGATACAGTCTCTCAGATGATTGGACTACCGAGAAGCAAATCGAAGCGCCATCAAACTCTCCTAACTCTCCTAGCTTGGAAATCAACAATATACTGGACATGGAATGAAAGGAATGCTCGGCTTCACTTCAATGTATACCGATCAGTCGATACTATCTTTGCAGTCATTGATCGTCAACTGAGAAACAAGATTATGAGCTTCAGAGAATCTAATCCGGTTCTCTCCTCAGCGATGTTGCAAGCATGGTTTTCAGTGGGTTAGACTTCTCTCCATCGACGGATTCATCCTCTCCTACCTCTCAACCATTGTGTTTTTTGTCACAAGAAAGCTGATCGTCTTTTCTAATCTGGGTATGTGGGTTCTTTTTCTGTTTAGTTAATGGGTCATGAATTATTAAGGTTTTTTTATTATGAGTTTTAAGTCTGGGCTGAACCCTCTTAACTAAAGCCAAAAACTTGTAAACAATTTTATTTTCTTTTTATTTAATGAAAGCCTAAGTTACAAAAAAAAAAGAAACATATTCATGTATTTCAATACATAACAAATGTACTGTATTCCTTGACAAAAGAACAAAAGTAGAGTAATTATTTGGTATTATTACATATTAAGCAAAAAAAGTTTTGAGGATTTGGATTTGGGTTTGTCACATGGAAACCCAGTTAACAGCCTGGGCCGATTTAAAGAACTCAAAGTAAACCTGAGCCAATTATATTAGATTTCACGGCCCATTATATAAGCTTCTTCTGGTCCAGTGGATAGGATGGTCTCAATTCTCAAAATATTCGAGGAAATGAGAAAATGTATAGCATCCAGCCTTGGAATGAGCACTATTGCTGTATAACAGACTTGTCAGGGAGAGTAGACCGCGTTGATGAAGCCTACGAGTTTCTTAAAAGACTTGGTGAAGAAGGCAGGTGAATGTAACTGAATTTACACCCGACAATTTCATGTAAACTCCGTTACAAAAAAAAAAAAATCATGTAAACTTTTGTAAGATATAATCACATAAACGTAATAATGTTACTTGCTTTGAATTAATAAAAAGTTATTACCAACAACAAGCCATTGGCCAAACGATAACCATAACCTTATGAATATCAAAAATAAATTTTATAATGTATTTATTAGTGAGGTTGAACTTTATAGTAGGGTTTTTATTTTGGTTTGTATATGATGATCACATTAGATATTACAACTACCATATGCATGGAGATTGAAAATTGCATGAACAACCGAAAAAAAAACTTACTAGTCATTAAACTCAACCACTAGTCGTCCACCACTAAATAAACTCGTAAGAAATATATTTATACACACAGTTGTACTTTTTTATAAAACTACAAAAATGCTAGGTGAAAGGATACTAGAAAAGTTTGTTCCAGCCTATCATTTGATGTGTGTTTACAACCCTATATAATGTGAATATAATTTAATCATAATTAACATTAAAAGTTATAAAATATGATTGAGAGTCTTGAGCTGTTTTGTTAATTGTAATTGGAATTTAGCTCAAAATGCATATTGAGGTTAATGGGACTCGTAATGTTTTTAGATTCATCCCCTCTTCCTAACCCATTTCTCACTCGGTTTTATCATTTCGTCAATGTTTGGCTTTTGTATTATATTGGCCAGACTCGATATTAACGTCGATCAACGTCAAAGACCCGTCTCAGGCAAAATCGCAATTACAGTAATAACTGTAACTAGATTTTAACCCACCCGACTGGTCTTTGTTTTAATGATATATATAAATATTTAAAAATCTTAATTTAATTGAACGAATTTGTATTATCAAAGTTGACTGTTTAAATTTTGTATTTCGTCACTGTATTGTGTAATATTAGAATGTTGAGAGCAAACAATATTTTATTAAGATTGTTAACAAATTTACAGGTTCATAAAAATAAATATTTTATTTTATGTATATTCATTTGTTTATGAAAAAATATACGAAACCAAGTGTATCAATGGAAAAAAAATTGTTCAAAACGCAATCTATATTACATCAGAAATTGTTTGTTCTTAATATATGATAAATGCCATTAGAATATTCGGTTATTATACTTAAAATGGAGTTTTGATAATTTATTATTTGAAAATTGGATAAGGAAGGTGTGAAATGAGGGAATCAAGTAATTAGGATTATTGAAAGATATGTTAGTTTGTAAGCTCGATATATGTGGAATTAATGTGTTCGAATTATGTTTTGTTAAGTTTAGATTTTGTGTATATTTTTTGGAAATATATGCCGCATTTTTAACTTGGAAGTTACTTTTTGTTAACTTCAAAGTTTGTCTTTATTTTTTTAAAAACATGTCAAATTTTTAAGTTAACAATTTAAAGTATTAACTCTATCTATGTATCCAAACAAAATAGTTTTTATTAATCCTACTATTCATATACCCAAACAACTCTCAAATGTATTTTAGCTTTAATGAGATAGATATATATAGATAGATTAACATTAGAGCTAAGGAATTGAAAAAAATAATAGATAAACAATAATGATCTTTAATCTAGGCATAGGCATGTTAAGGGCATGATTATTGGGGGTCCTTGCTCTTGGATCCTTAATACACATATATTTATATGTATATATTATATATGCGTATATAATTGCGGGCTAAAGACTTTACGGAAACCCAAACCGAAAGTTCTTTAAAGTCTTTAGTCCGCAATTATATGCACATATATAATATATGCATACAAATATATGTGTATTAAGGACCCAAGAGCAAGGACTATACTACCTTCACCAAAAATCTTCCTAGGCAAGTTTGATTTCAACATGATCCAATAGTCTCATCCCCATATTTATTGTCAAAAGACTATTCTGGTCTTTCAGAAAATTCTATTAAATGTATTTCACTAATCCAAATTTTAGCAATAAAAAACGATTAAAAAAAAAAAAGCTAAATTAATTTTGTGGAAGGAAAAAGGCCAATCACAGTTTATTTTCGACTACAACTCATATATGATAGATAATATCAAACCATTATGCCATAAAAGAAGAAAAATATAAAGTTATAACTTATATTTATAATTTAAATTGAAATTTTCAAAGACTGGTTTCAAGAGAATTATGGATTGAAAATTTAGAATTCTCACAACCTTTATTGAGCTAATTTGGTAAAATTGCATTCACATTAAGTTCGTGTTTGAGAAAATGTCTACAATCCAATAAGAATACAAAAGTTAGCGTAAGCTAATTTGCTAAGCTAATTTGGTAAGCTAATTATGGATTGAAAATTTAGAATTCTCACAACCTTTATTGAGCTAATTTAGTAAAATTGTATTCACATTAAGTTCGAGTTTGAGAAAATGTCTACAATCCAATAAGAATACAAAAGTTAGTGTAAGCTATTTGCCTCGTGCATCCTCCATTCATATGCACGTTTTATAAAAGAAATTATGAAGTTACAACTGATATTCATATTTCCAAATCTATCGAACTAATGGTAAAGCAGCCAAAAGCTACTTTCATACTAATTTCATGTTTGAATGTCTACACTCCAATAAGAATAGAAAATTGGACCTAGGCTATTTGCCTCATATTTTCTGCATTTTCTGCACGTTATGTGTATATTCTATGACTAATATTTGAGAAATATATTTTTCACATGCAATTGATTTGAACTTCACGTGAGGATATTTCTATTAATCGCTAAGGTATGTGATATAAATATTAGTGCTTAAGAACATTTATTTTAATTAAGCTACGTCTAATAGAAATATGGGCTCCATAATTTTTGTCCGATAATTTATTTTGGTAGAAAATATACACATTTATTTGGGAAACACTATTTTATTTTTCTTATTGCCAATTTGGAAATTTGAATGCAAGCAATTATGCATGCAAGTCCAGTCACTGAATATTTGCCTCTCTAGGACCATGATAACGCTATACCTTATGCTTAAAACAAATTAAAGATGATAAAAACTTAAATATGAAATTGAAAAAACAAAACTAAATAACAAAGGTCAAAGATTTCATTATATGACAGAGAAAGTCAGACCTAACATTTCTGCTTTTCTGCGAAAATATATTTTCAAAACGAATCCAGTCGTTTTCTCATGGCAGCTTCGAAGAAGACGTATTACTACTAGTCCCCTCCTTAGACGACGGAGCCGAACCTCCTCCTCCTCCACCATCCGCCGGAGGAACTTGTTGGGAAGATCCGGCGGATGGATCCGACCCAAAAGCTATAGCGGATGGAGATACCGTGTACTGCTGAACCACGGCGCGGTAATTGGCTAGATCGGTGGTGATTACTATCGCTGGTGTATTACGGGGGGCTCCTGATCTTTCACGGCCTGTTTCTTGACTCGGACGTGAGTTCATTTTGTTGTGTGTCTCTGAAGCCGGACTGTGAGAGTTTGTAAGAAAGAAAAGTGCATTTGCCTTCGTTACTTGTTTGTTTATTTATAGGTTTTATTTTGATTCGACTTAGTCAGACGAAGACTATTCTAAATCAATCATGACTGTTAGTTGAGTTTTACCAACAAACTATAAGAATTAAGTTTTGTTGGGTTTTTCCCTCATTAGCCCAAGACCCAAGAAGCCCAAGAAGAAGAAGAAATATCTAGAGAAAAATGGAGAAGGATGAAGAAGTGTGTAGAAAAGGAAGTGTGTAGAAGATGAAGTGTGTAGAAGATGAAGTGTGTAGAA